>NC_066585.1:48851762-49156954 GCF_024323335.1 Lathyrus oleraceus
TATATATATATATATATATATATGAACAATTAAGTATGGATGGGATAGAAAGGGATTGAATATGAAGAGGGAAGGGAAATGAGACAAATACAAATTGGTCATGAGAGGAATTTTATCAAATTAAAATCATTCATTCATTTTGGGAGATGAAATGTCATTTCATCAATCCCCTAAATCCAATGATTTTAATCCAACAAAAGTCAAATCAACCTTGACCAAGGCCCAAACACATAGTCAAACTTCACATGTCAATAAAAATGGCTCAACACAATTTATTCACAATTAAACAATTAAAAATCAAATTAAAATTCATAAATTAAATTATGTTTGATCAAAAATCTAAAACCTCTTCAAAACACCAAATAAATGGCCAAGAGATTTATCATAGGAAAAACAAGGTCAAAGGACCTTGGAGAAAAAATTTAATTATTTTTTAAAAGTCAGAAGTATTTTTAAACAATTAAAAATATGCAAAAACAATTAAATCATGAAAAATATCAATATTAATCCAAAAAATAATTTTAATTCAGAAAATGAAAGAGAACAATTTTTGAATTATTTTGGTGAAAGTCCAATATTTTTTGGATCAATAATGAAATTAATTTGAATTAATGAAAAATAAGAAATTAAATGGAAATATTTAAAATTTGAAAAAACGAGAGTCATCTGATCTCTCTCATTAATTGAGGTGGCAGATCAGATGGATGAAAACGCGCGTTCCACCATGCACCGAGTCAAGCACGCTGCAACAATGGTAATCAGAACCAAAGGCTGAGATTAAAACATTTTAAATGGATCGTGTGGTTGGGAAGCATGACACCTCATCTTCGGAGCCAGAGCTCCAGTCTTCTTCTTCGGTGGACCTCATCGGACTGGTCCACCATCAACCATCACCAAAATGAAAAATCAAGACATGGATTTATAGAAAAAAATGCTCAAGAGCTCGAATCTGGCCTCAATTTTGTCCAATTCCAAGTATATGAAAAGATACAGGGATTTGGATTTTGAGGATCATGAACTGTGTTGCTTCGATTTTGACCTCAAAGCAACTCAATCTTATTGCCTATATTGGTAGGACTTCAGCAAACCAATAATCAGTCAAAATGGATGAGAAATGAGGGAGAATTGAAGAAGAAAACTTTCTAAAATCTCACCTTCGAGGAGCTTCAGATTGGCTTGATCTTGCTTCTAATTTGGCTTCGCTTGACTCTAGAAGCTTGCAGAAGATGATTTGAATGGTTAGAAATCTTGGACTCTTGGAGTTTCAATCCTAAAATAGAAGGAGAATTGAAACTCGGTTTCTCAAGAAACCTTCAAGATTGTTCTAGCGGTAAATTCATGATCATCAAGCTATGGATAAGCTAGACATCAAATAACAAGAGTCGTCACCGCGCTTTTATTGTTTCCAAGGGAAAAGGGAAAAAGTACGAACAAAACCCAAAAGTAAGAAGTTTTCAAATCAAAACTAATAAAATGTCAGAGATTACAGGTAAAGGGATTGGTTACACAGAGGGAAGGTGTTAGCACCCAAAGTGTCCTAGGTACTCCTAGGGAGCCCTTTTTGTGTGCATATGTATTTGGTACAAAATGATGTTTACAAACAAATAGAATGGGTGGATGAGAAAAGAATTCATTAATTATGTTTTTGTGTTTGACAAGACCTTCGGACTTGTGCCTACGTACCAACATAAAAAATGAGGGATCAAAACCTCGTAGTTCGTGATACAAATTTCAAAGTGAGTGAATTGTTTTTAACAAAAATTAAGTTTGAAAGGCACAAAGGCCTAAAAATGGTTTGAATGAGTTAGTTCTTTTTGGCTTTTGAAAGTTTTAGGTCAAGTATAGTTAAGTCTATTTACAAGTTTGATTAAGAAAAGAAGTTTGAAAATGCAATGACATAAGGCCAAAGTTTCTAGTTTGCAAAGTGGTCAAAATTTAGAAAATAACAAGTTCAAGCAAATAAGTTTTTTTGAAAGGAGGAAGAGATTTTGAAATTAAAGAAATGGGGAGGAGATGAAGAGACTAATCCTATGCACAAAATTAAAAGTTAAGAGTTAAAAAGATCTGACCGATGGGTAGCAATCCAATAGGCAAGAATGCCATATAGAAACCCAAATTCCCTTGGACATTTAGAATCAAGCAACACAAAAATGCACAATTATATCAATATTGAAGAGCAAGGCACCAAATAAAGATTACCACATCCAAGCTTAGCAACTCCATGATCTTCTTCAAGATAGCTCAGGTAACAGATGAATTCACAAGTCACATGTTCAAAATAACAGCTTCACAATTATCATATTGCAGATGAACTCAAAGGGATCTCCAAAGATGTATCAGATGAAGTTTCAAATTGCAATGACTTGGTTTCACAAAATTTGGCATTGGCCAAGTCCTTTATCATAGGAATGTTGCCTAATTTCTAAGCCCATTTGTCCAAGATCAAGTCAACAGTCCACACAAAAGTTTTTTAAGGTTTTTGTTCTTATTATGTAGATTAATGGTCAAAGACCACACAAACAAACAAAAATATACAAAAACAAGGTATAACACACAATATGGTCCAAATGGACAAAGTGAAAATTGAATTAACATAAACAATTAGAATGGTATGAATAATGACAAATGAATAGAACTAAAATTAAATGGCATTAAAGTAAATGGATTGAAATTAAATGTTAGTTGTTAATGAGTTAGAAGTTAGTATTGTTTTGCTTTTTGCTTTTTGTTTTTAAGTCATTCTTTGGAGAACACTCAACCCACTTATCACAAGCATGGATCCTTGAACCAAGACATCTTCCAAAGGAAGGAAAAAAGACAAAGTTTCCACACAATACCATGAAAGAGGGGAGACTTACAATCTCACTAACTAGAATGATATGTCTTTTGTGTCACAAATTTAGCGCTATGTTAAGCAATCGTAATTGGACTTATGTAGAAGTCACAACTATTTGAAGCCGGACAATAGAAATTTGGTGATAATGCATGTTAGAGACATAGTATAATGGACTATGCTCATGATTTTTCAATACTTATGTTGATTTTTCAATCAACTAGCCTTAAGACTTTGAGATATCATAGGTCAAATGAGATGAATGCATAAAGAATGGGAATGAGATGAAGAGGGAGGGGAATGGATCAAAACTCAAATTGGTCAAAGGAGGAATTTTACCAAATTAATATCATCCGTTCATTTTGGAAGATGGAATGTATATTCCACCAATCCCCTAAATCCAATGATATTAACTTGACAAAGTAAAATCAACCTTGACCAAGGCCCAACAGCAAGAGTCAAACTTGTTGATTATAAGTGTTGGCAACAATTTTGGTAAAACAAAGAGTGTTCACAAGATGTTATGTGTGATGTCTTAACATGAGATATCCTATGTACCTGCTGGAGTTCAAGAACATGATCATGCAGGATTGTTTCAGAATGTGATACACAAGCTCATGGCATCTTATATGTGTGTACCTGCTGGAGCTTAAATGAAAGACATGTTCATGCAGGATTGTTTCAAGATGTCATACACAAGGTCATGGCATCTGATATGGTTGTACCTGCTGGAAGTTATAAAAGGAATTATGGAATTATGCAGGATTTTTCCAGGATGTCAGACCCGATGTCATGACATCCTGTACACAGAACACTCAGTGTGAATGTCTGGTGTTTTATGATTGCACAATTAATGGCAATCTATGTATGATTGAAGATCTGATTAGCCGGCGCATTCAATCATGGATTACAACCTGATTGACTTATTTTCCAAGGAGATCTAACTAGCTGTTATGAAAAGATTTAATTGGAAAATAGATTTAGAGTTTTCAAGATGTTCAAGCCCAATTGGAAGCTTCTATAAAAAGGGATTTAGAAAACCTGTTTTACAACATAACCAATACTGAGCGAAATATAGAGAGAGCTAGGGTTTGTGTCTGTTTAGTCGTGAAACTTGTAAGCCATTCAAGTCATCTTTTGATGATTGAATTGGACTGATTTGTGGTTGTAATTTGTCACTTTAAAGTTGTTAAGCAAGAGTGTGTGTCTACTTGATCAAAGCTGTGAAGTGAGATCAAGTGTGTGTCTTCTTGATCAAAGTTGTGAAGCAAGATCAAGAGTGTGTCTTCTTGATTGAAACTGTGAAGTAAAATCAAGAGTGTGTTATTGAAAAGTGTTTTCTTTTCTCAAGGGATTGTTGTTTAAGATCACAGGTGTGATTGTAGGGAAGTGAGTGGGTTCTCATATCTAAGAGTGCTTAGGTAGAAATTGCACTGGTAGAGATTAGGTGAGAAAGACTGTAACTTGTTGAAGTGTACGGAGAGTCTTTGAACTATTTCTATTTTAGTGAATTTCCTTCCTGGCTTGGTAGCCTCCATATGTAGGTGAGTTGGACCGAACTGGGTTAACAATTGCTTGTGTATCTTGCATTACTATTCTCTATCTTTATTCTGTTTGCATTACTCAGATATTAGTGTCGTGACATTACCTTCGACATCTCATATCTGATACCAGAATTTCAATTGGTATTAGAGCCGGCATCCTGCTCTGGTTCTGCGTGAGATCTAGGAGCAATACTTTCTGGTACAATGGAGAGAGATGGAGGATCCGTTCACAGGTCACCAATTTTAGATGGATCTAACAATGACTATTGGAAACCTCGAATGGTAGCCTTCTTAAAATCTCTTGATAACAAGGCTTGGAAGGCTGTGTTGACAGGCTGGGTGCACCCTGTAGTTACTAAAGAAGGAGAAGCCACTGTTGAGAAAAAGTCTGAAGAACAATGGTCCAAGGAGGAGGATGACATAGCCCTTGGAAATTCTAAAGCATTGAATGCCATATTCAATGGAGTAGACAAGAACATCTTTAGATTAGTAAACAACTGTGAAGTAGCTAAAGATGCTTGGGACATTCTCAAAACCACTCATGAAGGCACCTCTAGAGTGAAAATGTCTAGACTACAGCTGCTCACCACCAAGTTTGAAAACTTAAGAATGAGAGAAGATGAAAATATTCATGAATTTTACATGAGTATCCTTGAAATTGCCAATGCCTCTAGAGCTTTGGGAGAGAAGATGTCAGATGAAAGTTAGTAAGAAAAATACTCAGATCACTCCCCAAGAGATTTGCTATGAAAGTAACAGCCATAGAAGAATCTCAAGACATCTCAAATATGAGAGTTGATGAGCTAATTGGATCCCTTCAAACATTTGAGATGGGAATATGTGATGGAGCTAAAAAGAAATCCAAGAGAATAACATTCATAGGAAGATGAGGAAAGTGGTCAAGATATTGATGAAGATCTGGAAAATGAGATAGTAATGCTGGGAAGACAGTTCAACATACTGATTAAAAAGGTAGATGTGAGAGCAAAGGGCAATGTCAAGAACATCGCATCTGACATTAGTAAATCCAACAACTTTGGTAAGAAAACAAAGTCTGAAGAAAATCCCAAAGAAGTTCAGTGCTATGAGTGTAACAGGTATGGTCATATTAAAACTGAATGTGGGACCTACCTCAAGAAACAAAAGAGGAGTCTTGTTGCCTCTTGGTCTGATGGAAGTGAAACAAAAGAAGCTACAAACCATGTGACTGCATTGACAGGAAGATGGGGGTCTGAGGAAGAGTCAATTAATGATGAAAGAACCTGTGAAGAGGTGGACACTACCTACAAAGAGTTGTGCCACAAAAGTGCAGGAGTGTGCAGACAAGTTGAAAGCCAGAAGAGAGTGATAGCTCAGCTGGAAAATGAAAAGGAAGAGTATGTGGAAACCATCTCAAAATTGAAGACTGAAGCTGTATTCTTGAATTCCAAACTAGATGAGATGACTAAGTATGTAAGAATGCTTAACAATGGATCTGCCATCCTAGACAAGATTCTCCAGACTGGCCAAATAATAGGAAACAAATCTGGCATTGGATTCAAGGCTGAGTGCAGTTACACTGGTTGCAAACCAAAATCCAATCCTAAGTGCAGCCATGTTAAAAGCAAATCTGAGATGTCACATCAGATGTTACAACAGCAGAAAGGGAAACACCAAAGATGGAGATGCCAATACTGTGGAAAATTTGGTCACCTGAAGCCCTTCTGCTATAAGCTATATGGTTATCCTGGCCCTATTCAGTCTCAATACCAATCAAGATCCAAGCATCACAGGACTGTCAAGAAAAAGCAATGGGTTCCTAAGACAAAGGTTACAAGTCTAATAGCTCACACTTCCCTCAGAGTTTCAGCCAAAGAAGATTGGTATTTTGACAATGGTTGCTCCAAACATATGACTGGAAACAAAAATCTGCTAACTGAACTTCACCCTCATGCCATGAGTTATGTTACCTTTGGTGATGGTGAAAAGGGTGAAATCAAGGGAATGGGTAGGCTGGATTGCCTTGGAGTTCCTGACCTTAACGATGTCCTACTTGTTAAGGGATTAACTGCTAATCTTATAAGCATTAGTCAACTGTGTGATCAAGTTCTGAATGTAAACTTCACCAGAACTGAATGTCTGATTACTAACAAGGAAAATGAAGTAATCATGAAGGGAGTTAGGTCCAAAGACAACTGCTACATGTGAAGCTCTCAAGAAACTGGATACTCTTCAATGTGTACCTTAGCCAAAGAGGAAGAAGTGAAGATATGGCATCAAAGATTGGGCCACCTGCACCTTAAAGGTATGAAGAGGATCATATCAGCGGAAGCTGTTAGAGGAATTCCCAACTTAAAGATTGATGAGGGAAAAATCTGTGGAGAATGTCAGGTTGGAAAACAAACAAGGATGTCACACCAGAAGCTCAGACATGACACCACTACCAAAGTCTTGGAACTCCTGCATATGGACTTGATGGGACCCATGCAAGTAGAAAGCCTTGGTGGGAAGAAGTATGCATATGTGGTGGTGGATGATTTCTCCAGATACACCTGGATCAATTTTATAAGAGAAAAATCTGATGTATTTGAAGTCTTTAAGGAGCTTTGTCTGAAACTTCAAAGAGAAAAAGAAAGTCCTGTTATCAAAATTAGAAGTGATCATGGGAAGGAGTTTGAGAACAGGAAATTTGCTGAATTCTGCTCTTCAGAAGGAATTCATCATGAGTTCTCATCTCCCATCACTCCCCAGCAAAATGGTATGGTGGAAAGAAAAAATAGGACTCTTCAAGAATCAGCCAGAGCTATGATTCATGCTAAGAAATTGCCCTACCATTTCTGGGCTGAAGCCATGAACACAACCTGCTATGTTCACAACAGAGTGACATTAAAGAAAGGGACTCCCACAACCCTATATGAAGTCTGGAGAGGAAGAAAACCTACAGTCAAATACTTCCATGTATTTGGTAGCAAATGCTATATCTTGGCTGATCGTGAGCAAAGAAGGAAGATGGATCCCAAAAGTGATGAGGGAATATTTCTGGGCTATTCAACAAACAGTAGAGCTTACAGGGTCTTTAATTCCAGACTAATGTATTGATGGAATCCATTAATGTTGTGGTTGATGACCAACAGACTGATGTCACAGACGATGTCGAGACATCTTTGAATGATTCTCCAGCTGACTTCTCAGACAAAAATAAGGAAGGAGAACCTCCTCAAGCTGAACCTGAAGATGACAAAATCAACAAGGGACCCTCTATCAGAATTCAGAAGGATCATCCCAAAGATCTTATCATAGGAGATCCAGATAAAGGAGTCACTACTAGATCAAGGGAAGTGATCTCACATGGCTGCTTTGTGTCAAAGATTGAACCCGGAAATGTCAAGGAAGCCTTGACTGATGAGTTCTGGATCAATGCCATGCAAGAGGAGTTAGGCCAATTCAAGAGGAATTAAGTATGGGAATTGGTTCCTAGACCTGAAGGAGTAAATGTCATAGGTACAAAGTGGGTATATAAGAATAAATCTGATGATCAAGGGGTTGTTACTAAAAACAAAGCTAGATTAGTAGCTCAAGGATATACTCAAGTTGAAGGAGTAGACTTTGATGAAACATTTGCTCCTGTAGCTCGACTTGAGTCCATTAGACTATTGCTTGGAGTGACATGTATTCTGAAATTCAAACTGTTTCAAATGGATGTAAAAAGTGCCTTCCTGAATGGTTACTTAAATGAAGAAGTATATGTTGAACAACCTAAAGGATTCACAGATCCAAATCTTCCACAACATGTGTACAGATTGAAGAAAGCCCTCTATGGGTTGAAGCAAGCTCCCAGGGCTTGGTATGAGAAACTCACAATGTTCCTCACTGACAATGGATACAGGAAAGGAGGGATTGACAAAACTCTGTTTCTGAAGAATGAAGGAGGGAAGCTCATGGCGGCACAAATATATGTAGATGACATTGTATTTGGTGGGATGTCAGAACAGATGGTTGAACATTTTGTTAGACAAATGCAATCTGAGTTTGAGATGAGCCTTGTTGAGAGCTGACCTACTTTCTTGGGCTACAAGTCAAACAGATGGAAGACTGTATCTTTCTATCTCAAAGCAAGTATGCCAAGAACATTGTGAAGAAGTTTGGCATGGAAAATGCAAGCCATAAAAGGACACCTGCTCCTACTCATGTGAACATCTCCAAAGATGAAAATGGTGTCAGTGTAGATCAGAGTCTATACAGAAGCATGATAGGTAGTCTGCTATATCTCACAGCAAGCAGACCTGGCATTGCATTTGCTGTAGGTGTTTGTGCTAGGTATCAAGGTGAACCAAAAGTCAGTCGCATAAACCAAGTGAAGAGAATACTGAAATATGTCAATGGCACCAGTGACTATGTGATATTGTATACTCATGGATCTGGATCCATGCTGACTGGCTATTGTGATGCTGACTGGGCTGGAAGTGCTGATGATAGGAAAAGCACGTCTGAAGGATGCTTCTTTTTGGGGAACAATCTGATATTATGGTTCAGTAAGAAACAAAACTGTGTATCTCCATCCACTGCTGAAGCTGAATACATAGCAGCTGGGAGTAGCTGTTCTCAACTGGTCTGGATGAAGCAAATGTTGTCTGAATACAATGTCACACAAGAAGTCATGACATTATACTGTGATAACCTGAGTGCTATAAATATTTCCAAAAATCCTATTCAACATAGCAGGACAAAGCACATTGACATTCGTCATCACTTCATTAAAGAACTTGTAGAAGAAAAGATCATAACTCTGAAGCATGTTACTACTGAAAAGCAATTAGAAGACATTTTCACTAAAGCTTTGTGTCGCAACCTGAAAAAATACAGTGCGAAAAAAACAACCGGCGAAGAAAAAAGACAGGAGAGTCGCCACCGTGCGTTATTTATCCCAAAGGAGGGAAAGGAAACGCTCGAAGTAAACCTGAAAATAGGAAAGAAAAAGACAAGGTCTCGCAACCAAATCTTGGGTTCGGGAGTCGGTTATGCGAAGGGAAGGTATTAGCACCCCTACGCATCCGTAGTACTCTACGGGATCCACTTATGCGGTTTCTGTTTAAAGGGTACGGTTTTGCCTAATGTGCTATTTACTAAAAAGGTTGAGAGAAATGACTCGCGCGGATGTCGCATCCACTGCATACGTATCTCATCTGAATATGAGAATCAGAGTCTTCGTAGCTCGGCTGACCTATGGGTTGGGGGTAATTGTGCTCGCTAAGACATCGCGTCTTATGCCTACGTATCTCATCTGGAATGAGAATCAGAGCAAGCCGTAGTTCGACTAACTACGGGGTTATGGATTATGTTACGGGGTGAACAACGTTACTACGCAATCTACCGGATGCTCGACCTTTGGAGACTTACTCGCCTGTAGTAGAAGGAGTAAACGTGTTGCTTTGAGTTTTAGGTTTTGTTTGCGTTGTAGGAACGCGCATGCAAAGAGGAAGTCCTAGGCGGAGGAACAGTGCTACCTAAATTGGCATGCAAACGGGAGACTATGCGAAGCCTCGCATCCTATGGGGAAACAATCACATCACACAAAACATATATCTTGAAATAGAAAAAATGCCACCAAGGGGGCTCAAACATTGCCTCCTATCGAGGTCTTCCAGCTAAGAAACAGTAGAAATAAAAGGGAAGAAGTAAAATACCACACGGATCAAGATCCGAAGTTACAGCAATTAAAGGATAAGCGACCCTAAGATTCTCCCAAGCTGATGCCATCAAAGAAAACCAATCAGTACGGGAAATCGGAATAAACCTCCGGAGGGTATCCCTGCGAGAATATGTGAGCCCTCACAAAAACTCAACAAAAGGGGTTAGGCAAACAGGATGAAATCAAAAGATAACAAGGCCATGGCAACACAAAGAACAGGTTAGAACAAAACGGAATAAAGCAGATACTGTCACATTCGCGACTGCTTCGCCTAGCGAAAGCCTAGCGAAGCGGCTAGCGAGCACCTGCGGGATTTGGATTTCCCATTGGTACCTGCACGATGTTAAAGATTCCAGATCCTATGGCATTCACCTCATAAACGAAATTGTTAAACAGTCAAGGCATAAATCACATATTCATACACAAATATAACCCTGTGGGCCAAGCCCGAGGTTACCTCATATATTCAGTATTCAACCCGAGGCATAGAGTAATAGGAACAGAGGCATACCTGATGAGAGACCTGTTAAAATTGGAAGGCAAGGCCGGATTGGCGAAGTAACGTTTAGGGTTTGCGCGAGGCGGAATGAACTTCTCAGGTCTGCCCGAAGGTTGCTGCAGAGTAGTTCCTAGGTTTGAAACTCCACGTGAACTCCAAGTCTATTTCTCAGGGAATTTCCAAGTGTCTGAAACCCTACTGAAACTCTTATATTTATAGCTGATTTTCGTGGACTTGTGGGCTTGGAATGAGGGAGACCCAAAATTTGTTATATTTTAATTATTTATTTATTTTCCTTTTTTTTTTTTTTTTTGGAAAAACTGAAGGGTAAATTTTGGGGTATTACAGCTGCCCCTATTCAATCAACTGGAGACCCGAAAAGAAGATAGCGGCGACTTTCGTGCTTTCGAGGTATCAAGGGATTGAATACAATAAAAGCCCAAAAATTTACACTGAAGTGAAGTGAAGTAACAATGTCTGTCAGAATCGGCAAAGAGGTGGTCTTGAAAGAAGAATCCGTCTGGTACGGTGAAAGTCAGTCTGAATATCGAAAAAAAGAATGTTAAACTGGATACCAAAATAAATGGTAACACAGAAATAACCATGGCCTGAATGTCGCTCAGCAGTCTGAATACTGGAAAGGATTTCGATCTGGACATCGGAAAATTGGCCTGAATGCCACAAGTCGCATCGACCTGAACGTCGGAAACTTCTTCGATCTGAATATCGGAAAATTGGCCTGAATGCCACAAGTCGCATCGACCTGAACATCGGAAACTTCTTCGATCTGAACATCGGAACACTGGCCTGAATGCCACTTCGATCTGAATATCGGAACACTAGCCTGAATGCCACTTCGATCTGAATATCGGAACACCGGCCTGAATGCCACTTCGATCTGAATATCGGAACACTGGCCTGAATGCCACTTCGATCTGAATATCGGAAAACTGGCCTGAACGCCACTTCGGTCTGGATACCGGAAAAACTGGCCTGAATGCCACTTCGGTCTGGATACCGGAAATTGGCCTGAACGCCACTTCGGTCTGAATACCGGAAAATTGGCCTGAATGCCACTTCGGTCTGGATACCGGAAAACTGGCCTGAACGCCACTTCGGTCTGGATACCGGAAAACTGGCCTGAATGCCACTTCGGTCTGGATACCGGAAAACTTCATGCCTGTCAGCATCGGCAGAAATAGGGAATGATAATAGAGGCGGCGCCTGGGCCAATGACACAAAGTTAAGTCATGAACAATCTTCAGTCTGAGTACTGGAAACAACTTCTAGCTTATCACTTGGGATACCGAGAATGTTTTATGCTTACATGCGTATGTTTGAATTTTTCAATGGCGTAATGCTCCATGAAAATGGAAATGCTACGCGATTTGGAAGGATGCAATGCAATATGATTCTACATGCAGGGATGCGAAATGCTGGGTAGAATGCCAAGCCGAGGCAAGGGGATCTGCTGGGGAAATGATTACCATCCTCTGGGCTCTGGCCAGGCTGCTGGAGATACACACCACAATGAATTCTGTGGGGAGATGACTAGCCATGCGGTGTTCTGGCCATACCGAGACTCTGATCGGGGAAGGAATGACATTGGAAGCCTGCTGCTGAGGAAAGCTACAATGGTTCTGGCAACCACGATTTGCGAGAGATGACTCAGCAGGGGGAGCAAACACTGATACGGTACCGAGGTTCTGCTTCAAGGAAAGAACCCATGGATCTGGCATTGGGATTATCGATCTGGCATCGAACTCTAAGGAGCGGCCACTTCTGCCGGGAAGATAAAGTCTGGCACTGTCAACCCCGTTGGGGATATGTAGTCTGGTACTGTCAACTCCGCTGGGGATATATAGTCTGACACTGTCAACTCTACTGGGGAGTGTATGTCTTGAAACAACCGCTTGGGGAAGTACAGTGGTGAGAACCTGCTGGGGATTGAAGAATCCAACACTCTGATCAGCTCTGCAGGGATAAGACACCAGATTTGTCTGTTGGTGACTTCACTGGGGAAGATATTCACGATCATCTGCAAGGGGATTTTAAGGAAATGCCCCGAGGGTATCTGTTCTGAATAGACGATCCAAAGCACTTAAAATTTACAGCAATTTTAAATGTTTATTGAGCATGTACCTGTAAAGCCCTTATGTGTCATGATGCAATGTTTATCAAAAATTCGGACGTCATTTTTGCAAACAAAACAGTAAAATGAAAATGAAAACAGAGATATACTGAATAGCATGATTTTATTGATTGAACGGCCTCTGAATAGGCATTTACATCAGGAAGCAATCCCTAGAAAGAGGTAATCGCACAAAAGATAAAAACAGAAATTAATCTAATGGCAATGTGAAATGGATTTCTATTGGGTTCCAATTCTGCTATAACTTGCTCGTCTTCAAGATCCTCCAGATAATCAGCCTTCTGAAAGAGTGATTAGACTGTTTCCTATCCTTCAAAAATTTCTAGTCATTGGCACGAGATGAGATTCAGAGCTACTCAGAACGCAGTCCTTCGCTTAATCCCTAACTTTTGCCTGGATCGCCCTTTTCGGGTTTTCGATCCACCGGGATACCCATTTTTGCCTAAGTTGCCTTTTCAGGTTTTCAACTTACCGGGTGTACAATCTTTTTTTATTTTATTTTTTGATCCCTAATTTTTGCCCGAACCTTTCCATTTTCTTGGTTCGTCGGGATGCCCATTTTTGCCTGGACTATTCTTTTTACTGTCCAGCGGGTCTATTTTATGCGAAGTATTTTTTAACTGCGTCTGAGTTCACAGGGGAAGCGAAGTCTTCACCCTCCATAGTTGTAAGCATTAAGGCCCCACCATCAAAAACCTTGGTGACAATATACGGTCCATCATAGTTAGGAGTCCACTTGCCCCTATGATCTGTCTGAGGAGGAAGGATCCTTTTCAACACTAAATCTCCGACTTGGAAACAACGAGGACGCACCTTCTGATCAAAAGCTCTCTTCATCCGACTCTGATACAACTGCCCATGACAAATGGCTGCCATTCGCTTCTCTTCGATAAGACTCAACTCATTGAACCTTGTCCGAATCCATTCAGCTTCATCTAACTTGACATCCAACAGGACTCTTAGAGAAGGAATCTCCACTTCAACAGGTAGGACCGCTTCCATACCATACACAAGGGAGTAAGGGGTTGCCCCTGTCGATGTACGTACTGAAGTGCGGTACCCATGCAAGGCGAAGGGTAGCATCTCATGCCAATCTCTGTACGTAACGACCATCTTCTGCACAATCTTCTTTATGTTCTTATTTGCCGCCTCAACAGCGCCGTTCATCTTAGGGCGGTAAGGGGAAGAATTGTGATGCTGAATGTTGAAGTTCTGACACAACTCCTTCATCATTTTGTTGTTGAGATTAGAACCATTATCAGTAATGATTCTTTCGGGAATCCCATAGCGACAAATAATTTCTTTCTTGATGAAACGGGCAACCACATGTCTGGTGACATTCGCAAATGACGCTGCTTCGACCCATTTGGTGAAATAGTCGATGGCAACAAGGATGAAGCGATGCCCATTGGAAGCAGTCGGCTCAATCTTTCCAATCATGTCAATACCCCACATGGCAAACGGCCACGGCGAAGACATCACATTCAGAGGATTCGGCGGTACATGCACCTTATCAGCATAAATCTGGCATTTATGACACTTCCGAGCATACTTGAAACAATCTGATTCCATGGTCATCCAATAATAACCCGCTCTCAACAATTTCTTAGCCATTGCATGTCCACCGGCATGAGTACCGAAGGAACCTTCATGAACTTCCTGCATTAACATGTCCGCCTCGTGTCTGTCCACACATCTGAGCAAAACCATGTCGAAGTTCCTCTTATACAACACATCGTCTTTGTTCAAGAAGAAACTGCCTGCCAATCTTCTCAAAGTCTTTCTGTCATTGTTGGATGCCCCTGCAGGGTACTCTTGATTCTTCAGAAAGCACTTGATATCGTGATACCAGGGCTTGTCATCGACTACCAGTTCAGCAGCAAACACATACGCGGCCCTGTCATGGCGCATCACATCGATCCTGGGAGCATGGTTCCAACGAATTACCTTGATCATGGAGGATAGAGTAGCAAGTGCGTCTGCCATCTGGTTCTCATCACGAGGTATATGATACAATTTTACCGTTGTGAAGAAAGTCAACAGTCTTCTCGTGTAATCTCTGTAGGGGACCAGAGTGGGCTGGAGAGTATTCCAATCACCATTCACTTGATTGATCACCAGAGCTGAATCTCCGAAGATATCCAGAGTCTTGATTCTCAGATCAATGGCTTGCTCAATGCCCAAGATACAGGCCTCGTATTCAGCTTCATTATTTGTGCACTCAAAAGTCAAACGAGCGGTGAAAGGTATGTGGGCACCTTTCGGAGTTGTAATGACAGCACCAATTCCACTTCCTCTAGCATTGACAGCCCCATCAAACAACAAAGTCCACTTTTCGTTCGGATCAGGTCCCTCCCCAACAACTGGCTCTTCACAGTCTTTCATCTTGAGGAACATGATGTCTTCATCAGGGAATTCAAACTTCATCGGCTCATAATCATCAATCGGCTGCTCGGCAAGGTAGTCTGACAGAATACTACCTTTGATGGCCTTTTGCGACGTGTATTGAATATCATACTCTGTTAAAATCATTTGCCAACGAGCGACCCTTCCGGTGAGAGCTGGCTTCTCGAATATGTATTTCACTGGATCCATCTTAGAAATCAACAAGGTAGTATGGTTCAACATATACTGCCTCAGTCGGCGAGCAGCCCAGGCCAAAGCACAGCAAGTTTTCTCAAGCTGCGAATATTTGATTTCACAGTCGGTAAACTTTTTGCTAAGGTAGTATATGGCATGCTCTTTTCGACCAGACTCGTCATGCTGTCCCAATACACACCCCATCGAGTTCTCAGTCACTGATAGGTACATTATCAGAGGTCTCCCAGGAACTGGAGGTATAAGGATCGGAGGTTTCTGTAGATACTCTTTTATCTTCTCAAAAGCCCTTTGACAATCTTCATTCCACCCGATAGCCTGATCTTTCCTCAGCAATTTGAAAATTGGCTCACACGTGGTTGTTAGGTGAGAGATGAACCTTGCAATGTAGTTCAACCTCCCTAAGAAACTACGGACTTGCTTCTCTGTTCTTGGCTCAGGCATTTCCTGTATTGCTTTCACTTTGTCAGGATCCACCTCAATCCCTTTTCTGCTAACAATAAAACCCAGCAATTTTCCCGATCTCACCCCGAAAGTACACTTGTTCGGATTAAGCCTCAGTTTGAATTTCCTCAAACGCTCAAACAGTTTCTGCAAATTCAACAAATGTTCTTCTTCTGTCTGAGATTTGGCAATCATATCATCAACATAAACTTCGATTTCATGATGAATCATATCATGGAACAGAGTTACCATAGCTCGTTGATATGTTGCTCCGGCATTTTTCAGACCAAACGGCATCACCTTGTAGCAGAAGGTGCCCCACGGGGTTATGAAAGTTGTCTTTTCCATGTCTTCTGGTGCCATCTTGATTTGGTTATAGCCAGAAAAGCCATCCATGAAGGAGAATACCGAGAACTGAGCTGTATTATCCACCAAAACGTCGATGTGAGGTAATGGGAAATCATCTTTAGGGCTAGCTCTGTTCAGATCCCGATAGTCGATACACATCCGTACCTTTCCATCCTTCTTAGGTACTGGGACGATGTTTGCAACCCATGGCGGATAATTGGCGACTGCTAGAAACCCTGCATCCAACTGCTTTTGCACTTCTTCCTTTATCTTGACAGCTATCTCTGGTCTTGTTCTTCTGAGCTTCTGCTTGACCGAAGGACAACCTTCTTTGAGAGGCAAGCGGTGTACCACGATGTCTGTGTCCAGCCCAGGCATGTCCTGATAAGACCAGGCGAAGATGTCAATGTATTCTTGCAGCAATTTAATCAGCCCTTTCTTCACATTATCTTCCAAAGCAGCCCCTATTTTGATTTCTCTCTTGGCGTCTTCGGTGCCGAGATTAATCACTTCAACAAACTCTTGATGCGGTTGAATAACCCTTTCCTCTTGTTTCAACAACCTGGCAAGTTCTTCAGGGAGTTCACAATCTTCATCATCCTCTTCTTCAGCTTGAAAGATTGGATTTTCAAAGTCGAAGCGAGCCATAGCAGAACCGTTATCAATAGGATCCGGTGATGTGCATCTACATGAGTGATGGTATGTGCTTATGAGTGTGAAAAAAATGTGGAAACTAAACAAAACATTGCCATTTTTTTTTTATTATTTTCTTTATTATATATTTTTTTTGAAAAACTGCAAAAAATAGAAAGACAAGGAACGAAATATTTGAATGCGAAAAGACGTCTTTTATTTATGATAAAAAAATGCAAGTGTCACATAGACGGGCCCTACAATGAGTCGTTACGCCCTGGGTGGAACGTAAGACTTGGATATGCATGAATAAACAAAGAAAATTACTCTTCAAGAAGAGTGACTTGAACAATCTCTTCAGAAGACCAATTGTTGATGACTTCACCCGGGATCCTCGGACGCACCCAGTTGTCGATGTCGCAGTCACTATCCCCATCTTCTTCGTTGACTGCAGAGACTTGACCATACTGAATGATGCCAGCACTAGAGAAAGTGATCGGCCCCTGAAGTGTTGAAGTTGTAGAAGTCAGAGCTGGCTGGTATCCAATCCCGAACTTATCTTCTTTCACTGGTAATTCCAACAGACGCCCCCAACCGGGAGCAACACCTGAATCCACCACGGCCTGTGCCTGCTTAAAGGATGAGATAGAGGCACCCGCTTTAACTTCTTCCACCGGAGCTGCATCTTTGACTTGAACTGACTCAAAAGCTTGACACAGAGTCTCATGAATTTCACCTTCTACTTCTACATACTTGAATGTAGACAGGTTACTGACCAGGATGTCCTCTTCACCACAGACGGTGATAATTCGTCCGTTGACCGGAAACTTAATCTTCTGATGTAGAGTTGAAGAGACTGCCCCAGCATTATGGATCCAAGGACGACCCAGCAGGCAACTGTAGGAAGGACTGATATCCATCACGTAGAAGACAGTGTTGAAGGTTTGTGATCCAATCAGAATTGGCAATTCTACCTCTCCAAACACCGATCTCTTAGAACCATCGAAGGCTCTCACCATAAGATCTGAAGGTTTCAAGACTAAACCCTCTACTTCTAGCCTCGACAGGGCCCTCTTGGGTAGCACATTGAGAGAGGAACCTGTATCCACCAGAACATGAGATAACATGGTGTCTCTGCATTCCAATGAGATGTGCAGAGCCTTGTTATGATTGCGTCCAGCTGGTGTTAAGTCAGAATCAGTAAAACCCAACCCGTTGCTTGTATGGACATTGGCAACGATCCCTTCTAGTTGGTTCACTGAGATCTCCTGAGGTACATATGCAGCATTAAGAACCTTCAGAAGTGCCTCCCTGTGTGCCTCCGAACACAATAGGAGTGAGAGAATGGATATCTTGGACGGAGTCTGAATCAACTGATCGACTACCTTGTAATCGCTTTTCTTTATGATTCTCAGAAGCTCGTCCACGTCCCTTGCGAAAGTGGGCTCAGAACCAGCTTGGGGTGCAGAGGTACCCTCATTCACGACTTGCTTGCCTTTGGTTTTCGCCACAGCATCAGCATTATCAGCTTGGGTAACCGGTGGTGAGAGCAATCTACCACTCCTGGTGAATCGCCAGATTCCACCAACATTATCCACTGCGGGACCTTCAAGTTCAGGCTTCTGACCCTCTTCTACTTTCAGTGGCCGTTCCACCTTATGATCGTGCGTATACACGCTCCCCCCATAATGCCACGGAATGGCCCTTTCACTGGTGAAGGGTAAAGGACCAGGGGTTGTGATGGTCATAGTAGGTCGTCGTACTGGTGGCGCGGGTTGCGCTTCTGGCACACTGATCTGATTAGTTGGATAGAAAATAGTTATAGTTGCAATGTCACGGTCGTACTCAGAAACCTCATTTGTTGGAGCATAAACATCCGAAACATCGGAATCAAGTTCAAATACAAAAGAGTCAACCATATTGGAAAGAGTAAATACATCATCATGGACTGCAGAATCAGCAGGAACAACATCTAGGAACTCTTCAGTAGCACCTTCAAACCCTTCTTCCTCGACCCCTTCCATAGACTCTCGGACAGACAAATCTTCAACCTGGAGGATACCCTTGTCGAGCAAGGCCTGGATACCTTGTTGTAGTTTCAAACAACCCTTCTCCTGTGCAGCACAATCCAAACAAACTTTCCCACAACCGGGGAAAACATCGGCCTTCAGCAAGCATCCTTTGATATCCAACAATGGAGTCTTCAACTTCAACACATCCTTAATGAACTTGGCTTCTCCCTCTACCATGTTAACATTCGCACCACCATGCTGCGGCATGGGATTGTTAACGACATTCGGAGCCGGTGCAAGGTCGATGGCCTTTGAATCTATGAGGTCTTGAACTACGTGCTTAAAAGCTTTGCAGTTCTCAATATTGTGGCCAGGTGCCCCAGAGTGGAAGCTACACCTAGCGTTGGCGTCGTAACCCACCGGAAGTCTACCAACAGGAGGAGCCAGAGTGCGTAATTGCACAAGCTGTAGTTGTTGAAGACTAGAAAGTAACTGGGCGTACGACATTGGAATAGTGTCGAAACGCCGGTCCATCATCCTTTGTCTCTGTTGATAAGCGGGTCTGTTACCCGGTTGTTGCTGCTGTTGATACTGAGCTGGTTGACGCTGCGGTGGTTGTTGTTGTAGTGGCGCTGCAACTGGAATGGTCACCGCCGCAACATACGGTTGTTGATGATAATTCTGAAAATTATTCCTTCTAACACCTCTGTTCTGATAGGAAGCCAAAGAATTCACTCCCCCCTCTCTTTGCTTATGCCCTCCAACGAACGACTTTTTTACCCCTGACGAAGATCCTCCTCCACTTTGGATCTTGCAGGTCTTCAGGTAATTCTCCACCCTCTCTCCGGTAGAGACCACATCAGCAAAGTTGGAAGCATTGCACCCCACCAGACGCTCCAGATAAGGTCCAGGCAACGTATTCATGAACATGTTGGCCATTTCTTTCTCCAACATAGGGGGCTGAACACGGGAAGCTGTCTCCCTCCAGCGTTGAGCGTATTCCCTGAAGCACTCATTGCTTTTAAGAGACAGATTCTGAAGTTGAGTTCTGTCCGGAGCCATGTCTGCATTATACTGATACTGCTTCACGAAGGCCTCCGCCAAATCCCTCCAGCAACGGATGTGGGCTCTGTCCAGCCTCATATACCATTCTAAGGATGCCCCAGCTAGGCTGTCCTGGAAGAAGTACATAAGTAGCTTCTCGTCATCAGAGTATGCAACCATTTTACGGAAATAGGCTTGCACGTGAGTCTTGGGGCAAGAGTTGCCCTTGTACTTGTCAAAGACCGGGACTTTGAATTTCGGTGGCACTCTCACACCTGGGACCAGCCCTAAGTCAGCAACGTCTACTCCCAAAGGATTCTGTCCTTCCACTGCCTTCAACCTCTCTTCCAATCTCCTGAACATGGGGTCTACGCCATGACCCATGCCAAAGTCTTCCTGAAGTGGGGGAAACTGATCGTCCTGATCATCATGAACGGTATGTTGACCGGGGTTGGCATGCGGGATCGGGATAGGCCCCGGTCCACTGGGTCCGTTAACCTCTCCAGCTGGAGGATCAGTCACTGTCTCTGGTTGAGCAGGGGGATTCCCCTGTATCATCTGCCTGAGCTCTTGTTGTCCCTGAGCCACCCCTTCAACCACATCCATGAATTGGGTCATGCGGGCCCTCATCTCAGCGAGCTCTGCTTGTACACCTTCCATTGCTCTCTGTTGATTCCTCCGGGTACCGTATCGGTGAATGCCTGAGTCAGCTATCCTGCTAGTGGAACACCAAACAATATGAGAACACCGCAGCGGTACCTGTTATGCAAGATATGACAATGAATATGTAAATGTAATGACATGTTTATCCATTCCAAAAGGTATTCTGCCCCCTTGATTCCAGTCTCACATCAAGTAGGTAGTGCAAGAAGGCCGAGTCATGGATAAACTTCTGAGATCAAGATGTAATAAAGGGAAACCATCATACAAATGAGTTCAAGGAAAGGGCCTTAGCCAAAAAATACATCAAAGGAGGATCTCCACAACAAGCCTGTGGATCATCACTACACAGTACCAAAGCAATAAGTAAAGAGAGGAACAAACAAATCAGAAGTCAGCCTCCTGTATACAACCCATAAGGACCGTTCCTCACTTCATCCAGTAACGCCACCGTGTCAGGATGATCTGGAGATTCTGTCAAACGCCGGATAAGCAGATTCCTCTTGCGAATGTTCCTATCCAGTTCGTTGATGTGTTCTTTGTAGTAATTCCCATCATCTTCTCCAAATACCTCTTCAAGTCTGGATTTCTTCAAACTTGCCAGCGTCTTGAGTTCTTCGATATATCCTTGAGCCTCATTGAGTTGATCTGTGATATAACCATTAGTTGATCGGGTACACAGCAGCTCATGGTTCTTCCTCTTCAGCAAAGTCTTCAATTTCTCTATCTGACCAGTCAGTTCAGCCACCGTCTCTTCCTCCTTTGTCTTCCGAGAAGTTGAAAATGCATCCCATCGCTCTTGCCACCCAGCTAATTTACCACGAGCATCCATTAACTGCTGCTTGACTCGCCTCAACTCAGAACTGGATGATCTCAAGGCTTCGTCTGTCTTCCTGAAGAAATTCACCTCCACAGCAAATTTCCTTTCGGCTTCCTCTTGCAATTTGACGGCTTCCTCCTTCTGATATTCTGACTCATGGAATCGATGCATACAGTCTTGCAATTTCTCCCTTAACTCCGAGTTCTCGATTTGAAGTCCTTCCGTGGTGTTCTTCAACTTGTCATACTCCTCTCGGCTCACCGTTGCTGACTGCTCGAGAGTAGGTGAATACAAGGGTTCTTCAATAGGAAACGGTAGACCAAACTCTTCGATTCTTCCTTGAAGCCATTCTCCATACTGAGGGTAAGCTCTACAATCTCCTTTCCCAAGAACAATTCTTCCTTTCTTGATCACCTTGAGCCAGGCCTCAGCTGCCTTACGGGATACCGTCAAATCAGGCGAAGAATGGAAAAACAGAGACTCTTCCACATCCTTTTCCACCGGCGGAGTTCTTAAGGCATATCCAAACTGTCTAACTGCAAGAGAAGGATTATAGTTGATTCCTCCTTTTCTTCCTACCAACGGAACATTCGGGAAGTTCCCACAACTGTGAATAATATCTGCCCGAAGCAAACTCCGGTCAGACCACCAAGAAATATCTTCAGCTCTCAACCCCATCAATCTCTTTGACCAACTCAACGAGTCCTTGACATCAATGAATGCTCCTGACTTGGGTAGGTGAGAACTGAACCACTTATAGAACAAAGGCGCACAACAATTCAACAATCCTCCTTTTCTATTCTTATTCTTGTGGTGCACTGAATGAAAGAAATCTCCCAGCAAGGTCGGCACTGGATTTCCCAACACGAAGAGGCGTATGGCATCTACGTCTATAAATTTGGCGACATTAGGGAACAAGACAATCCCATACACACAAAGAGCCAACACAGCATTGAAACCCCTCTGGTCACCATCTTCAAGCTTCTTCTTTGCTTCTCCCAATAAGAAACTCAGATGAAAACCGTTAACTTCTCCCTTCTGACACATATTAGCCTTCAAAACTGATTCCCTCAAATATGTGGTTGAAGCAACCATGCTGAGATCGGGCAGACACTCCGAGCTGTAGAATAGCAACTGTGACTTGATGGGAATTCTGAGAAAACTGGCAATCTCCTCCAAAGTAGGGACCAAAACATAATCCGGGAATGTGAAGCACCTCAATGGAGGGTCATAGAATTGCAGTAGTGTGAAGAGAGCATCATGTTGATCTTTGGAAAGAACCGCGACGAAACTTAGAATTAAACCGTAATCCTCTCGGAATCCTTCTAGAGAACCAGGATCCATTAACTTCATCAGTTGTTGGATGGGCTCCAAACAGACCACCGGAAACTTGTAGGCGACGAGTCTCTTTCTGCCAATATCCATCTTAAGAGAACCAGGAAAAACCCCGACCGGAATCAAGAAGAAGATGTAAACCCCCTAGAAATGGATAAACATGTGTTAAATGATATGAATGCAAATGATGTGATGATGTGAATGCAATGCAGCGGCGTGTCAATCAGGATTGCTGTATCTGCTTGAGCATTTGTCAGGTTGCACTGTCTGAAGTCCTCCTTAAGAGGCGATGTTTGTGATTGTTTCTCGTCTGGGTGTGGTTCTTCACGAACGACTTAACGCAGCAACATACCACGCAAGCCTCATGAACATCCACTCTAAAACCTGTGTGTACACTCAAGCCTGGGTAATGGGCTTATCTCTCGTAGAACATCCCATCCCAACAAACAAACAAACAGCAGCAGATACAGCAAACATATGTACATGAATGCAATTAGGCAAATAAGTAACTGCACAAAAGAATGAACACTCAATAAACAAGAAAACACACAAGCTAGGAAGGACTCGCTTAGGGAAGATGGACCAGCAAGAGGTCAACTTCTAAAGTCCCCAGCAGAGTCGCCAGCTGTCGCAACCTGAAAAAATACAGTGCGAAAAAAACAACCGGCGAAGAAAAAAGACAGGAGAGTCGCCACCGTGCGTTATTTATCCCAAAGGAGGGAAAGGAAACGCTCGAAGTAAACCTGAAAATAGGAAAGAAAAAGACAAGGTCTCGCAACCAAATCTTGGGTTCGGGAGTCGGTTATGCGAAGGGAAGGTATTAGCACCCCTACGCATCCGTAGTACTCTACGGGATCCACTTATGCGGTTTCTGTTTAAAGGGTACGGTTTTGCCTAATGTGCTATTTACTAAAAAGGTTGAGAGAAATGACTCGCGCGGATGTCGCATCCACTGCATACGTATCTCATCTGAATATGAGAATCAGAGTCTTCGTAGCTCGGCTGACCTATGGGTTGGGGGTAATTGTGCTCGCTAAGACATCGCGTCTTATGCCTACGTATCTCATCTGGAATGAGAATCAGAGCAAGCCGTAGTTCGACTAACTACGGGGTTATGGATTATGTTACGGGGTGAACAACGTTACTACGCAATCTACCGGATGCTCGACCTTTGGAGACTTACTCGCCTGTAGTAGAAGGAGTAAACGTGTTGCTTTGAGTTTTAGGTTTTGTTTGCGTTGTAGGAACGCGCATGCAAAGAGGAAGTCCTAGGCGGAGGAACAGTGCTACCTAAATTGGCATGCAAACGGGAGACTATGCGAAGCCTCGCATCCTATGGGGAAACAATCACATCACACAAAACATATATCTTGAAATAGAAAAAATGCCACCAAGGGGGCTCAAACATTGCCTCCTATCGAGGTCTTCCAGCTAAGAAACAGTAGAAATAAAAGGGAAGAAGTAAAATACCACACGGATCAAGATCCGAAGTTACAGCAATTAAAGGATAAGCGACCCTAAGATTCTCCCAAGCTGATGCCATCAAAGAAAACCAATCAGTACGGGAAATCGGAATAAACCTCCGGAGGGTATCCCTGCGAGAATATGTGAGCCCTCACAAAAACTCAACAAAAGGGGTTAGGCAAACAGGATGAAATCAAAAGATAACAAGGCCATGGCAACACAAAGAACAGGTTAGAACAAAACGAAATAAAGCAGATACTGTCACATTCGCGACTGCTTCGCCTAGCGAAAGCCTAGCGAAGCGGCTAGCGAGCACCTGCGGGATTTGGATTTCCCATTGGTACCTGCACGATGTTAAAGATTCCAGATCCTATGGCATTCACCTCATAAACGAAATTGTTAAACAGTCAAGGCATAAATCACATATTCATACACAAATATAACCCTGTGGGCCAAGCCCGAGGTTACCTCATATATTCAGTATTCAACCCGAGGCATAGAGTAATAGGAACAGAGGCATACCTGATGAGAGACCTGTTAAAATTGGAAGGCAAGGCCGGATTGGCGAAGTAACGTTTAGGGTTTGCGCGAGGCGGAATGAACTTCTCAGGTCTGCCCGAAGGTTGCTGCAGAGTAGTTCCTAGGTTTGAAACTCCACGTGAACTCCAAGTCTATTTCTCAGGGAATTTCCAAGTGTCTGAAACCCTACTGAAACTCTTATATTTATAGCTGATTTTCGTGGACTTGTGGGCTTGGAATGAGGGAGACCCAAAATTTGTTATATTTTAATTATTTATTTATTTTCCTTTTTTTTTTTTTTTTTTGGAAAAACTGAAGGGTAAATTTTGGGGTATTACACTTTGGATGCCAATCAATTTGAATGTTTAAGGGGGAAGTTAGGGATCTGTGTTCATGAGAACCTATAGCAAGCAAAAGAGTTTGTGTTTGTTTATCCCAGAGGATATTTCTGACTAGGTGAAGTTCCTGTGTTGAAGACTGGTATGCTGTGGTGAAGTCTGTGAGGTGTGCTGGGAAGATTGATGTTTTGGAAGCTGTTCTGCTGTTTGGAAGCTGAAGTTTTTTTTTGTTTTCTGTTTAATGGTGTATTTTGTGGCAGTCCTCATTGATGCCTATTTGTAATATTTTGGGCTCCTAATGAGTTCCTTGGATTTGTTCATTATCTCAGCTATCACAGCTGTGTATGATGATGCTTTGTATCTCCTGAACAATTATGTTTTAACATTTTTAATGTTATAACATCTGTGCTGACATTCTCTGCTAGGCTAATTGACATTTATTTTGTCTAATTGGTCACCTTTGGTCAATTTTGACTATAAAGGGGGAGAATGTTTATGTGGAGCTGGAGCTGTGAGGAGATGTATGTGGCTGGAGATGTATGTGGCTGGACAGATGGGCAACTATTGTTAAACAAAATGCTGTTCTGTTTATAGATGTCAAAGGGGATGTCTGATGTGGTGCACAGGTGTTGATGTTGAAGCAGATGTCATAATGGTTGATTGTTATAGGTGATGTGGTTACAGGTGTTGTTATTTTCAGGGAGATGAATTCACAGATTTAGGGGGAGAAGTAGTACCCTTGTGCATTTGTGTGTCTTACTAGTTGCGTCCATAACTAGTAATTCTGTTTGTGTTGCACAGATTTAGGGGGAGGAGAAGTACCCTTGTGCATGTGTGTATTACTAGTAGCTATAGCTAGTAATTGTATTTGCTTCTGCTGCTGTTTAAACTGTTGTTTAACTGCTGATAGTTTTCTTGTGAACAAAAAGGACAGATATATGTTTTAGCCAAAATTTGCCAAAGGGGGAGTTTGTTGATTCTAAGTGTTGGCATCAATTTTGGTAAAACAAAGAGTGTTCACAAGATGTTATGTGTGATGTCTTAACATGAAATATCCTATGTACCTGCTAGAGTTCAAGAACATGATCATGCAGGATTGTTTCAGAATGTGATACACAAGGTCATGGCATCTGATATGTGTATACCTGCTGGAGTTTAAATGAAAGACATGTTTATGCAGGATTGTTTCAAGATGTCATACACAAGGTCATGGCATCTGATATGGCTGTACCTGCTGGAAGTTATAAAAGGAATTATGGAATTATGCAGGATTTTTCCAGGATGTCAGACCCGATGTCATGACATCATGTACACAAAACATTCAGTGTGAATGTCTGGTGTTTTGTGATTGCACAATTAATGGAAATCTATGTATGATTGAAGATCTGATTAGTTGGCGCATTCAATCATGGATTACAACCTGATTTACTTATTTTCAAAGGAGATCTAACCAGCTGTTATGAAAAGATTTAATTGGAAAATAGATTTAGGGTTTTCAAGATGTCCAAGCCCAGCTGGAAGCTTCTATAAAAAGGGACTTAGAAAACCTGTTTTACAATACAACCAATACTGAGCGAAATATAGAGAGAGAACTAGGGTTTGTTTCTGTTTAGTCGTGAGACTTGTAAGCCATTCAAGTCATCTTTTGATGATTGAATTGGACTGATTTGTGGTTGTAATTTGTCACTTTAAAGCTGTTAAGCAAGAGTGTGTGTCTACTTGATAAAAGCTGTGAAGCAAGATCAAGTGTGTGTCTTCTTGATCAAAGTTGTGAAGCAAGATCAAGAGTGTGTCTTCTTGATTGAAACTGTGAAGAAAAATCAAGAGTGTGTTATTGAAAAGTGATTTCTTTTCTCAAGGGATTGTTGTTTAAGATCACAGGTGTGATTGTAGGGAAGTGAGTGGGTTCTCATATCTAAGAGTGCTTAGGTAGAAATTGCACGGGTAGAGATTAGGTGAGAAAGACTGTAACTTGTTGAAGTGTACGGAGAGTCTTTGAACTGATTCTATTTTAGTGAATTTCCTTCCTGGCTTGGTAGCCCCCAAATGTAGGTGAGTTGGACCGAACTGGGTTAACAATTGCTTATGTATCTTGCATTACTATTCTCTATCTTTATTCTGTTTGCATTACTCAAATATTAGTGTCGTGACATTACCTTCAACATCTCATATCTGATACCAGAATCTCATATCTGATACCAACATTTATTCAAAAAAGACTAAAATAATACATTTAAATTAAATATGGTTTGTCAAATACCTAAAACCTCATCAAAACACCAAAGAAATGGCCATGAGATTTATCATAGGTCAAACAAGGTCAAAGGACCTTGGAGAAAAAAATTCAGAATTTTTAAAGACTTAAAAGTATTTTTAAACAATTAAAAACAAACACAAAATCAATTAAAGCATAAAAAATATTAATAATGATCCAAAAAATAATTTTAATTCAAAATATGAAAGAGGAAATTATTTGAATTTTTTTGGTGAAACTCTCATATTTTTTGGATTAATATTAAAATTAATATGAATGAATGAAAATAAAAGGAATAAAAGAAAATCAGAAAATATCAAAAAAACGTGGATCACTTGATCTCCCTCATTAATTGAGGTGGCTGATCAAGTGGCCATCAACGCGCTTTCCACCATAGTCACAAGTCAATGCGTAACACAAATGGTAATTACAAGCAACGCGTGAGATTAAAACAAATCAACTGGATCCTATGACTGGGAGACGTGCCAACGCACCGCCGGAGCTGTAACTCCGGTCTTCTTCTCCGATGGACCTCACCGGACTGGTCCACCCTCAACCATCACCAAAATAAAAAAAAGGACATGATATGAAAGAAAAAATGGCGTAGAACACGAATCTGACCTCAATTTCAACTAACTTGTAAGACCCCAATTTTGTCCCTAAGATCCCTCATGACATCATATCATATCATATCATTGCCTCAAGGATCATTGTGCACCTTTGCTTTTTTCCGAGTGGATGGGATATCTTTTGAGTGGGATTCTTGATCACCAAGCATGTTTTGCATTTGTATATCATTGCTTTTCATCTGTTTATTAACTAAAAGTACAAAATATTGTCATCTAACCATGTTACTTGCAGCTGAAGCAATCAACAGTCAATCAGTCAAAAACAGCCATTGAGCAATACATGGTGACCATTCTTGAAGAATTTGGGCACCATGATCATTAATTAAGAGTTCATATGAGTTGTGATATCATTTGGAATCAAGATCTCAAGTGGTAGGGGCTTGGAATTCATCAGAACATGGTTCAGTCAACCAAAACCCTAGCAAAGTCAACTGTGGTCAACTGTACATCTAATCAGTGATTTGATGGTGGGAATTGGTTTGAGAGGTCTCATTCATGTCCATACAAGCCTCATATAACATGTCAAACATCCACAGTGAAGGATTGGAGGTCAGATGAAAAGTTTCCAAAAATAGTAAGTTGACTTGTAATTGGAAATTGCCAAAAATGGAAAGTTCTTCTCCTCAAAATTACTTCATCATAAAAGCTTCAAATGAATTTTTGTCCAACATGAAAGTTGAAGATCTTGTTCTCCCATTTCCAAAAAGTCCAAGAACACTCATTTCTCATGTGTGGTTGGCAAGTTATGATCAAATCATTCTCAAGAATTTTTGAACTTCAAAGTGGCATAACTCTTGAACCATTTGGCCAAATTGAGTGAGGTTTTTTGCTACAAGTCACATTTGAAATACTCTATCCAAATCCTTCATCACATTCCATCAAAAATCATCCAATCAAAATGACCTTTTTTCAAGTGACTTGAATTAAAAATGGGAGGGGTAAAAAGTGACTTTTCATTTTAAACATTTTCTACACATTCTACCAATTACACTTGATTAAAAACCATATTTGGAGTTTGCTGAGCCCAATTTTCGCACTGTAGCATGCCATGCACATGCAACATGAGTGATTTTACCAATTGTCCAAAACACCTCCATTTTAGCTAATTGCATTTACCACTTCATTAACCATGTTTAGGCATTGTTAATTAGGAGTATATATGGCATGTTTCTGACTGAAAACCCTAGCCAATTTACAAACACCCAGATCCAAACTTTTTTCTCTCAAAAACTCTCTCAATTCTTCATCTTGATTTTTTCTGAAAAATTTCCAAAGAGCTCGTGCCATTGTTCGTTGGTTCACCATCTACCATCATTTTTGAAGCTTTTGCAAGCATAAATCCATCACTATTCGAGCAAGACTGGGACTGTTACATCCAAGCACCTCACATGGCAGCTGGTAATTTGAACATAATCGAGCAAGTTTGAGCCACGATTTTCCTTCCATCCATCAACATAAACCTCAAGGCGCTTCTGTTTCAACTTATGACGGCCAAAGAACCACGAATCATCTCTGTTCTTCAAATCAGGTTCGATTTCGAACCTTATATTTGTTAAAATTAGGATGTGTATTTCATAGATCTTGCCATGCTGAGTTCACTGAACTTTGTAGTTTCGATTTTCGTTGAGTATTGAGAGAGAAATGCTGATTTGAAGTTTGATGGTTGAATGTTATTTTGCTTGTTTCTTCCATATGAGTTTGAATTAGGTTAAATGATTGTTGTTTTGATGATGTACATGATGAGATGAACGCATTGGTATATCGTTTGTTGATTTTGGTTGCAAAATATTCTTGCTGGATTTTGGACGATGAACACGTTGAAGATGTTGCATAAACCCTAATTTTGCCATGTCCAGAATTTTGTAGATCTTTGTTATTGCTATCTGCATGAGTTTGGACGTTTTTGCTCCATGAAGCGAATTACAGCGCGCCACCTCACTAGGTGAAACGCGGCGTTTCACTTAGTGAGCTCCATAATTACCAGAATGACATTATCCTTATTTAATTCTATTATTTCATTTCCACTTTTCAATTTTTTATTTCATTTGGCATGTTGATCTTAGAAAATTCATAACTCTTCCAATACTTGTCCAAATAACATGGGATTTATTGTGAAATGCTCCTCACGATCTCTAGTTTATTATGGTGATTTTTCCAGAATTTTTGCACGTGGGGATTTTTAATTGGGCTAGGGTTTGTTCATGTGTGTCCAATTTGTGTATGCCTTGCCATTTTGCTTGTGAAATGATGATACTTAATCCAATGCCTCTCAAATTTTTATGCTCAAACTAGACATGTTCATGGTTATTTTGGTACAGAGTTTGGGATTTTATCATTGCTGGTTGATGACATATGATTTTTTTGAGTAGAGGTGTGACAATTGGTGTCACACCATTCATGTCCAACTTCTTGATTTTTGTTACCATGCTTATTAAACTCAAAATGTTTTGAATTTTTGCATGAAGATACTTGTGAATGTTGGGAATGCTTGTGAATTTTCTTGGAATTTTTGAATGCATTTTCCTATTTGTTTGATAATTTCTCCCCTGTTTGACCAATTGTTGACCTTCTTGTGATATATGCTTTTACATGACTTGTGAAATTCTCATGCCTTATCACATGAAGCTGAAATTTTGTGGATTGTTTCTTAACATGTTTAACTTCATTTTGGCTTTGGTCTCATTCATTTATCAATTGTTTCCACTGTTTTATGATTGCTTAAAGTTGACACATGATTTGTGGCATTGTTTGAGTTTGTATTTGCATACCATGACTTGATGAATTTAATTTCCATACCTCCTCTTGTCCAAATAGCATGAAATTTGGTGTGCTGGTCATTGAATGTGTCCTGTTTAGGCATGATTTTTCTTGGAACTTATTGAGTTATTTTGGTATTGATTTGATTGTGATCATTCTGTTTGTTCCAATGTGATTCCAAAGTACATAGTTTGACATGTTTTGTTCATGAAATGGATTTGGCGCATAGTCTTGATATGAGGCCAATTGGGTTCTTTTCTTGCTTGATTAACCTTGGTTTTGATCAATCTTCACTTGCTGTTTTTGAATTTTTCACCTCCTTTTGACCCTAGGCTTGTCCTAGTGGTCTTGTTTCTCATGTTTAAGTTTGCTTTTTCAGGTTAAGAAGCAAATGCTTTAAGGAGATTTATGCAAGTTGATTGAGTTTGGTTGATTGTTATGAACTAACTTGTTTGTTTTGTAGGATGCTTAGCTCATATGCTTTGAGCTTTGTGCTTTGCACATGAGATGGATTGTGTTGACTGTTGATCCTTATCTTATATTGGTTTTGACTTTGAGTTGCATACTGATTATGTTTGATTGGTTTCAGGTACAATTATTTGCTCAGTTCTTTTAAGAACTTGCATTGCTTTGCTTGTTAAGCATTAGCATTGAGGTAGAATCTCTTGTCTCCATGTAGTTTGGAAGACCTGGCCTGTTACTTGGCCAGGCAACTGTCTGAAGTCCTCCTTAAGAGGCAATGTTTGTGCTTGTTTACTTTTGTCCCCAAGCAGGAAAAGTCCTTTGAATAAGGCAATTGGTAGAACCCAAGAGATATGTAACCTATCTCCTACTATTCTGTGTGTCACTCACCTTGCTCACACCACATGTGTTGATGCATAGTGAGTAAAAGCCAAAGATCAATCGAGTCAATAATCTGTGGAGAGAGTTCCTACTTTATGAACTCCCACACCTCCTATCATTTGAAGCTCTCCCTGACCAGGGATAAGAGCATGAGGCACACCCCTCATATCCTTTCATCTGCTTCACCTTGGCTCTCAATGTCAAGGTTAAGAGCACCATTAACCCTATTCCAGTTGGCTTCAATGCCTAACCCTTTGTATGAGCCTGATGCTTGGTTATAGAGTGTGCTAAATGACTTTGGTTGATTGATTACTTAGTTCATTTGTACATGTCTTCTCGCATGCTTTGTGCATTTATCATCATTAATTGCTCATTAGTGCATGATCGTTTCATTTGTCTTTGTGACATATCTTTGTTGTTTGCCCATTGAGGACAATTGTAAGACCATTCATTGCCATTGTTCCTATGATATGGAAGTGAGTATAAGACCATTTCATTGGCCACTCATCTTCTCTTTGACTGATGCATTTGTTCGTTGTATGTGAGGATGCAATTGTAAGTCCGTGTAATTTGGCATTTGTTTTCCCATGATCATATGTTGGAGGTTAGAGTAAGCCCAGATAGATTGGCATCTGACATCCAAGTGTTTGCTTTGTTATGTTGGAGATTGGTATAATTCCAGATAGATTGGCATCCGGTATCCACTTTTTATTTCTTTGTTAAGGAGATTGGTATAAGTCCATAGAGTGGCCTCTGATATCCAGTTTTGTTTTAGGAGATTGGTATAAGTCCGGTGATTGGCATCCGGTATCCGCTTTGGTTGACTTTCTTCTTTTGCTTTGCTTGTTTGTTATTGCTCATTGCCTATTCCAAAGGACACACTTGAATCATTTTCTATATGATTCCAAGAGGTGAACCCTTCTAGGAAGTTTTACACTCCATCTTCATCCATTCATCCCTCTTTGTCCTAAACCTTTTCACACATTGCTTTCAAAACTTGAGATAAATATTGTGCAAACATCTTCATGCTTTCAAATTAGAAACCTGGACCCTAAGTCCTTGACTTTTCAAACCCCATTTCATAATACTTCTTTTGAATTAATCTTAATCATACTTTGACCCTACTTTCATGAATACTCATAATCAATTAACTTCACCCATTCAATTGTTTTGTGGCTTTGTCCATTCTTACTGAGTTTTCATACATTAGCCATAGGTTTGATTTATCCTAATTGGTTGATGTTAATCTCATCTATTTGTCCTTAGTTGATTGAATTGTAAGTCTTCCTTGCTTATTATAGGGTTAACCCCTCACTAGCAAGTTGAAGCTTTTCTCACATGGTGGACTTGTTGTTTCATAAGGTTGAGTCTTCTCCTGTGGATAACGTAAGACCTTAGGGCTTGTGTTTAAAATTGAATCCACTAACTTTTGGAAATCTTTTAGCCGAACTACGGCGTTTTGATCATTTACCTTTTATGGAAAGGTACGTAGGCAACGGGTTCATCCGTTCAAACACAAAAACAACAAAAATTGTATATTCTTTTCTCATCATCCCATTCATGTTTGCACAATAAATATTTCATAACAAATAACAATTTAGTACAACAAGTGTGAAAAGGGCTCCCTAGGAGTACCTAGGACGCATTGGGTGCCTAACACCTTCCCATTGCGTAATTTACCCCTTACCCAGACTCTCTGATCTTTTCATTAGTTTTCTATGTGTAAAACTTCTTAGGCTTTTGTTCGCTTTTTAGCCAATCCTTTGGATAAATAAAAGTGCGGTGGCGACTCGATTCATTGTATGCTTTGCTTTTGATTTAATCAATAAATCAGAAAGTGATGAATACACCGCTACAGAAAAGTGGCGACTCTGCTGAGGATGAATTGCAATCCTTGGTGGTATTGCCTACTTTTCACCCTTGTTGTGCTATATTGTTATTTGTTATTTGACGTATTTTTGTACAATTTGGGATAACTGTATTGATTGTAATGTTTGAATTGCTTGATATACAATTGCTGTTTGCTTTGGTGATCTCTGTGAGATGAGTTCTATACCCGAACTCGAGTGCACTCTAGGATAGGAGAATGGCATAGTCTCGTTGACTGGTGTGGAGTATTCCTTAGCCAGTTGACTTGCGAGTCCATTCACTTGGTGGAGGTCATGTTGGATTAATAATGTCACACAAGTTATTTGTGGTTAGGCATTATTCTTTCAATCATGTGCCGCAGAAGCTAAGGACCTTAGTTTACCAAGCCCATCTTGGCCTTTTTCTTAGGACGTAGTGCGGAGGTCGTTCAGATGTAAGTTCTGATGCGATTGTTACGCGATACTACACTCATAAGAGTTTCTCTTGAGAATATTTTTGGAATACGAGTATTCGTTCCTCCGATAATATTCGAAAGATGGAACGATGATTATGGGGACCTCTGGTAGAACATGTCTGGCAGGTTTAAACCCTACTACACTCCCTTTGGGTGGTTCTTAACCGAGACTCCATGCTCGTGACTCTCAGCAAACCCGTGATTCATGGTTGAGTCGTTCAAACAACCTTAATATCAATGGAACTTGGGCGTCGATAAGGTGTAAACCATAATCCGCCAAAATGGATGATTGATATTAAGGATGATTGAGCCGGTTCATGTACCATTAATATCAATGGAACTTGGGTGTTGATAAGGTGAAAACCTGAATCTACCAAAATGGATGATTGATATTAGGGATACAATGAGCTTTCCCACGACCTTTGTTTGGTGTGACTTGCTTGATCCTTGAGTGTGATTGTTGCATTCATGCATTCATGCATTCATCTGCATCCATATCATCAGATAAAAAGAAAATTTTCAAGGAACTCAAGGGAGTTTATTTGCAAAAAATTTCAAACATGGAAGAAACCGGAATTTTTTTTTCACCTGATGTATCTGATGAGATATTATCATATACGATCAAAATGCTTAAATATTTCAAAGTTTGCAAATAAAACCCTCGAGTTCCTTTGAAATAAAGAAACAAGCATATGCACAAACACTTCATGCATCATTTGCACAAGCGGGTGTTTTGTTCCGGTATCCCGTCCTGTGGTCTGACCCTGCGATCTTCATTTATTTTGGAGACGCACTTCGCCGGTACTACACCAGAGCCAATCTCTGCCAGATTGATGGATCGTGTTGAGCAAGAGAGCTGTAAACTCAAGGAGGAATTTGCCAGACCAAGTGCTTTTGATGGATTTATTCCTGGTTAGCCACTTGTCTTCCTTCATTGACGCTGAGGATGAAGTTGGAACTCCGTTCCAAGCTTTATCTATTGATGAATCATTTGAGAAGAAGTCTCCTTCATTTGCTTCCTACAAAGATGCGAAACTGGCCATTGAATGTGGTGCAGTTGCTGGTTTAGGGAAAATGTTTGAGCTTGAAGACAATAGATCCCGGGCTGGCATTGGCTACTGTTCTGGGGCATTTAATGAGCAAGGTCTGTTCAAGAGTGGAGGATTCATCCATGCTGATCAACCTGAAGAAGAAGCTGCTGCTATCTTGGAAGAGGATGCAGAAGATCTGAACAATTTCATCATACCTGGTGGTGTCTGCCACAATTGGGTCGCTGTAGATGTTCCTACGGTCATCCATAGATCAGAGTAATGGTTCACTTTGTTCAAAACCCTTCTCCCATGCCAAAAGGAGAAGTGATGACATTGTTGGCAGCATTTAATACAATGATGTTTTCATTCAATTAATGCATTGTTAAACATTTGTTTTTCCATTTGTTTTCACTTTTTGCTTTTGCATGAAATCGGTGATCACAAAAAACCATGAAAAACAAAAAAACAATCTTTTCATCTGCATAAATGATTCGCTTGTTTAAATTCAAAAGCTTTTCATTATCCAGAATCATTATGCAGGGATTTCTAAACCCATTGAACATAATGATCCAACGCCATCTCCCAATCTTGAATTCTTTGTATTTGAGGCAAAAGAAGATGATGTTGAAGGGGATTCCTGATGAGATTACCCGACTTCTTGAGCACCAGAGAAGCTCATTCAGCTGTATCATAAGAATCAGCAACAGTCAAACTGGGGCATTACAAATGTAATCAAAAAAAAAAAGGAGAAGAGGGTGAAAAAGATGAAAAAATCAAAAATCAGGAAAATATTTCAAAAAAATTTCAAAAGAAAAAAGAAAAAGTATATCCTCAAAGTCCCTAGTTGACTGATGCTGAATGGGTTCAGAGTCGTTATGACCAACTGAATTTGATCGAAGAGAAGCGATTGACTGCCATGTGCCATGGTCAATTGTATCAGCAGAGAATGAAGAAAGCATTCAATAAAGAAGGTCGAGCCTCGTGTATTCCGAGAAGGCGACCTCGTGCTCAAGAAAGTTTTGTCTTTCGCGCCCGATTCCAGGGGCAAGTGGACTCCAAACTACGAGGGTCCATATGTTGTTAAGAGAGCCTTTTCAGGCGGTGCTTTGATGCTTACAACAATGGATGGGGAGGATTTCACTCGTCCTGTGAATTCAGATGCAGTCAAGAGATACTTTGCCTAAAAAAAAAAAGAGTATATGCAAAAGAAAAAACAGAATAGCTCGCTAAGTTGAAAACCCGAAAGGGCGGCTTAGGCAAAAATGAGCGTCTCGGTGGAGAACCTGCAAGGGTAATCCAGGCAAAAAATTAGAGACTTGAAAAAAAAAAGAATATTTGCATCCCGCTAGATTGAGTACCTCACCCTGGGGCAATCTAGGCAAAAATTAGGGATTTGGCAAGTAACTGCATCCTGACAAGACTTTCTGTTTCACCAGCTGTCATTTCGTCAGAGGATTCTCGATTCGTCGTCAACTGAAGTTTCGAATACAGCGAGATTCAAATTGGTAGAGAAATGGTCAATATGTTCAATGTAGCCCTCTTCCAATATATATCACTGATTTCAAATTTGTACAGATCTATGGAGTCTTGCCATTTGCAGGCTACCATTCCATCAAATCAATTTGAGCTTTTTATCCAATTATTTGCACTCTTATTTGTTTCAATTCAACAAATGTTTTGCATGTTTTAAATTGATAAAATGTCATTGTTTTAAACGAACAGATTTTTCAAAATTGTTGTTTTAAACAAAGTGAATATTCACAATGTTGAAAGGATACTCAAGAATATCTCAGTGCTCTCCCGAGGGTGGCATGATCTCCAACAGGTAAGACATTTGTTCATATTCCTGGTTTGGTTGTATTTTCTTTCTTCAGATCTTTGTTGGGGTTGTTCCTCAAGCAGAGTTGTTGGTAGGGTTGTTCCCCAAGCAGAGTGTTGTTGAAGACTTCGTTTTCTCCAGCAGCAGTCTTCCCCAGCATGGGTGCTCTCCTTGTGGAAGATTCGGTGGTTGATGGTTTGCCATCCTGGTGCCCCGTCACTTTCTCCAGTGGGTCGATCTCCCCAGACTTTATTTGCTCCTCAGCACAGTCGCGAGCAGAGTTGTTGTCACTCTCCCCAGCGCAGTTGCCAGTAGAGTTGTTGCTTTCTCTCTATCAGAGTGTTTGTTCTCCTCAGCAGAGCAGGATTTATTTTCCTACTTAGTGGTTGATTGGGTTGGTATCCCAGTATTTTCACCTATTCTTTCCCGGCGTAGTTTACAGAGTGGTTGTTGGGGCAGTTTTGCCTGTTGAATACTCCTTCAATCCCCGGTATGGTCGGATGATGGGTCCATCATCCAGAGATTGGATTGATTTCCTAATTTGCTTTTGATCCTCAGTAGATTGGCTTGTGTTGCAAAATCTACCGATGTGATCCGTCGGATGTGTGTTCTCCCCAAGTAGAGTGGTTTGTTGCCGAAGCTACTTGTGTGATCTGTCCTCCCTCAGTGGGTTGTTCCCCAAGAGAGTAGCTGACAGTTTTCCCCCAGTAGATTTGCTTATGCAGTTAGATTCTACTTGGATGATGTTGTTCTCCTTCAGTGGGTTGTTCCCCGGAGTTGTTTGGAGTTGCAAAACTCTTTATTTCTCAGTTGATGCTGAGATCCCCTGCGGATCTTCGAGGTTTTCTCTTGTTCCCCAACAGATTCGTCTTGGTGGCTGTTTTACCCGTTGTGACTTTCTGTACCCTGGTTGGTTTGTTTGCTGATCCAGCATTCAGAGATTTGGTGTGCCCTGATATCTCTAAGCCTCTGCTTCCCCAGCAAGACCCGCAGATCTATGCTTTATAGCATGTAGATCTCCGCAGATTGGCTTTCCAGTTGGTTTTTCCCTTTGAAGTATAGTACCGGGCGTTTGATTCCTGGACCTGTTTGTGTTAGATATGTCTGTTTTGTCAGCATTCATCAAAACATAAATCACGCATATTCATGCATAATCATAAACATTCAGATATTCATGTTGCATTTCTCGCCATATATCTCTTGTTGATTGTTCCTTGCTATGGTGATGCAGATCCCCAATAGATCTCCCCTAGCAGATGTCGGGTGTTAAATCTCTCCATATAGAGTCAGCCCCATAAGCAGAAAGTGTCTGTTGTCTTTCCTTCTGCAGTTCCCCATTGAGATATATCCTCGTGAATGACGGTTTCTTCCGTTTCCTCCCAACATATATATTGGGATGGATTTTCCTATTTGAGTTACATCCTCATTAGGACGTCTCTTGATTCAGTCTGTCTTCTCGGATTGATCCCGAATTGGCTATTTGTCAACTGTCTCGTGCTTCCCAGTGGGTTGTTCCCCAGCGGAGTTTTTTCGGGCCTCTACCCTTATACCGGTAGTTGTAAGTCCTATTTTCTTTGCCCTTTCAGCGGAATTGGTGGTTATATACCTTTTATTCCTCAACAAGTTTTTTGGTTTTCTACCTCGTATTCGGTAGATGTAAACTCTAATTCATAGTTATCCCCACCAGAGTATGGCTATTACCCCGTATTCGGTAGTTGTAAGTCCTATCTCTTTTCCCCTAACAGAGATAACCTTTGTGGTTCGTCCTGATTGTAAGTGGATTTCTGTTGTTGTGGTTTTATCCCTAACAGAGTTGGTGTCTCCCTGTGGTGATTTCTATCCCCAGTTTGAGTTTGTGGTCTTCTACCCCGTATTTGGTAGCTGTAAATCCCAGGTGTTGATTCTTTCTCCCCAGCGGAGTTTGTGCCTTGTGGTATAGTTGGATAATTGCCGTTTGCTAGCAATTTTATCCTCAGCTGAGTCTTTGGTTCATACCCAGTAGTCGGTATTGTTAACCTCTTGTTTCCTCAGCCATTTTTTTGGTATTCTAACTCGTATTCGGTAGCTGTAAACCCTAATTTCTCCCTTTGCAGAGTTAACCTTGTTGTTCATCCTAACCGATGATGGTTACTCCTTGTGTTTATCTTCATTCGTTGTTCGATGTTGTATCCCCAGCAAGTCTTCTGGATCATTGCCGTATGCTTGCAATGTTATCCTTTTGAAGTCGCCAGTGGGTCTTTTCACCGTTTGCTAGTGATTCGTTCCCCGGATCATTGATTATATATTAATGCTTCCCCAACTTTTATGGATAATTGCCGGATGCTGGCAATTTATCCCCGGCGGGTCTTCTTTCATTTACCCTTGTGTTGGTAATGTTGTTGTTCCCTTTGATCGGTCATCATTATATACCTAGTTTGGTATCCCGATGCCTTTCTTTTCGGTTGATTTATCCTTTATTAACCCAGTAACCGGTTGTGGATAATCTTCCATGCGAGTATATTATTCACGGTCTGCCGGTAATGGATAATATATCTCATGCACTCTTCGGTCGAGGTCTTTCGTATTTCCCTGGTCGAGTAAGATTCGTTATTTCCCTTTGTGGAATCGAATATTCTTTGTTGTTGGATAATTGCCGGATGCTTGCAATTTATCCTTTGAGTTGTCTTTCGTTTACCCGGATGCTTGGTATCGATTGTCTCTCTTCTTGGTTAGTCACCTATTATATACTTCGGTATCTCTGGTATCTTTTCCTTTCGAGTGTATTATTCACGGTCTGCCGGTAATGAATAGTATATCTCATGCGCTCTTTGGTTGGAATCCTCTGTTGATTTTCCCCAGCTGAGCAAGATTCGTATTCTTTGTAGAATCGAATATCCATCCCTTAACCAGTTTGTGTTCCGGATGATGAGTGTGTTGGCACATATACCAATCCACGTTTTCGGTAGATCACCTATTATATACTTCGGTATCTCTGGTGTTGCTTACCATGCGAGTTTATTATCTACGTTCTGATGGTAATAGATAATATATCTCATGCGAGTATTCTATCCACGTTCTGACGGTAATGGATATTATATCTCATGCACTCTTTGGGTTTGTGTCCCCAGTTGAGTAAGATTCGTTTTCCCGTTGTGGACTCGAATATCCATCCTGTAAGTCGATTTGCTTCTTCAAGCCCTCCTTTCGGATGATGAGTGTTTTGGCATATATACCCATTCACGCTTTGGTCGGTCACCTATTATATACTTCGGTATCCCTGGTGTTCCTTCCCCTTCTGCTCCCTATTATGACCTCGGTCCCCTGTGGAGTCAGATTTTCCTGAGTTTTTGTACCTTTTCCAGGTCTTTCTCAGATGTTTGGTTGATTGATACCTCGCACGTTTATACCGGTCTTAGATATTCATTCTTCCTGAGTTTGTTGCCCTTATACCGGTAACACCTCATTCTTTGGTGCTTCCCCAGTGGAGTTTCCTGTTGCTTCTCCCCAGGAGTCAGCTTGTGTCTCTCCAATGGATGTTTTTCCTTTGGAATCTTTTTTTCCCCAGTGTGAGTCCTTCACTCACCAGTGAGGTCTCCAGTCTGATTTCTGTTATTCCCCAATCAGAGTCGTGTCTTGTTCACGCTGTGTCAGTTTTGTTTTCCCCAACTCAGAGTCGTGTCCTGCTCACGCATTCTTTTTTCTTTTACTATCCCCAACAAGAGTCTTGTTAGAGTCTCTGTTCCTGGTGAGTGTATTACTCCGACGGATCGTCTTTTCTTCTATGTGAATCATATTCCCCACAAATTTTGTGTCTTTTGCATACATACATTTGCATCATGAGGTCTCTTAGGGACCAAAATTTGTCTCATTACTGTTATTTAAGCCCATTCTACCGCGTCGAGATGAAGATTTCTAAACTTCACTTCTCCGGCTAGAATGACCTTAAATAGGGGCATCTGTAAGACCACAATTTTGTCCCTAAGATCCCTCATGACATCATATCATATCATATCATTGCCTCAAGGATCATTGTGCATCTTTGCTTTTTTCCGAGTGGATGGGATATCTTTTGAGTGGGATTCTTGATCACCAAGCATGTTTTGCATTTGTATATCATTGCTTTTCATCTGTTTATTAACTAAAAGTACAAAATATTGTCATCTAACCATGTTACTTGCAGCTGAAGCAATCAACAGTCAATCAGTCAAAAACAGCCATTGAGCAATACATGGTGACCATTCTTGAAGAATTTGGGCACCATGATCATTAATTAAGAGTTCATATGAGTTGTGATATCATTTGGAATCAAGATCTCAAGTGGTAGGGGCTTGGAATTCATCAGAACATGGTTCAGTCAACCAAAACCCTAGCAAAGTCAACTGTGGTCAACTGTACATCTAATCAGTGATTTGATGGTGGGAATTGGTTTGAGAGGTCTCATTCATGTCCATACAAGCCTCATATAACATGTCAAACATCCACAGTGAAGGATTGGAGGTCAGATGAAAAGTTTCCAAAAATAGTAAGTTGACCTGTAATTGGAAATTGCCAAAAATGGAAAGTTCTTCTCCTCAAAATTACTTCATCATAAAAGCTTCAAATGAATTTTTGTCCAACATGAAAGTTGAAGATCTTGTTCTCCAATTTCCAAAAAGTCCAAGAACACTCATTTCTCATGTGTGGTTGGCAAGTTATGATCAAATCATTCTCAAGAATTTTTGAACTTCAAAGTGGCATAACTCTTGAACCATTTGGCCAAATTGAGTGAGGTTTTTTGCTACAAGTCACATTTGACATACTCTATCCAAATCCTTCATCACATTCCATCAAAAATCATCCAATCAAAATGACCTTTTTTCAAGTGACTTGAATTAAAAATGGGAGGGGTAAAAAGTGACTTTTCATTTTAAACATTTTCTACACATTCTACCAATTACACTTGATTAAAAACCATATTTGGAGTTTGCTGAGCCCAATTTTCGCACTGTAGCATGCCATGCACATGCAACATGAGTGATTTTACCAATTGTCCAAAACACCTCCATTTTAGCTAATTGCATTTACCACTTCATTAACCATGTTTAGGCATTGTTAATTAGGAGTATATATGGCATGTTTCTGACTGAAAACCCTAGCCAATTTACAAACACCCAGATCCAAACTTTTTTCTCTCAAAAACTCTCTCAATTCTTCATCTTGATTTTTTCTGAAAAATTTCCAAAGAGCTCGTGCCATTGTTCGTTGGTTCACCATCTACCATCATTTTTGAAGCTTTTGCAAGCATAAATCCATCACTATTCGAGCAAGACTGGGACTGTTACATCCAAGCACCTCACATGGCAGCTGGTAATTTGAACATAATCGAGCAAGTTTGAGCCACGATTTTCCTTCCATCCATCAACATAAACCTCAAGGCGCTTCTGTTTCAACTTATGACGGCCAAAGAACCACGAATCATCTTTTGTTAAAATTAGGATGTGTATTTCATAGATCTTGCCATGCTGAGTTCACTGAACTTTGTAGTTTCGATTTTCGTTGAGTATTGAGAGAGAAATGCTGATTTGAAGTTTGATGGTTGAATGTTATTTTGCTTGTTTCTTCCATATGAGTTTGAATTAGGTTAAATGATTGTTGTTTTGATGATGTACATGATGAGATGAACGCATTGGTATATCGTTTGTTGATTTTGGTTGCAAAATATTCTTGCTGGATTTTGGACGATGAACACGTTGAAGATGTTGCATAAACCCTAATTTTGCCATGCCCAGAATTTTGTAGATCTTTGTTATTGCTATCTGCATGAGTTTGGACGTTTTTGCTCCATGAAGCGAATTACAGCGCGCCACCTCACTAGGTGAAACGCGGCGTTTCACTTAGTGAGCTCCATAATTACCAGAATGACATTATCCTTATTTAATTCTATTATTTCATTTCCACTTTTCAATTTTTTATTTCATTTGGCATGTTGATCTTAGAAAATTCATAACTCTTCCAATACTTGTCCAAATAACATGGGATTTATTGTGAAATGCTCCTCATGATCTCTAGTTTATTATGGTGATTTTTCCAGAATTTTTGCACGTGGGGATTTTTAATTGGGCTAGGGTTTGTTCATGTGTGTCCAATTTGTGTATGCCTTGCCATTTTGCTTGTGAAATGATGATACTTAATCCAATGCCTCTCAAATTTTTATGCTCAAACTAGACATGTTCATGGTTATTTTGGTACAGAGTTTGGGATTTTATCATTGCTGGTTGATGACATATGATTTTTTTGAGTAGAGGTGTGACAATTGGTGTCACACCATTCATGTCCAACTTCTTGATTTTTGTTACCATGCTTATTAAACTCAAAATGTTTTGAATTTTTGCATGAAGATACTTGTTAGTGTTGGGAATGCTTGTGAATTTTCTTGGAATTTTTGAATGCATTTTCCTATTTGTTTGATAATTTCTCCCCTGTTTGACCAATTGTTGACCTTCTTGTGATATATGCTTTTACATGACTTGTGAAATTCTCATCCCTTATCACATGAAGCTGAAATTTTGTGGATTGTTTCTTAACATGTTTAACTTCATTTTGGCTTTGGTCTCATTCATTTATCAATTGTTTCCACTGTTTTATGATTGCTTAAAGTTGACACATGATTTGTGGCATTGTTTGAGTTTGTATTTGCATACCATGACTTGATGAATTTAATTTCCATACCTCCTCTTGTCCAAATAGCATGAAATTTGGTGTGCTGGTCATTGAATGTGTCCTGTTTAAGCATGATTTTTCTTGGAACTTATTGAGTTATTTTGGTATTGATTTGATTGTGATCATTCTGTTTGTTCCAATGTGATTCCAAAGTACATAGTTTGACATGTTTTGTTCATGAAATGGATTTGGCGCATAGTCTTGATATGAGGCCAATTGGGTTCTTTTCTTGCTTGATTAACCTTGGTTTTGATCAATCTTCACTTGCTGTTTTTGAATTTTTCACCTCCTTTTGACCCTAGGCTTGTCCTAGTGGTCTTGTTTCTCATGTTTAAGTTTGCTTTTTCAGGTTAAGAAGCAAATGCTTTAAGGAGATTTATGCAAGTTGATTGAGTTTGGTTGATTGTTATGAACTAACTTGTTTGTTTTGTAGGATGCTTAGCTCATATGCTTTGAGCTTTGTGCTTTGCACATGAGATGGATTGTGTTGACTGTTGATCCTTATCTTATATTGGTTTTGACTTTGAGTTGCATACTGATTATGTTTGATTGGTTTCAGGTACCATTAGTTGCTCAGTTCTTTTAAGAACTTGCATTGCTTTGCTTGTTAAGCATTAGCATTGAGGTAGAATCTCTTGTCTCCATGTAGTCTGGAAGACCTGGCCTGTTACTTGGCCAGGCAACTGTCTGAAGTCCTCCTTAAGAGGCAATGTTTGTGCTTGTTTACTTTTGTCCCCAAGCAGGAAAAGTCCTTTGAATAAGGAAATTGGTAGAACCCAAGAGATATGTAACCTATCTCCTACTATTCTGTGTGTCACTCACCTTGCTCACACCACATGTGTTGATGCATAGTGAGTAAAAGCCAAAGATCAATCGAGTCAATAATCTGTGGAGAGAGTTCCTACTTTCTGAACTCCCACACCTCCTATCATTTGAAGCTCTCCCTGACCAGGGATAAGAGCATGAGGCACACCCCTCATATCCTTTCATCTGCTTCACCTTGGCTCTCAATGTCAAGGTTAAGAGCACCATTAACCCTATTCCAGTTGGCTTCAATGCCTAACCCTTTGTATGAGCCTGATGCTTGGTTATAGAGTGTGCTAAATGACTTTGGTTGATTGATTACTTAGTTCATTTGTACATGTCTGCTCGCATGCTTTGTGCATTTATCATCATTAATTGCTCATTAGTGCATGATCGTTTCATTTGTCTTTGTGACATATCTTTGTTGTTTGCCCATTGAGGACAATTGTAAGACCATTCATTGCCATTGTTCCTATGATATGGAAGTGAGTATAAGACCATTTCATTGGCCACTCATCTTCTCTTTGCCTGATGCATTTGTTCGTTGTATGTGAGGATGCAATTGTAAGTCCGTGTAATTTGGCATTTGTTTTCCCATGATCATATGTTGGAGGTTAGAGTAAGCCCAGATAGATTGGCATCTGACATCCAAGTGTTTGCTTTGTTATGTTGGAGATTGGTATAATTCCAGATAGATTGGCATCCGGTATCCACTTTTTATTTCTTTGTTAAGGAGATTGGTATAAGTCCATAGAGTGGCCTCTGATATCCAGTTTTGTTTTAGGAGATTGGTATAAGTCCGGTGATTGGCATCCGGTATCCGCTTTGGTTGACTTTCTTCTTTTGCTTTGCTTGTTTGTTATTGCTCATTGCCTATTCCAAAGGACACACTTGAATCATTTTCTATATGATTCCAAGAGGTGAACCCTTCTAGGAAGTTTTACACTCCATCTTCATCCATTCATCCCTCTTTGTCCTAAACCTTTTCACACATTGCTTTCAAAACTTGAGATAAATATTGTGCAAACATCTTCATGCTTTCAAATTAGAAACCTGGACCCTAAGTCCTTGACTTTTCAAACCCCATTTCATAATACTTCTTTTGAATTAATCTTAATCATACTTTGACCCTACTTTCATGAATACTCATAATCAATTAACTTCACCCATTCAATTGTTTTGTGGCTTTGTCCATTCTTACTGAGTTTTCATGCATTAGCCATAGGTTTGATTTATCCTAATTGGTTGATGTTAATCTCATCTATTTGTCCTTAGTTGATTGAATTGTAAGTCTTCCTTGCTTATTATAGGGTTAACCCCTCACTAGCAAGTTGAAGCTTTTCTCACATGGTGGACTTGTTGTTTCATAAGGTTGAGTCTTCTCCTGTGGATAACGTAAGACCTTAGGGCTTGTGTTTAAAATTGAATCCACTAACTTTTGAAAATCTTTTAGCCGAACTACGGCGTTTTGATCATTTACCTTTTATGGAAAGGTACGTAGGCAACGGGTTCATCCGTTCAAACACAAAAACAACAAAAATTGTATATTCTTTTCTCATCATCCCATTCATGTTTGCACAATAAATATTTCATAACAAATAACAATTTAGTACAACAAGTGTGAAAAGGGCTCCCTAGGAGTACCTAGGACGCATTGGGTGCCTAACACCTTCCCATTGCGTAATTTACCCCTTACCCAGACTCTCTGATCTTTTCATTAGTTTTCTATGTGTAAAACTTCTTAGGCTTTTGTTCGCTTTTTAGCCAATCCTTTGGATAAATAAAAGTACGGTGGCGACTCGATTCATTGTATGCTTTGCTTTTGATTTAATCAATAAATCTGAAAGTGATGAATACACCGCTACATAACTCCAAATATATAAAAAGATATGAGGATTTGAATTTTGAGGTGTGTCAACTAAGTTGCTTCGGTCTCACCTCTAAGCAACTCAATCTTCTTGCCTACATTGGTAGGACTTCAGACAACCAAAGATCCAAGAGAATTAAGTAGAATTGAGTGATAATCGAAGAGATGAAGTTTTTTGAAAATTACCTTCAATGATATGCAGTTCTTGATGTTGCTTGTTTCAAACACAATCTGATCACACTTGAGAAGCTAGCAGGAAGTGATTAGAGAGGTTGCAAGGCTTTGGATCTTGGAGTTCTTGAATCTCCAACAGTTGAGATTCAAACTCAAATTTCAAATTGAAATTTCTCAGGTTTTCCTTTTGAATGAGAGGGTTTCAATGGGGGGCAAAGTTGGTGCACAAAAAAGTGATTCAAATGAGCTCATCAGCCTTCTATTTATAGCCAAAGGGAATGATACTTGCACACTTCAAAATCTGTCCAAACTTGCCAATGTGAATGACACGGGTGCATGGGCATGTACAGGCCCATGATGCAATGCATTAAGGTCCAAAATGATTCATGTTGAAGTCTGAATGAAGCTTGAATGGCAAGGCAATGTGAACTGAATTTTATACATTTGATTCTTTCCAATGATGCAGCCCTGTTAAAGCCATGCGCAGACCTAGCAATCTTCATCCAAAATGCATGAACTTAGGTTTTTTGGAAATCTTGGATCAAGGGGAACAAGTTTGATGTTCAACACTTTTTCAGTTGGATCTTGTAATATGGATAATTTTGAGGTGGAAGTTTGGAAATTTCAAAATGTTGAAATTTTTTCTAAGTGTCAAACCATATATCTCAATATTCCACCTTGCTTAACTTTTTATGTGAGATTCGAATGAGAAACGTGTCTTCATAAACATTGTAGATCTTTCAATGACCTTCAAAATGGTTACAAATTTCATCTCATTTGGATTTAGAATGATAGAGTTATGCATTTTTGAAGTTTGGAAAAATCACTTGTTCAATGGTATAGGTCAAAAATGACCTATAATGTAACCTTATATCACATGCTCATAAAAGTTGAATTTGCTTCCACTCCAAACATAAAAGTTGGAGTAGACATCTTGAATTTGGTTCTGCAACTTGTAAATATTTCATCTCATGAAAATTGAGCAAGTTATGGCCTTGGGAAGTTGACTTTCAAATTAGGGTTTAAACAAAATGACCTATAATGTTTCAACATAGAAAATGATTTTCCAAGAAAAACTAGCTCTAGGTCTCAACATGATAGTTGTTTGGAATGTAATTTAGAGTAACTTTGATCTTGTAATCATTTTCATATGGTGAAAATTGTAGGAGATAGGGTCTAGGGAGACCCAGTTTTGATTAGATGAATTCATCTGGCCAACCACCATCAACCAACTTGCTAACCTTCAATTATTTTGACTTTATTGGCTCATGGTAGATCATATATGCATAATATGATGAATTTTTAAGTGTCCTTTGATAGATTTGATCTATTGGTGAGATAGCTTGTTGGAGAAGTTACTCAAGATACCTAGTCAAACTAGGGTTTCCAAGGCAAATCACCTTCAAGCTCTTGAAGAATACTTGATCAATATTACATGTAGGAATCATTGGGACTCATATATGATGATTATAACGATTTGTGAGTTAATCCATGGTTGTGCTCTTTGCCATGAGGGTTTCAAACCCTAGATATGAACTTGATAAATCAATGGGATCATGCCCTACCTACAAAAGAGTTAGGCAAATGCAAAAGACATATTTTTGGTATTTTAGTTAGTAAAATGGTAATATACAAATATGATACAATCACATAGTGCTTGGTGATCTCTCCCAAAACAAACCCAATGAAAGAGGGGTAAGGAGGATGCCAAGGTATGATCCCAATGCTAATGCTTATGATGAAATTGCATGAGGGGTCTTAGGGTCAAAATTGGGGTCTTACAGCTGCCCCTATTTAAGGACATTCTAACTGAGGAGGAGAAGGTCAAAATCTTCATGTCGACTCAGTAGAATGGGCTTAAATAACAACATATAGAAACAAATTTTGGTCCCTAAGAGACCTCGTGATGCTTATTATATGAATGTAAAAGTTAATGCCTTGTGGGGAAATATTGTCACAAAGGAAAAGAATTCAGAGAGACCAAACGTCCGCAGGAGTATAATGTATTCCGTAAGAAAAACACATTGGAGAGACAAAGACTCTAGGGGATAAAGGAGTTATGCATAGGCCAGGGTACGACTTAAAACTGTTGGGGGACTCGAGGAATTCCAAAAAATGGAAAAGACTCATCCGAGGAACAACAACATCTGCACGGGATACGAGTAAGTTAGAATAAAACTGAAGTACTTAAATCATGCAGGAAAAGCGATTTCACTAAGGAAACACACACTCAACTCGACTGGGGAAGAAATAAACTTCAACATAGGAGGAGCAGAAATCTATTATCTACTACCTGTTACTAGGTGAGGAGATAATAAAGATCTGATAGGGAGGACATCCGTCATCGGTTAGGATGAACATATCAAGGATGACTCGCTGAGAATCGCCAGGAAAGAGTATTCATTACCGACTACTGGGTAAGAATAACCTTGCTGGGGAAAACTGCAGAAAATAGGATTTACAACTACCAATTACTGAGCAGAAGACCAAAGGTGAGAATATCCGTCATCGGTTAGGATGAACATATCAAGGATGGACTCAACAAGGAAGAAAATCCGTTATCGGTTAAGATGAACATATCAAGGATATACTTTCCTAGGACTGTCAAGAAGGATACCCGTCATCGGTTAGGATGAACATATCAAGGATATACCAACTGAACAACAAGTAGGAATTACATCCATCGAATGCTGGATAGAAGACCATCAAAGAGAAAATCCGTCCCCGGTTAAGATGAACATATTAAGGATAGACTCTGTGAGGGGAGAGAATAGGAATTACATCTATCAGTTACTGGATAGAATACCATCGAAGATAAAATCCGTCATCGGTTAAGATGAACATATCAAGGATAGACTCTGCGGGAGAAAGTAGGGTTTACAACTACCAATTACTGGGTAGAATACCACAAAGAGGAGGAAACCCGTCATCGGTTAGGATGAACATATCAAGGATTAACTCTCTAGGGGACAAAATAGGGATTACAACTACCTTTTTACTGGGTAGAAAACCAAGGATGAGAATATCCGTCATCGGTTAGGATGAACATATCAAGGATAGACTCAGGCAGGGGAAAGAAAGATATCCGTCACCGGTTAGGATGAACATATCAAGGATATACTTCACGGGGAATCAGAAACAAATGAATCTACTAGAGATTCCACTGTTGGGAACACTGGGATACTTTTGCCGGGTACTAGGCAAGACGTAACAAACTGCCAACTAAGAAGAATATTACTAGTTACTGGGTAATAGACTCTTAGAGGACCCAAAGCAAATATCTAGGCATGCTCTAGAAAGAAACAGTCAATCAAGACTCAACTTAATGAGGATATAACTCAAGGGGAGTGGTTCCATCCTGATAAACAACTGGGGAGGAAACTGAAGTAATAATCATCCACGAGGAAACAACTCAGTGGGGAAGAGGAGAAAGGTTAAAGTCTTTCTACCTAAGGGGCTGACACTCTACAATTGAGGGAGGACAGACACTGAGGTTCGTATGGGGATAAAGTACCGCCATAACAGAGAATAAGAATCTTAAACAAACAAACTAATCAGATATGATGATGCAACTATGCATTTATGAAATTATATGAATGTATATGTATATGTATATATGATGATTATGCTGACAAAACGATCAAAAAGGATACAAAGTTGTCGCAAAGAATTTGAATCATCGGTACAATCCTCGGTCAATCCACAAAAGAGGGAGACAACTGTTGGAGAAAAGAGAGATCAACATCCCAAAGGCTCAAAATCCAGCCGAGGGAGGTGATCTGCTGAGGAGAGGAATCATTATCAAGTCTGCGGGGAATTTTAGGTCAACACCATATCAAATGGGAGACAACCATACAGAGGATAAACACACAATAGTTGCTCAGAAACCAGGAGGAAACTCTGACTGGGAGCAAGTCGGGTGATCGCGGGTGGAGAAACCAACACGATCTACTGGGGAAGAACATCTTACTCTACTGAAGATCATCCCTGCTAAAGAAGCACGAACTCCGTTGGGGAACACAGAAACTCTTCCAGGGAAATAACACGTCGCAAGGTACTGAATCAACCAACTCAGCTAGGGAAAAGAATCGGAACTCCGCTAAGGAACAAACACTCCGTAGGGGGACCGGATCAACACAAGCAAGTAGGGATACCCAAAGGGTTAACTGCTTGAGGAACCTCTGATGCTTAGCACTTAAGGACTTGCTGCTCTTTGAAGTGTTGTTGATACTTCCTTTTAATTGCTTTGACAAATTTTTTGTTTTTACATGTTTTTAGAAAAAAAAGATTTTGATTAAAAAAATTTAAATTTCCAAAATGATCATAATAAAATTTAAACTATTGGCTGAGGTAAATAAGAGTAGAAACAATTGGACAAAAGCTCAACTTTATTTAATAGGATGGTAGTTTGTAAATGACAAGACTCCATAGATTTTTAGAAAGTTGAAAATGGTAATTTACATTGAAAAGGGTTACATTGCATACAAATGATCCTTAATCCTTCTACCAATTCTTAAAATCCACTGTGCTCTTGACCGCTATTGGGATGATGAATCGACGTCAACCCTTGTGCTCAACAAAGTCTTTTCAAAACTGGATGATCAACAGACTGCAGTTACTTGCCATAATCCCTAATTTTTGCATAAGTTTCCCCAAGATGAGGTATTCAACTTATCGGGAAATTCTTTCTATTTTTATGTCTCTAATTTTAGCCTGGATCGCCCTTTGGGGTTTTCAATCCACCGAGACGCTCTTTTTTGCCTAAGTCGCCCTTTCGGGGTTTCAACATAGCGAGCTGTTCTTTTTTTTAGGCGAAGTATTTCTTGACTGCATCTGCATTCACAGGACGAGTGAACTCTTCACCATCCATAGTTGTAAGAATCAAAGAGCCTCCTGAAAAGGTCTCTTAACAACATATGGGCCTTCATAATTAGGAGTCCATTTTCCCCTAGAATCTGGTTTGAACGATAGAATGTTCTTGAGCACAAGGTCACCTTCTCTGAACACCCAAGGTCTGACTTTCTTATCAAAAGCTTTCTTCATTCTCTGCTGATATAACTGACCATGACACATGCCAGTCAATCTCTTATCTTCACTCAAATTTAGCTGGTCATACCTAGTCTGACACCATTCAGCCTCAGTCAACTTGGCTTCCATGAGCACACACAATGAAGGAATCTCAACCTCTACGGGGAACATTGCTTCCATACCATATACAAGAGAGAAAGGGGTTTCACCTGTTGAAATGCGGACGGGCGTACGATACCCATGTAAAGCAAATGGGAGTGTAAGACCCCAATTTTGTCCCTAAGATCCCTCATGGCATCATAACATTGCATTTGCAAAGCCTCAAGGATCATAAGTATCTTGGTTCCCTTTACCTTTGGGTAGGACCTCTTGTGAGTGGTTTGAGATCACCAAGCATGCTTGAATTGTATATCATTGTTTATCTCATTTTGTTTATTAACAAAAAGCACAAAAATATGTCACTAACATCTTTTGTTTGTAGCCTGAGCAATCACAAGGTCAAGAGCTTCAAGGAGATCCTCTGTGCAGAGATATGGCCAAGTGAAGAGGATAGCAAGCATGGTAATGGCTCTCAAAGCTCTCATCCATCAAAATATGCCTCCCTATCATCTCAATTCATCATTTTGATCAAAGCTAGTCAAAGGGTTTGAGGTTTGTTCCCCAAAGAAACCCTAATTCATCTGTGCACCATAATGCCTTGCTCTTGAAGCAACCTCAGCCCATGATAAAATACAATCAAGGGAATTTCTTTAATTATTCATTTCATGCATATTTTAACTTATTTGAGTGTCCTCAATCATCAATTCATCAAGATATGAGTCATGGACTTGAAAAGTTGATCAGTCAATTCATTTGACTATTTTGAAATACACCGATACCTAACTTGTTATGTGTTGGTCAAATGGAGATGATCCCAAAAGAAAAATGTTCTTAAGGACAATATGAACAACTTTCATGTTAATCAAAAATTGATTTGAAGCTTGGAAGGTCATCTCCCATTCCAAGACATTATAGGTCATTTTGACTGAAACCCTAATTTTGGGTCAACTTCCCAAGGACATAACTCATTCATTTTTTATGATTTTGAGGTGGGATCAAATGAATTGGAAAGCTTAAGATGTCTAATTCAAATTTTATGTTGGACAAACTTTCAAAATCTCAAAGGAAATACATGTGATAATGCAAGACATTATAGGTCACTTTGGACCAAATGCATTGAAAGGCAAAAAAGTCTAACTTCAAGTGCCCATAACGTTTTCATCAAAAATCCAAATGATGCAAAATTTAAGTCCATTTTGATTGTCTTGAAGAGATCTACAACTTTGATGTTGGAGGTTTTTTCATTTGAGGCCTGCATCATTAAAACAGAAGGGCTTGAACATTGGCCAAATTTAGAAACTTTGCTTCTTCATGTTTTGCACCTTGCACTTTAAACTCAAATTTCACCAATTTCCACACTTCAAAGGGATTTTTTCTCAACATAACAATTGTTCCTTACATCAAAACCTTTCCAACCATTACTCACATGATCATGTTTGGATTTAGCAAATGGCATTTTCGAAGAGGAGAAGCTTTTGGTTAAATTATGCATAACACCTCAAAATTCCATGCAGAAGCAATTGCCATTCAGATTACACGACCATTTCACTTTGGTATAATTTTAGATCACATTTGGCATTGAATTTGGGCCTTTTGAGTGATCATGCAAGCCCATGCAATGAATATCCAATTCCATGCACACGACTTTGATCACACTTACCTTGTCATTCCATCTATAAATAGGAGCTCTATTCCATTCAAAATGGATCCTTGAATCAATCTGAATTGCTGCAGAAATCAAAACCGAGCCACACCTAAAGGAACTCTCTCAATTTTCTTCAATTTCTCAGATCTGAAATTCAACTAAATCAGGTTGAATTTCTAGATCTAAAGTTCCTAGACCTCTCTCTCATAGTCCATTGATCTTCTGTTTGGCCAAAGGAAGCAAGGAAGCAAGCTCAAATTTCCAGAATTCAAAGGTGATCATCAACTGTTTTCTCTTCGAAACTCACTGCTCTTTGATCTATTTGCCTGGCCAATGTGTTTTCTGAAGTCCTCACTTGAGAGGCAAGCTAGTGGTAGCTTCAATTTTGTGTTTTATTGAACTGCATTTTTCATACCCGAATCTTCCATCTCAGATTTCTTACTCTATAGGAATCTTGAGTGTGATTCAAGGTTATAGGGGTGATGTACATCACCCCAACTTCATTTCGATATAAGGATCGTGTAAAATGATGAAGGTTTGAAAACCTGCAAATGTCACCGGATTCTGGCTTCTCACCGGAGAAGAAGGTGGTTCCGGTGGCCGTCCATTTGCCAGAACAAGTCACAGCCGTTGGATCATGTGTCTAGATCTAATTAGGTCCATTGGATTTCATGACTTTATTTAATTCATTATACTTCTCATAGAATGAGGTTCATGGTGTGTGCGCTTGCCAAAGCCATTGGATCTTCCACGTCATTTAATGAGAAACAATCCAACGTTCCCGGATTTTTGTTATTTTTCATTTTCTGATTTTATTTCTTTTATTTCCATTATTTTCAAAAATTCATATCTTCTTCATTTTAAGTCCAAAAAATATGGGACCAATTGCATTCTTCTCCAAATAATTTCTAGTTTCTAGTTTTGATTTTTAATATTTTTTATTTTGTCATTTGATATTTTTTTATGAATTTTCTCTTTTCTGGTTGTTTTAATTCATTTTAAATAGTTTTTGATATTAAAAAAATACAAAAATATTTTCCTAACCTATTTGAATTATGATGGATCTATGAAAAATATTCTCATGAATTTCTTAATTGATTTGAGATTTATTTGAGATTTTAGTTCAATTAGGTTATTTTTATTCATTTTTAATTGATTAAAACTAGTTTCTGACTTTTAAAAATGCTGAAATTTTTTGTCAAACTTTGTTTGACCTTGTTGAACTTGGGATAAATCACTTGGACCTTTCAGGGTTGATTTGAAGTGATTTTGAAGTTTGACTTTTCTTTTATTTTTAATTCAAGTTTATTTTAATATTGAAAATACCAAAAATATTTTGCTTATTGTTTGACCTCCAATCTTCATTTCATTTATGATTTCTCATTGTTTGACTTTGACTTTCAATGTCATTTGGTCAACACATATGGATTGGTACATTTAATTTCATCTTATGCACTTTATTCTTTCCATTTCTTCTTCCATTATTCATCTCTTTCTTCTTCTCCTCCTTTTTCTTTTTTTTTTGATCAATGAGTTGAAGGTTGATAAGTTAGCATCAATTAGGGAGACTTAATCTTCCTTGATTCAAATCTAATTCATCTTGATCAATTGATCAAGTGAATGGCTTTGCATTAAGGATAGGTTGTTTCCTAAATCATGCAAAAGGCTTAAACCAATACAAGATCAATTCTCTTTTTCTTTTTTGGCATGGCAAGTTGTTGGAACTTGGTTCACTAATCAAGACTTCTAACTTGTGTTGTTGCCTACATTATTATTGATCGGCCTCAGATAGTTGTGACTTCTACATAAGTCCAATTACGATTGCTTAACATAACGCTAAATTTGCCTTATGGCACACTAACTACTAAGACTAACCATTAACCATTAACATTTACTTTTTGCTCTTTACTTTTATGCAATTTACTATTCTTCCACATATTATCCATTTGCTTTTCCCTTTGCTCACTTGAGCACATGTTTATGTTAATTCCATTTGCCTTTTGCTCACTTGAGCACATATTTGTGTATATATTATTGTGCTTGTGTTTTGTTTTGATTGTTGTGGACCAAATGCAAAGAAATGGACAAATGGACTTAGTTTCTAGGATATTCCCTATGCAAAGAATTGGAGTAAAAAGGACCTTAATGATGAAGATGGATTAGAAGGACCAAGCCTCTAAACTCACTCTTGTCCATTCTTGATTTACTTCATGGAACTTTTGATGTGTGTGTTTTTGTGCTAGGGGATTCTATGAGAGCTCAAACTTAAGGACCATTGCCATGTTCATCCAAAGTGAAAGACACAAGATACATTGAGGATCTCTTAAGAGGCTTGTTTGATTGTTGCTTGAGCTTATTATCATTATGATTGCTTATTCCAAAGGATGGGAGCTACTTGGATCATCAATATGATCTCAAGAGAGGAACTCCATTGTGGTTTTGTTTCTTATCCCTTACCTTTTTGATTTACTTAGGACTTTAGCCCTTCTTCTTCTTCCCTCCACTCTAACCCAAGCCAAAACTTTTTGTGCAAACATTTAACCATTGTTTTCAAACATTAGAAACCTAAGCCTTATGCTTTTGATTTTCAAATTTTCTTTTCATAACACTTATTTTGAATTGAATCTTTAAGTCAACTTTGACCATTTTGTATATACTCCTAATTTTGGTAAATATAACCCATTCAAATGTCTTTTGTGGTTCCAATGGCCACTTCCTTAATCAAATTTTTTCATAACCTTTAGCTATTAGGTTTGAGTTATCCTTGTGGTAGATGTAATACTCACCTATATCCTTAGTGATGGACAATGAGTCTTCCATGCTTATTATAGGGTTAACCCCTCATTAGCATGTTGAAGCTATCCTCACATGGTGGATTTGTGGTTTTAGGTTGAGTTTTCTCCCTTGGATAACAAAAGACCTTGAGGCTTTTGGACCAATCAATTCACCAACTTGTTTTTTTGAAATTTTTACATCGAACTACGAGGTTTTGATCCTAATCTTTTTTAAGATGGTACGTAGACAATGGGTTTATCCATCCAAACACACAATGTAAATAACTTGTATAGTCTCCTCTCATCTCTTCAATCATGTTTGCACAAACAAATAATTTTTTCACAAAAACAACAACCTTTACAACAAGTATGAAAAGGGCTCCCTAGGAGTACCTAGGATGTTTTGGGTGCCTAACACCTTCCCATTGCATAACCAACCCCCTTACCCAGAACTCTGTTTCTCTTTTACTAGTTTTTGATTCGATAAAACTATTAGGTTTTTGTTCGCTTTCTAACCATTCCTTTGGATAAATAGAAGTGCGGTGGCGACTCGACTTGTATGATTTACCTTGGATTTAGTCAATATTTCTAATGGTAACGAATACCCCGCTACAGAAAAGTGGCGACTCTGCTGGGGATCTTTGCCTAGTGGGTTTTGCCTACTTTTCATGCTTGTTGTATTGTTTTGTACTATTTTGTGACATATTTTTGTGCAATTTGGGATTACTGTATTGTATGTAATGGTTGATTTTCTTGAATATTAATTCCTTGTATGCTTGGTGATCTTTGTGAGATGAGTTCAATACCCGAACTCGAGTGCACTTAGGATAGGAGAATGGCATAGTCTTGTTGACTTGTGTGGAGTTATTCCTTAGCAAGTTGACTTGCAAGTCCATTCACTTGGTGGAGGCCATGTTGGGATCAATAATGTCACACAAGTAGTTGTGGTTAGACATTACTCTTTCCAATATAGACCTTAGAAGCCAAGGACCTTAGTTTACCAAGCCCATCTTGGCCTATTCTTAGGATGTAGTGCGAAAGTCGTTCAAATGTAAGATTTGATCCGATTGTTACACGATACTACACTCATAAGAATCTCTCTTGAGAATATTTTTGGAATACGAGTAGTCGTTTATCCGATAATATCCGAAAGATGGGATGATGACTATGGGAACCTCTTGTAGAACATGTTTGGCAGGTTTGAACCCTAGTACACTCCCTTTGGGTGGTTCTTAACCGAGACTCCATGCTCGTGACTCACAATAAACCCTTGATTCGTGGTTGATCCGTTCATGCATCCTTAATATCAATGGAACTTGGATGTTGATAAGGTGTAAATCATAATCCACCAAAATGGATGATTGATATTAAGGATAACATGATCCATCCCATGACCTTTGTTTGGTGTGCTTTGCTTGATCCTTGAGTGTGATTGTTGCATTCATGCATTCATGCACTCATTTGCATCCATATCATCAATAATGAAGAAAATTTTCAAGGAACTTAAGCGGTCTATTTGCAAAATTTTCAGACATGGAAAGACAAAGAAGGAATACAAAGAAGTACAGTTTCAGACAACCAGATTTGAAAGAGTTAAGGAATCTGACATCCTATGTACTAGATCCCTTGGGTTTCAAGGCTCGTTTTGGGAAGCTTCTTCCTCTTCTGACTACTCAGGTGGACGAAGGATTGATGAGTGCATTGGTGCAGTTTTATGATCCCTTGTACCGTTGCTTCACGTTTTCGGATTTCCAGCTTTTGCCTAAACTTGAGGAGTATGCCTACCTTGTGGGTATACCTATTCTAGACCAGTTGCCGTTCAGTGGCTTGGAGAGTATTCCTACTTCTCAAGAGATAGCTGACATGTTGCACATAGACGAATCTCTGGTTGGTGCTCATATGACTACCAAAGGTGGAATTCAAGGTCTCCCTTCTGAGTTCCTCATTGCGCAAGCTACTATGTATGGGAAAGCCATGAGTGAGGATGCTTTCGAGGCCCTATTTGTACTTCTCATCTATGGGTTGGTGTTGTTCCCCAACATCGACAAGTTTGTGGATGTGAACGCTATTAGGATTTTCTCTACTCTTAATCCCGTTCCGACTATGTTGGGTGATACCTATTTCTCTTTGCATATGAGAAATGCAAAGGGTGGTGGTGCCGTTGTGTGCTATTTTCCTATGTTGTATAAGTGGTTTATTTCTCACTTACCACAGACGGTTGCCTTCAAGGAGAACAAGGGATGTCTACGGTGGTCCACGAGACTCATGTCTCTCACTAATGATGATATCTCTTGGTACAACCGTGTGTATGATGGTGTGCAGATTATCGACTCTTGTGGTGAATTCTCCAATGTACCTCTTCTTGGTACCTGTGGTGGGATTAACTACAACCCTGTTTTGGCACGTCGTCAACTTGGGTTCCCCCTAAAGGATAAACCTAATAACATTCTGTTAGAGGGTGTGTTCTTTCAGGAGGGTAAAGATCCTCAAGGCTTGAAAGCTAGGATGGTCCACGCTTGGCGCAAGATTCATAGGAAAGGAAGGAAAGAGTTGGGTCCTAAGAATTGTGTTGCTATGGAGTCTTACACTGCTTGGGTTAGGAAGAGGGCGTCTGAGTATCTCATGCCTTACGAGTATCCAAGACCTACACCTTTGGTTATGGCTGGGCCTTCAACCCTCCCTAACCAAGGAGTAGAGGAGTGGAGAGACGAAGACCGATCACGTGCTTGGATCCGTGAACGAGAAGAATTGCTTCAGTAGATCAGGTTATTGATGATCCTGATGATGCACGGACTTCTCTACTTCTGCAGTCTTCCAGGTTTTGGAAAAGGAAGTACGATTGACTCGCCAAGGAGAAGGCAGATATGGAGGCAGCCTACGAGAGGGAGGTGAAGAGACTTCGTGCATCCTATCATCCTATGTCTCGAGCTTTAGATGATTATTTCTAGGGATCCATAGGATGATTATTTTCCTTTTCTTTTGTATATGGTTACCAATGCTGTACTTCTTTGGTGTAAAATATTTCCCAGATATTATGTTTCCATATAAAAGTGTTTAATATTTCCAAATTTGCAAATAGAACCCTAAAATTCCTTTGAAATAAAAAAAACAAATCATGTGCACAGACATTGCATGCATCATGTGCATAAGCAGGTGTTGTTCCAGCTTCTTGTCCTATGGTTTAACTCTGTGTTCTTCATTGATTTTGAAGACAAGCTGACTCACCGGTACTACACCAGAGCTAACATTTCAAGACTGGTGGATCATTTAGAACAAGAGAACCGCGAACTGAAAGAGGAAGTGGCCAGATTAAGTGCCTTGATGGAGTCATTCATGGCTTCCCAGAGCCAGTCTTCTCTGACACCTTTAACTCCTCCCCAGAGGACAGTCATCTCTAAGATTGTCTCCTCGACTGTGCCTGCAGCCAGTGCACACTTTGCTCCAACGACCATGCCAGCCGGATTCCCGTGGGGGATGCCTCCCAATTTCATGCCCGAGGGTCCTGCTCCCACCTTTGCTTCTATGCCGGCATCTAGCCCGATCCTTGCTGTTCCTCCTCCTGTCGTGCATACCCTGCCCAGAGTAGACGACACCATCTATCATTCTGAGCCATCTGAGGGCCCAGATGTCTATGAGAAGATGGACGCTATGAACGATCAATTTCTTGAGCTTCGCAAGGAATTGAAAACTCTCAGAGGAAAGGATCTTTTAGGCAAGTCTTCTGCCGAACTCTGCTTGGTTCCTAATGTGAAGATCCCTGTGAAATTCAAGGTCCCTGACTTTGAAAAATACAAGGGAAATACTTGCCCTCTCAGCCATCTGGTCATGTATGCCAGGAAAATGTCGACTCAGACCGACAATGACCAATTTCTCATCCACTACTTTCAGGACAGTTTGTTCGGTGCTGCTCTGTGTTGGTACATGGGTTTAGACAGTGCGAACATCCGATCCTTCAACGATCTTGGCGAGGCCTTCGTCAAGCAATACAAGTACAATATGGATATGGCTCCCGATAGGGATCAATTGAGGGCCATGTCCCAGAAGGACAAGGAAACATTCAAAGAATACGCCCAGAGGTGGCAAGAGGTAGCAACCCAGATCGTGCCCCCACTAGAAGAGAAAGAGATGACTAAGATAATTTTGAAGACCTTAAGTTCTTTTTATTATGAGCGGATGATTGCTAGCGCTCCTTCTGACTTCACCGAGATGGTGAATATGGGGATGCGTCTAGAAGAAGGGGTTAGAGAAGGATGCCTGACGAGAGAAGAAGGCTCTTCTGCCAAAAGTTATGGGGCATTTGCGAAAAAGAAAGATGGAGAGGCACATGCTGTGACCTCCCATATGAAACTAAGAAGACCCTCTATGAGGAGGAAGACCGTGCGTCCCACCGGTAACCAGCACCAGGTGGCTCATATAGCACCTGTCTTCAGAGATAATCAGCAGTACCAGCAACATAACAACAATCAGCAACCACATCCGCAATATCAACATCAACAGCACCGTCCGCAACAACAGGCCTACCAGCCTCGAAACGGTAATCAAACTAGCACAAGTTACGAGAGGAAAAGGGTCACCTTCGATCCAAATCCGATGACATATGCAGAGTTATATCCCTCTTCGATAGAGAGAAAGTTGATTACTCCACGAGACCCACCGGCTATACCTACTAACCCCCAGTGGTGGTATAAGCCTGAATTACACTGTGTTTACCATTCTGGTGCTCCCGGCCACGATGTGGAGAATTGTTACCCTTTGAAGACCAAGGTTCAAGACCTTGTGAGGTGTGGCATTCTGTGTTTCGAGGACGTAGGTCCTAATGTGAAGAAGAACCCATTTCCCGAGCATGGGAAGTTTGCCAACATGGTCCAGGGTTGCCCTGGCAAGTACAAAGTCAAATATGTCAATCATATTCGACAATCTCTGGTCGAGATGCATCGTTTGCTATGTGATTATAGTCATTATGAGCATGACCATGATAGATGCCGAGTCTGTTCTGTTAATCAAAGAGGTTGTCGCCAGGTGCGCAAAGATGTTCAAGAAATGCTGGATGAAGTAGTTATTGAGATCCTTCAAAACAGAAATGTTGACGAAGATGCTGATGAGGTCAACGTAATTTCTCTAGTATTCCGGATCCCTGAGCCTGTTATCATCAAGTATGATGGTATCAAGTAGAAGGTTTCTCCCGCATTGACCATTGTAGGTGTTTAATTGGCTGCATTATATGGTAAAACACTAGATGGTTACTAATGTCTTGACTGATGTCATGACATGTATGTGTGACTACAGTGTAGTTACTGCAGGACTAGCTAACACAGGATTGATTGAATGTCAAACTGGATGCTGTGACATTCATACCTGTCAACAGATACTAAGGAATAGAACAACAGGTGTTCTATTAGAACTTAGTATTTATTTCCAGTCTGGTTATCAAGGAAAGACCAGACCTGGCATAAGGCCTAATGACTGAATGTCAAACTGGATGTTATGACATTCATCATTTACAGCAGCTGCTGAAGATTAGACAGAGTGGTGTTCTGCTATACTTCAGCATGTAACTTAGTTTGTTCTTCAAAAGAATTACAGAACTAACTTAAGGCCAATTGTGTAAATGTTAAGTTGGACACTTTGACATTTATTGATGTAAGCTGTCACTGTAGTATGGTCATTTTGATCATGTACAGGTCAGCAAAATTGTACAGTCTATTTTCTGGAAAAACAGACTCAGCATATGGACCTTGATGTCAAGCTGAATGTCGTGACATTCATGCCTGACAGCATATGCTAAATTGTAGGTTGTTCAGTTTTCTGTTTCAGCTTTTTCTCAGGCTATTCTTCAGGAAGTCAACAACTTAGAGAAAAACCAGGAAATCAACAACCAATCTACATTCAATGAACCTAACAAATAGCCTATTTGTTAGTAACCTAAATGTTGAATTTATGGGAACTTGTGTAACCTTAAATTCAGGAGAATACAGGTGCAAAAGCCCAGGATACTGCAATATAAAAGGAAGGCGTTCCTTCATTCAGTTTCAGGGATTTTGAGGCGTGAAGATTTTGTGTGTCCATCATACTTCACTGCTGTATTTTTGTGAGTCTTGTATTAGACGTATCTTGTAAGCCAAGTCATTATCAAGTAGATGATAGCTTTGGCATAGGGTGTTCATTGAGTTGTAAGTGTTGTGTCACTCAAAGCTTTTAAGCGTGAGTGCTGTGTATCTTGATTAAAGCTGTGAAGCACAATCAAGAGTTGTTTGAAGTGTGACTTCAACTTGTCTTTAATATTGTTTAAAGATAGTAATCACTGAGGTGATTGAGGGGGAGTGAGTAGGAACTCTGATCTTAGGTTAAGATTGAAATTGCATTGGGTAGGGATTAAGTGATAAGTTGTAAACGGGTGAGTTTAGCTTTGAATTGATACTACTAATAGTGGATTTCCTCCCTGGCTTGGTAGCCCCCAGATGTAAGTCATGTTGGACTGAACTGGGTGAACAATTACTTGTGTTATTTACTGCACTTACTGTTAAGTTCTGCATAATCCCTGTCTGTGCAGAATTGGATGTCATAACAACCAGAGTGACATCCAAAGTCTGATAACTAGAATTTCAATTGGCATCAGAGCAGGCACCCTGCCTGTGAATTTCTGGGTGAGATCTAGGGAAGTTACTTTCTAGTACCATGGACAAGGAGTTAGGACACTCAAATAGACCACCCATGTTGGATGGCACTAATTATGATGACTGGAAGCCTCGTATGATAGCCTTCTTAAGGTCTCTAGACAGCAAAGTCTGGAGAGCTGTCAACAAAGGATGGGAACATCCAATGAGGACAGGTGAAGATGGAGTCAGTGTGCTAATTCCTGAAGAAGAGTGGGACAAGGAACAAGAGGCATTAGCTCTTGGAAATTCCAAGGCCTTGAATGCATTGTTCAATGGAATCAGTAAGAACATCTTCAGGCTGGTGCACCACTGTGAACTAGCTAAGGAAGTTTGGGATACCCTCAAGGTAACTCATGAAGGTACTTCCAAGGTGAAGATGTCCAAACTTCAGATGCTGACCACCAAGTTTGAAAATCTGAGGATGAAAGAGGATGAGACTATTCATGACTTTCACATGAATATTCTTGAAATTGCAAACACCTCTGGTGGACTAGGTGAGAAAATGGCTGAAGAGAAACTTGTAAGAAAGATTCTCAGGTCCTTGCCTAAGAGATTTGCTATGAAGGTCACAGCCATAGAGGAGGCGCAGGACATCTGCAACATGAAGGTGGATGAGCTCATTGGTTCACTCCAAACCTTTGAAATGGGCTTGGGTGAGTATGCTGAGAAGAAGAACAAAAATATAGCTTTTGTATCTAATGCTGAAGAGGAGTCAGAAGCAGGATATACTGAAGGTGATGAAAGTATATCAGAAGCCTTAGCCATGCTTGGGAGACAGTTCAACAAGTTCGTGAAGAAGATTGATCAAAGAGGAAGACCTAATGTCAAGAACATCCCATCTGACATTAAGAAAAGATCAACTTCTGATGAGAAGTTCAACCACGGCAAGGGAATCCAGTGTCATGGTTGTGAAGGGTATGGACACGTCAGAGCTGAATGCCCTACCTACCTCAAATTGCAAAATAAGGGGCTAGCCATCACATGGTCTGAAGGAGATTCTGAAAGTGAATCTGAAGGAGAATCTGCCAAACATGTCACTGCACTAACCAGTGTTTGTGCCTCTGATGATGACTCAAGTGCAGATGAACTGACCTTTGATGAACTTGCTGCAGCCTATAAGAAGCTGTGTTCCACCAGTGCAGAAGTGCGTGCACAAGGAGAAAAACAGAAGAAACTCATCAAGGAACTGGAAGATGAGAGACAGATGCAACTGTCTGTCATAGAGGGTCTAAATGGTGAGATAGCCCTGTTGACCTCCAAGCTGAATCAGATGACTAAATCCATCAGAATGATGAATAAGGGAACTGACACCTTGGAAGAGATTCTAAAGGTGGGACAGCAGTCTGGAACCAAATCTGGCCTTGGATTTGGGAAAAGATCCTCAACTGAACACAAACGCCCAAAGGCTAAAGTTCAGAAGTTCAAGCGGAAGTCAAAGCCAATGTCTCAACATCGAGGAACTAGGATGAATGATCATCAGAAGAGGAAATACCATGAGTGGAGGTGTCACCACTGTGGTAGGCTTGGTCACATAAAAGCCTTCTGCTATTGGATTCGTGGTTTCCCTAACCAATCCTCGCATGTCAGGCCTAAGCATAAAACACATAAGCACTATGTTCCCATTAAGAAGCAACAATGGTATGCTAGGATAGCACACACTGCTCTAAGGGCTTCTACCAGAGAAGACTGGTATTTTGACAGTGGATGCTCAAGACATATGACTGGTATGGAAAATCTACTGGTAGATATTCAACCTCACACTACCAGCTATGTGACCTTTGGTGATGGTGCCAAAGGAAAAATAAAAGGTGTGGGCAAGCTGGAATGCTCTGGAGTCACAAAACTGAATAATGTGTTGTTAGTAAGAGGACTAACTGCAAACCTCATCAGCATAAGTCAGCTGTGTGATCAAGGGTTTCATGTTCAGTTTACTAAGGAGCTATGTATTGTGACTAATGGTGACAATCAGGAAGTTATGAGAGGAACCAGGTCCAAAGATAACTGTTATCTGTGGGAACCTAAAGTCTCTAACTTTTCCACAATATGCTCCTCAGCCAAGGAAGAACAGGATGTGAAGCTGTGGCATAGACGACTTGGTCATCTCCACTTAAGGGGAATGAAGAAGATTATATCCAAGGAAGCAGTCAGAGGGATCCCAAAGCTGCTTATTGATGAAGGAAGAGTCTGTGGAGAATGCCAGGTGGGCAAGCAAACCAAGATGTCACATCCGAAGCTGGGACATCCTACAACCTCCAGAGTTCTGGAACTGTTGCATATGGACTTAATGGGACCTATGCAGGTTGAAAGCCTTGGTGGGAAGAAATATGCTTACGTGGTGGTTGATGACCATTCCAGATACACGTGGATAAGCTTCATCAGAGAGAAGTCAGATACATTTGATGTCTTCAAAGACCTGTGCATAAGACTTCAAAGGGAAAAGGACAGTTGTGTGGTCCGGATCAGAAGTGATCATGGTACGGAGTTCAAGAATTCCAAGTTTGATGAGTTTTGCTCGTCTGAAGGAATAAGTCATGAGTTCTCCTCCCCTATAACCCCTCAGCAGAATGGAATAGTTGAAAGAAAAAATAGAACTATTCAAGAATCTGCCAGGGCAATGATTCATGCAAAGAAGCTCCCCATGCACTTTTGGGCTGAAGCAATGAATACCGCGTGCTATGTTCACAACAGAGTCACCTTGAGAAAAGGGACCTCCTCCACTCTGTATGAAATATGGAAAGGCAGAAAACCCACTGTGAAGTACTTTCACATCTTTGGAAGTAAATGCTACATCCTCATAGATCGTGAACAGAGAAGGAAGCTGGATCCCAAAAGTGATGAGGGTATATTTCTAGGATACTCCACCAACAGCAGAGCCTACAGAGTGTTCAACTACAGGACCAATGTCCTGATGGAATCCATAAATGTTATTGTGGATGATAAAGAGGAAGGGATCGATGTCATGGAGTATGTTGAAACATTCCTTGACAGTTCAACTGACATTCCAGTCAAGTTTGAAGAAGTACAGGAACCTCCTCCTGAATGTGAAGTAGATGCAACCACCAAAGTGCCATCTATCAGAATTCAGAAAGACCACCCTAAGGATCTTATCATAGGGGATCCCACCAGTGGTGTAACTACCAGGTCAAGAGGAATAAACGCAAATTCCTGCTTTGTATCCAAGGTTGAACCAAAGAATGTGAAAGAAGCTCTGACTGATGAATACTGAATCACTGCCATGCAAGAGGAACTTGAGCAGTTCAAAAGGAATGAAGTCTGGGAGCTAGTTCCAAGACCTGAAGGGACCAACATCATTGGTACCAAGTGGATCTACAAAAACAAATCTGATGAGAAGGGAGTAATTACTAGGAATAAAGCAAGACTAGTAGCTCAAGGATACACTCAAGTTGAAGGGGTAGACTTTGATGAGACATTTGCTCCTGTGGCTAGGCTTGAGTCCATCAGATTGCTGTTGGGGGTAGCATGCATCCTGAAGTTTAAGCTATTCCAAATGGATGTGAAAAGTGCATTCTTGAATGGCTACCTGAATGAAGAGGTCTATGTGGAACAACCTAAAGGGTTCTGTGATCCTAACCAACCGGAGCATGTATACAAGTTGAGGAAAGCCTTGTATGGGTTGAAACAAGCACCTAGAGCATGGTATGAAAGGTTAACCGAATTTCTGACCTCAAATGGATACAGAAAAGGTGGCATAGATAAAACCTTGTTTGTGAAGGATGAAGAAGGCAAAATCATGATAGCTCAAATCTATGTTGATGATATAGTCTTTGGTGGAAAGTCAGAGCAAATGGTTCAAAACTTTGTTCACCAGATGCAATCTGAGTTTGAAATGAGTCTAGTGGGAGAACTGACCTATTTCCTTGGAATGCAAGTAAACCAAATGGAGGACTCTATGTTCCTCTCCCAAAGCAAGTATGCCAAGAACATAGTGAAGAAGTTTGGTATGGATAATGCTAGGCACAAGAGGACTCCTGCTCCTACTCATCTGAAGTTAACCAAAGATGATGGAGGGCCTAGTGTTGATCAATGCCTGTATAGAAGCATGATAGGTAGTCTGCTATATCTAACTGCAAGTAGACCTGACATTTCTTATGCAGTTGGAGTGTGTGACAGATACCAAGCAGAGCCTAAGGTGAGCCACTTGAATCAAGTCAAACGGATTCTCAAGTACATCAATGGGACTTGTGACTATGGGATGCTGTATTCACATGGGTCTGAGCCTGTCCTATCTGGGTACTGCGATGTTGACTGGGCTGGGAGTGCTGATGACAGAAAAAGCACATCAGGTGGATGTTTCTTCTTAGGAGACAACCTCATATCTTGGTTCAGTAAGAAGCAGAATTGTGTTTCTCTGTCCACTGCAGAGGCTGAATACATAGCTGCTGGAAGCAGTTGTTCCCAACTGGTTTGAATGAAACAGATGCTCACTGAGTACAATGTCACTCAAAATGTCATGACATTGTTCTGTGATAATCTCAGTGCCATCAATATCTCCAAGAATCCCATCCAACACAGCAGGACCAAACATATTGACATTAGGCACCACTTCATCAGAGATCTGGTGGAAGACAAGGTGATCACTTTGGAACATGTAGCCACGGATCTTCAACTGGCTGACATATTTACAAAGGCTCTGGATGCTACTCAGTTTGAAAACTTAAGGAGCAAACTGGGAATATGTCTCTCTGAGACCTTATAGCAACCACTGATGTTTGGGATAAATTGTTTAATATCTTTGCCTATTAAACAATTTGTACTAGGCTATGATTGGTCAACAGATCATAGCTATGCTGCTTGCAACAAGGGTGGATACAAGAGGGTAAGGAGACACCCTACTGAGAGAAGGACAATGTACCTGCAGGAGTTCAAGGATGCTGTTCATGCAGGAGTGATTCTGGATGTCAGAAACAACATCATGGCATCTGATATGGTGGTACCTACTGTAAAGCAAAAGTGGGTGATTACTTGATCAAAGCTGTGAAGCAAGATCAAGTGGATGGTAACTTGGTTGAAACTGTGGAGTAAAACCAAGTCTGTAACTCTGTCGTTATTCTCTGGTTATGTTGTTGGCTTTGGCAACATTTTTGACAAAAAGGGGGAGTAACCCCTGAACAAACAGAGTGGGTGTCTCTACAACAAACACTCATGGGTCTCTACAACAGACTCTCAGGACGACAGATTCCTCCCCTGCAGCAATTGTGTGTGAAGTTTTTATTTAACTTCCATGTGTGTGAGTGTGTTGCCACTCTGAGTGTATTAGCTAGTGTTATTTCCTGCTAGGTGTGTGATTCCGCTGCCATGAACTCTGTTATGGGGATCATAGTGTTTTAGCCAAAAATTTGCCAAAGGGGGAGTTTGTAGGTGTTTAATTGGCTGCATTATATGGTAAAACACTAGATGGTTACTAATGTCTTGACTGATGTCATGACATGTATGTGTGACTACAGTGTAGTTACTACAGGATTAGCTAACACAGGATTGATTGAATGTCAAACTGGATGTTGTGACATTCATACCTGTCAACAGATACTAAGGAATAGAACAGCAGGTGTTCTATTAGAACTTAGTATTTATTTCCAGTCTGGTTATCAAGGAAAGACCAGACCTGGCATAAGGCCTAATGACTGAATGTCAAACTGGATGTTATGACATTCATCATTGACAGCAGCTGCTGAAGATTAGACAGAGTGGTGTTCTGCTATACTTCAGCATGTAACTTAGTTTGTTCTTCAAAAGAATTACAGAACTAACTTAAGGCCAATTGTGTAAATGTTAAGTTGGACACTTTGACATTTATTGATGTAAGCTGTCACTGTAGTATGGTCATTTTGATCATGTACAGGTCAGCAAAATTGTACAGTCTGTTTTCTGGAAAAACAGACTCAGCATATGGACCTTGATGTCAAGCTGAATGTCGTGACATTCATGCCTGACAGCATATGCTAAATTGTAGGTTGTTCAGTTTTCTGTTTCAGCTTTTTCTCAGGCTATTCTTCAGGAAGTCAACAGCTTAGAGAAAAACCAGGAAATCAACAACCAATCTACATTCAATGAACCTAACAAATAGCCTATTTGTTAGTAACCTAAATGTTGAATTTATGGGAACTTGTGTGACCTTAAATTCAGGAGAATACAGGTGCAAAAGCCCAGGATACTGCAATATAAAAGGAAGGCGTTCCTTCATTCAGTTTCAGGGATTTTGAGGCGTGAAGATTTTGTGTGTCCATCATACTTCACTGCTGTATTTTTGTGAGTCTTGTATTAGACGTATCTTGTAAGCCAAGTCATTATCAAGTAGATGATAGCTTTGGCATAGGGTGTTCATTGAGTTGTAAGTGTTGTGTCACTCAAAGCTTTTAAGCGTGAGTGCTGTGTATCTTGATTAAAGCTGTGAAGCACAATCAAGAGTTGTTTGAAGTGTGACTTCAACTTGTCTTTAATATTGTTTAAAGATAGTAATCACTGAGGTGATTGAGGGGGAGTGAGTAGGAACTCTGATATTAGGTTAAGATTGAAATTGCATTGGGTAGGGATTAAGTGATAAGTTGTAAACGGGTGAGTTTAGCTTTGAATTGATACTACTAATAGTGGATTTCCTCCCTGGCTTGGTAGCCCCCAGATGTAGGTCATGTTGGACTGAACTGGGTGAACAATTACTTGTGTTATTTACTGCACTTACTGTTAAGTTCTGCATAATCCCTGTCTGTGCAGAATTGGATGTCATAACAACCAGAGTGACATCCAAAGTCTGATAACTAGAATTTCAACCATCAAGCCAGCCGGACCAGTACCATACTCTTCTGAAAAGGTGGTCCCCTATCGCTACAATGCTGTCGCGGTAGAAAATGGGAAAGAGGCGACCTTGCCATCCTCATCTGTTGTTAACATTGCCGATGTTAGTGGTTTGACCCGCAGTGGTTGTGTATTTTCAGCACCTTCCAAGCCTCAATCTAATACTGATTCTGTTGAACGCCCGACTGGGAATGTTGTGAGCACTCCGAATCCGGAACTTGTTGTTAAGCCCTCCTCTACATTGAGAACTCCTGCTTCTGTTGGCCCAAGCGGCAATATGAAAGAAGACTGCGATGAGATGCTGAAGCTCATCAAAAGGAGCGAGTACAATGTTGTAGACCAGCTTCTACAAACGCCATCCAAAATATATGTGCTATCATTGCTTTTGAATTTAGAACCACATCGAGAGGCTCTGCAGAAGGTTTTGGATGTGGCGTATATGGATCACGATGTCACGATAGAACAATTTGATAGCATTATTGCAAACATTACTGCTTGTAACAACTTGAGTTTTTGTGACTCTGATCACCCCGAGGAGGGAAGAGACCACAACTTGGCATTACATATATATATGGGTTGCAAAGACGACGCCATGTCCAATGTGTTGGTGGACACTGGGTCATCGCTGAATGTATTGCCAAAATCCACTCTCTCGAATCTGTCATATCAAGGGCCTCCCATGAGGCAGAGTGGAGTAGTTGTGAAGGCTTTCGATGGGTCTCGCAAAACTGTGATTGGGGAAGTTGATCTCCCAGTCAAGATCGGACCAAGTGATTTCCAGATTACCTTCCAGGTTATGGATATTCACCCATCGTATAGCTGTCTCCTAGGCAGACCATGGATTCACGAGGCAGGCGCCGTGACATCCACCCTACACCAGAAACTGAAATTTGTAAAGAATAAGAAGTTGGTGGTGGCAGGGGGAGAAAGGGCTCTCCTGGTTAGCCATTTGTCTTCCTTCTCATATATAGATGCTGAGGATGAAGTTGGAACTCCTTTCCAAGCTTTATCTATTGCTGAACCTATTGAGAAGAGAACTCCTTCATTTGCTTCCTACAAAGATGCAAAGTTGGCCATTGAGCATGGTGCAACTGCTGGATTAGGGAAAATGATTGAGCTAGAAGACAACAAATCCCGGGCTGGCATAGGTTATTCATCTGGGATTTCCAATACACAAGGGTTGTTCAAGAGTGGAGGGTTCATCCACACCAGTCAAGACGAGGAGGCTGCTGCCATCTTGGAAGAGGACGAAGAGGATTCTGGCAACTTCGTCATCCCTGGGGGAATCTGTAATAATTGGGTCGCTGTGGATATTCCAACAGTTATCCATAAGTCAAAGTAATGTTCATTGTGTTTAAAAAACCCCCCTCCCATGCCAAAAGGAGGAGTGATAACATTGTTGGCGCATAAATACAATGATATTTTCATTCAATAGATTCATGTTAAATGTTTGTTTTTCCAATTATTTTCCCTTTTCTCTTTTTGCATGAAATTGGTGATCACATAAAACCTAAAAAATAGAGTAAAATCAATCTTTTCATCTGCATAGTAATTTGCCTTGTTTAAATTCTAAAGCTTTTCATATCCAAAATTATTATGCAGGTTAATCAAACCCATTGAACATAATGATCCAACACCATCTCCCAACTTTGAATTCCCTGTATTTGAGGCGGAAGAAGATGATGTTGAAGAGATTCCTGACGAGATTACTCGTCTACTTGAGCATGAAGAGAAGATCATTCAGCCACATCTCGAAAATCTAGAAACAGTCAACTTGGGGTCTGAAGATTGTGTGCGAGAAGTGAAGATTGGGGCACTCTTGGAAGGATTCGTTAAGAAGGGGTTGATTGAATTGCTACGAGAATACGTCGATGTCTTTGCCTGGTCATATGAAGACATGCTTGGTCTAGATACTGATATTGTGCAACATTTCCTACCTTTGAAACCTGAGTGCGTGCCTGTGAAGCAGAAGCTCAGAAGAACTCATCCTGATATGGCAGTAAAAAATCAAAGAGGAAGTTCATAAGCAAATTGATGCGGGGTTTCTGGTGACTTCTACATATCCTCAATGGATGGCCAATATTGTGCTCGTGCCTAAGAAAGATGGAAAAGTCCGGATGTGTGTGGACTATAGAGACTTGAATAAAGCTAGTCCGAAAGATGATTTTCCCCTACCACATATTGATATGTTGGTAGACAATACAGCTAAATTCAATGTCTTCTCATTTATGGACGGATTTTCTGGATATAACCAGATCAAGATGGCACCCGAGGATATGGAGAAGACAACATTCATCGCATCTTGGGGAACATTTTGTTATCGAGTGATGCCCTTCGGTTTGAAGAACGCCGGAGCCACGTATCAACGAGCTATGACCACCTTGTTTCATGATATGATGCACAAGGAAATCGAGGTATATGTTGATGATATGATTGCTAAATCAAGAACGGAAGTTGAACATGTAGAGCACCTGTTGAAGCTTTTTCAGCGTTTGAGGAAGTATAAACTCCGTCTGAATCCCAACAAGTGTACATTTGGAGTCCGTTCCGACAAGTTATTGGGCTTTATTGTTAGCGAGAGGGGTATTGAGGTTGATCCTGCAAAGGTCAAAGCAATACAAGAGATGCCTGCACCCAAAACTGAGAAGCAAGTCCGAGGTTTTCTTGGCCGCTTGAATTATATTTCCAGATTCATATCCCACATGACCGCCACGTGTGCGCCGATATTCAAGCTCCTCCGGAAAGATCAGCCCCATGATTGGACCGAGGATTGCCAGAAAGCTTTCGACAGTATTAAAGAGTATCTGTCTGAGCCTCCGATTCTGTCTCCACCGTGGAAGGAAGACCATTGATTATGTATCTGACTGTTCTTGAAGACTCAATGGGTTGTGTCCTTGGTCAGCAAGACGAATCAGGAAAGAAAGAGTATGCTATTTACTACTTGAGCAAGAAGTTCACCGATTGTGAGTCTCGATACTCAATGCTTGAGAAGACATGCTGTGCTTTGGCTTGGGCTGCTAAGCGCCTACGCCAGTATATGTTAAATCATACGACGTGGTTGATATCCAGAATGGATCCAATCAAGTATATCTTCGAGAAGCCTGCTTTAACAGGGAGGATTTCCCATTGGCAGATGTTGTTATCTGAGTATGATATTGAGTATCGAGCTCAAAAGGCTATTAAAGGTAGTATCTTGGCTGACCACTTGGCACATCAGAAGATTGAGGATTATCAGTCAGTTTGGTATGACTTCCCAGATGAGGAGATTCTGTATTTGAAAATGAAAGATTGCGATGAGCCTACACTCGATGAAGGGCCAGAGCCTGGTTCCAGATGGAGTATGGTGTTTGATGGCGCTGTAAATCAATATGGAAACGGTATTGGGGCAGTGATTATTACTCCTCAGGGCACACATATTCCTTTTACAACAAGGCTAACTTTCAAATGCACGAATAATATGGCTGAGTATGAGGCCTGTATTATGGGATTGGAGGAGTGCATTGATCTTAGGGTCAAGCATCTTGATGTATATGATGATTCGGCCCTCGTTGTTAATCAGATTAAGGGTGAATGGGAGACGAATAAGCCTGGCCTCATTCCATATAGGGATTATGCGAGGAGGATTTCAACGTTCTTTACTGAGGTTGACTTTCATCATATTCCTCGAGATGAGAATCGGATGGCAGATGCTCTTGCTACACTTGCTTCGATGATTGTGGTTAAACTTTGGAATGAAGTCCCGAATATCACTATGATGCGCTTGGACAGACCAACTCATATATTCGCAGTAGAAGAGGTGAAAGATGATAAGCCATGGTACTATGATATCAAGTGTTTCCTTCAGAACCAGTCTTACCCGCCTGGGGAATCCGTGAAAGACAGGAAGACTCTGAGGAGATTATCAGGAAGTGTCATACGGTGAACTGACTTGGGGTGTTTTGCTTTTTATCGCAATGTCGCGGATAGCAAGAGTCGCCACCGACTTTTCTTTTATCCAATAAGGAAAGGTGGAAAAGAACAGGAAAGACCTCAATCGATTTTGGGTTCGGGAGGTACATTATACAAAGGGAAGGTGTTAGCACCCTTTGTATCCATGGTTATCCATGGGCTCTTAATTACTGGATCACTTATATTTTTGTCTGAAAAGTGTCGGTGAATTGCTTAAAAAATGTTTGAAAGAGAGTTTAACTTTGTAATGATTCTCGTATGAATGTATACAAAGTATTTATCTCATTTGATTTTGAAAAATGGTTTAGAAAAATATAACTCGGTAATGATTCTAGTATGAATGTATACCAAGTGGTGATTTTCTAGGATTTGTAAAGTGTAAAGTGTGAGGGGTGGAAAATGTTTTAGGTTATGATCCAGTAATTGAGAGTTATACCTTCCTGAGGTCGTTATGGGCATTTCCTATCCTTATGAGGGTAAAACTGTCCTTACTATTGAGAAGTAAGTAATCTTACCCTTTTGGATGTTTAAGGGTCACCGTAGGGTCATCGATAGGTCATTGAAGGCAACAGTTGTAAGGATACCTTAGCATTCGAAGGGACGATCATCATTTAACCGTAGGCTACACCGAAGGGTCATCGAGGGACAAAATCGTATTTTCGAAGGCAACATCCGAGGGACCATGATTTATTTTATGATGATTTAACCGAAGGGTCTTTGCTAAGTGTATCCCTACATTCGCGGGACATGACCGTTATACCGTAATACCGTAGGGCGAAAGAGAGGTCCAAGATCACATATTCAAAGGTCATATTTTAAAGTTAATTAGGTAATTAGGATGAACCTCCACATTAAAATCAATACATTAAAAATAATACATTAAAATTAATACATTAAAATTAACACATTAAAATTAATTAAGTAATTTAGGGTGAGTCTCCACAAGGGTATCCCACAAATAAAGTGGAAGACCTAACGGCAATCTTTTCCTGGGACAGGTGAACCTTGGCAAAATTCAGCAAACGGGTTAGAATACCAAATCGGGGTGTAATCGAAGATTACACCGCAAAAGAAAATACAGCAGCATGAATGTCAGGCAAAACAGTTCATAATTAGCATAGAATAGATCAGATACGCATAGGACATAACAAACAAAATATTAGCGACTATCCCGTTCGCCTCTGCCTCGCCTAGCGAGGGCCTAGCGAATACTCGCTACATGCTCGCTTAGCGATGTGCTAGCGAGCGGCTGCGGGTTTTGAATTTCAGAACAGTATGATTTCAACCTGCGGCATGGCTTATGGCATCCAACACATAATTATACGGTTCAACATTCACAATATTCAGGCACACTTAAATTCACATGCAAAACCTCAAATATGTTTATGAATTCAATTATAATATCACATGCAAGTTAAGAACATAAAGCGGTATCACATGCAAATTAAGAAAATAAAGCGATAATAGTAATGCAAACCTGTTTGCAATCGAATTGCAACCTTGAATTGGCGAGCCGGATTGAGTTGGGCGGTGGTAGCTTCGGAGCGGAGGAGCGGCCTTCAGGGTTTCTAAAGTAGCCTCCAGGGTTTTTGTGCCAGGGTTTTCGTCTGTCTCCCTCTGTTTTTTCGTCCTTTTTCGTTCATTACTGAAGTGCTGGTATTTATAATGCCCTTTTTCATGACCTAATGGGCTCAGAACGAAGCCCGAAATTTTTTGTTGTCTGTCAGCCTCGCTAGGCGAGCTGGTAGCGAATGTTTGCTTCGCTAGGCGAGCGTGTAGCGAACGTTCGCTAGGCGAGCGTGTAGCGAACGTAACGTTCGCTAGGCGAGCGTGTAGCGAACAGGCCAGTTTGGGCCATTTTCTGGATTGGGCCATTCGTGAGCTGGGCCTTTGTCCCTTTAAGATCAGTGCCATAAAATGAGTCGGAATTCCCCTGAAAAATGTCTTGAAATAATAATGGGCAAATTTTGGGGTATGACAGCTGCCCTTGTTCAATATTCTTGAACCGAGAGAGTTAGGATGGCGTGCATGCCATTTGTGGTCTGGAGGTGGAAGATTATTGAACACTAGAATGCCCCAAAAATTTGCGCATATCCATTAGTCTTGATGGGGATGGGCTTAGAGATGCCATCCAGGAAGTTTGATGACGAGCTTCCGATTGTGTCGTACATTAGACGATGTCTGAAGACATGGATGTCATACCGGGTCATACGCTAGACCGTATAATGAATCATCCATCATGCTGTTGACTTCGCTGGGAAGTCGGAGTGTGTCATATGCTGTTGGGGATAAAGGATCAGAATGGATCATGCGCTATATCGTATCTGAGTTGAAGAGAGGGCCGTACGTTAGGCTGTGTCTGATGATGAAAGGGGGTAGTCGTACACTAGACTACACTTCAGAAATGTACCTTACACTAGGTAGCATCTGAGGAGACGAAGGTCTAATTGGGTCATACATTAGACCGTATCTGAGCAGAATGAGCCGTCCATTAGGCTGAATCTGATGATAAAAAGGGGGGTAGTCGTACACTAGACTACACTTCAGAAATGTACCGTACACTAGGTAGCATCTGAGAAGATGAAGGTTTAACTTGGTCGTACATTAAACCATATCTGAGCAGAATGAGCCGTCCATTAGGCTGAATCTGCTGAAAAGGGAGTAGTCGTACACTAGACTACCATTCAGAAATGTACCTGTCCGAAGGTAGCATCTGAGAAGATGAAGGTTTAACTTGGTCGTACATTAAACCATATCTGAGCAGAATGAGCCGTCCATTAAGCTGAATCTGCTTAAAAGGGAGTAGTCGTACACTAGACTACCATTCAGAAATGTACCTGTCCGAAGGTAGCATCTGAGGAGGGAGTAGCCGTATACTAGACTACCATTCAGAAATGTACCTGTCCGAAGGTAGCATCTGAGTAAGGGAGTAGCCGTATACCAGACTACCATTCAGGAATGTACCTGTCCGAAGGTAGCACCTGAGCAAGGGAGTAGCCGTATACCAGACTACCATTCAAGAATGTACCTGTCCGAAGGTAGCACCTGAGCAAGGGAGTAGCCGTATACTAGACTACCATCCAGGAATGTACCTGTCCGAAGGTAGCACCTGAGTAAGGGAGTAGTACCAGACTACCATTCAGGAATGTACCTGTGCGAAGGTAGCACCTGAGTAAGGGAGTAGCCGTATACCAGACTACCATTCAGGAATGTACCTGTCCGAAGGTAGCACCTGAGCAAGGGAGTAGCCGTATACCAGACTACCATTCAGGAATGTACCTGTCCGAAGGTAGCACCTGAGCAAGGGAGTAGCCGTATACCAGACTACCATTCAGGAATGTACCTGTCCGAAGGTAGCACCTGAGTAAGGGAGTAGTACCAGACTACCATTCAGGAATGTACCTGTCCGAAGGTAGCACCTGAGTAAGGGAGTAGCCGTATACTAGACTACCATTCAGAAATGTACCTGTCCGAAGGTAGCATCTGAGTAAGGGAGTAGCCGTATACTAGACTACCATTCAGAAATGTACCTGTCCGAAGGTAGCATCTGAGTAAGGGAGTAGCCGTATACTAGAATACCATTCAGAAATGTACCTGTCCGAAGGTAGCATCTGAGTAAGGGAGTAGCCGTATACTAGACTACCATTCAGAAATGTACCTGTCACTAGGTAGCATCTGAGGAGATGAAGGTCTAACTTGGTCGTACATTAGACTGTATTCGGGCAGAATCCGAGGACTTGACGGTCTAACTTGGTCGTACATTAGACTGTACTTGCAGAATCTGACTTGAAGGTCTAACTTGGTCGTACATTAGACTGTATCTGAGCTAATGAAGGTCAGAATGGATCGTACGCTAGATCGTATCTGAGTTGAAGGAGTCATGTGTTGAGATGAATCAGGGTGGACCGTATGCTAGGTAGTACCTGAGAAGTGAAGGTCCAACTGGGTCGTACATTAGACCGTGTTGGGAGTAGTTGAAGATCAGAATGGATCGTCCGTTAGATCGTATTTGAGTGGAAGGAGTTATATGTTGAGCCGAATCAGAACGAACCGTACGCTAGGCTATATCTGCTAGTATTTGTATATGTTGTATTTGCAATGAATATTTGGGATGGGCTTATAGATGCCATCGTTAGGAGGATGTCAGAATGAATGTCGACATGGAGCAGATCTGAAAGATGTATCTGAAGAAGAAAGTAGTCGTACGCTAGACTACACCTCGGAATATACCGTATGCTAGGCAGTGTCTGAGGGTTATAGTTGAATTTTGAATGTAATTGATGAGGATGTCCGTCTGAATGGACCTTTGTTTTGACTGTGTCAGGAGGATGATTAACCTGAAAAATAAAGTTAGCTTCATGCCATGTCATGATGCATGAGATGCAAATGTTGTATGCATGCGAATGCTGTGAAATGATGTAATGAGTGAATTATGCGTCTGGAATGAATGAGAGCATTGTATACATGTATATGTTATGAAATGATGTAATGTATATGATGCGGAACGAAAATTGTATGTAGGTATGTGATGTGAAATGATGTAATGAATGCACTATGTGTCTGAAACGTTCTTCCAGGGGACTCTACTGGGGAAATAAATCTCAGTCTTCTGGTCGGAGATATTTGTATTGATGACCCTTCCTTAGCTAGGGGTATTTGACCTTTATCTGATGGCAGAGATATTCAACAGAGCCTGGCTGGGGTAGAAGAGATGACCAGTCTAGTGATGCCAAGCTCTTCTGGGAAATAGCTGGTTTTTGTTGGGGAAAGGATTTGTAACCGGACTTGTTGGAAAGCATGGTTAGACCTTATCCTCGACCCTGCAGTCTTTTAGTAATTCCCATTGCTATTTTATGCATGTATTTTGATAAACATTGATCATATTCAAATGCATATATCAATTCAAATTAAATCAATCGACGTTTATGCAAGCAAAATAGAGAAAGTAAAACAAAAGCATTTTTTTTTTGAAACAGAATTGTATTGATTTAGAAAGAGGGCCTATAAATAGGCAATTTGAGTACAAGGAGACAGAAATCCTAGTAAGAGGAAATTGTCAGGCAAACAAAGACAAAGCTATGCAGAAAAAGTCCTGTTGATTTTAATTCCACTACTGTCATTATGTCTTCAAGCCTCTCATCTCCTGCTGTCGGATGGAAGTGATTTGCTTGTTCAGTTCCTTGAACTTGGTTGAAGCTGACAGAGAACGGGACATAGTCATACGCTTTAATCCCTAATTTTTGCCTGGACCGCCTTTTCAGGTTTTCAGTCCACCGGGATACCCTTTTTTGCCCAAGCCGCCTTTTCAGGTTTTCGACTTGCCGGGTGTACGTCTTTATATGTTTATCCCTAATTTTTGCCCGAACCCTTTTGGTTCGCCGGGATGCCCTTACTTTTGCCTAGGTACGTCGACCTAGCGGGTCTCTTTTATGCGTAGTATTTTTTTAACTATGTCAGCGTTCACAGGATGCGGGACTCTTCGCCATCCATTGTAGCAAGCATCATGGCTCCACCAGAGAATACCTTCTTAACTACAAATGGCCCTTCGTGTGTGGGAGTCCATTTGCCTCTGGGATCACCTTGTGGTAGAATGATACGCTTGACCACCAAGGCGCCAAGTTGGTACACCTGTCTCTTGACCTTTTTGTTAAATGCTTGGGTCATGCGCTTCTGATATATCTGCCTATGACAAACAGCCGCAAGTCTCTTTTCATCAATCAGATTTATCTGATCGAGTCGAGTTTGAATCCATTCATCCTCATCTAAGCCTGCATCTTTCGCAATTCTTAGAGAGGGAATCTGAACTTCCACTGGTAAAACGGCTTCCATTCCATAGACTAAAGAGAAAGGGGTTGCCCCTGTCGAAGCGCGGTAACCATGAAGAGCAAAAGGTAACATCTCCTGCCAGTCTTTGTATGTTACTGTTATATTCTTGATATTGTTAGCAGCCTCCACGGTGCCGTTCGTCTTTGGCCGGTACGGAGAAGAGTTATGGTGTTTTATTTTGAACTGCATGCAGAGTTCAGTTTAGTACCATTATCAGTGATAACTCTTTCGGGAGACAGCGGGTTTCTCGAATGTATATTTGATAAGATCCATCTTAGAAATCAATAAAGTGGTATGATTCAACATATACTGTCTTAGTCGGCGAGCAGCCCAAGCCAAAGCGCAGCAAGCTTTCTCGAGCTGTGAGTATCTTGTTTCACAGTCGGTACCTTTTGCTAAGGCAGTATATGGCATGCTCTTTTCGACCAGACTCGTCATGTTGCCCCAACACACACCTCATTGAATTTTCTAACACGGTCAAATACATGATGAGAGGTCTTTCTTCAACTGGTGGTATCAGAATTGGAGGTTCTTGGAGATACTTCTTGATTTTGTCATTCAGCATTCCATACCATCTCTTGATTTTTCTTTTTTAGTAATTTGAAGATGGGTTTGCAGGTAGCAGTCAAGTGTGGAATGAATCGGGCAATGTAATTCAAGTGTCTCAAGAAACCTCTGACTTCTTTCTTGTCTATTTCAGTACCCAGATTTACAATTTCAATTGATTCCTCATGCGGCTGTATGGTCTTTTCTTCTTGTAGTACCAGTCTGGCAAGTTCTCCAGGGACTTCACAATCTTCCTCACTTCCATCCTCGGCTTGGTAGATCGGATTTTCAAAGTCATAATGAACAGTAGCGGAATTACTATCAACAGGATCCAGAGTGGATATGGATCTGCGATTTGTTACGTGAGTGTGTGCAAGAAAACATAGCTTGTTTAAAAAATGACAGGAAAGATAAAGAGCGCACTATTTGAATGCAAAAAGTCCATTGATTTATTGAATATGAATATGCTTATGAAAATGACAAACCCTTAAAATTAGCTATTATGCCCCGGGTATGGACATAATGCTTTTGAAATACTAAAATAGCAATAACAATTACTCTCGACTAGAGGAAATCAGGATAGTGTCTTCAGCCTTCCAATTGTCGAGTCTGTCACCAATTGTTGGGAAAATCCAGCTATCCAAGTCATAATCGTTATCAGTGTCTTCCACAGCATTGACAGTCTCGCCCTGATTAGGCAGAGGAGCAGTGATGACATTAGGAGTCTCAGGCGGATCAGATTCAAATTCTCCAGCATCGATCATATCCTGAATTTTGTTCTTCAACGACCAACAATTGTTTGTATCATGCCCGGGGCTGTCGGAGTGATATGCACACCTGGCGTTGGGATTATAACGAGGAGAAGTAGTGTTGGGTTTTGCAGGAGGATCTCTGAGGGTAATTAAATTTGCTTTTAGCATACCCTGCAGTGCTTGTGCTAAAGTCGTATTGATCTTCGTAAACTGCCTTCTTCCCGGGTTAACGTGCCTCACAGGTTTCTGGTCTTTCTTTTTCTCGAGCAAAAGAGCCTTCAGTTCCTCCTGCCCCCTGGATAAGTTCAAGATCATCTTCTGGAGTTGAGCATTCTGAGCCTGGAGATCTCTGACAATTTGTTCGAGGTCCATTTTTCTGTTTGGAGGAAAACCGTGAGAACATTGATCCCTTTAGAACACCTGTTATGCAATGTTATGCTATGCAATGTATGTAATGTTTTCAAGGACTTTTGGAATTCAACTTTACGTAAACTACTAAAAAGGAAACTCTTTTTTTTTTTTTTTTTTTTTTTTTTTTTTTTTTACGAAATAGAGAAAAGTTAAATCCCTAAGTCCTCGAAATGGTTAGTACAATGCCATGATGTTATGATGTTATGATGTTAAGTAAAATAACAAGCACAAACGAGTCACACAACAATCATTCCTAGGTTTTAAGGCTTGCATGAGTTCCATAGGTAAGTACCCTCCCCACTGAAGTTTGGTTGGTTCAATCTGTCCTAGAATAGTAACCGGGTTCTAAAAGGATCTCCAATCATTGACTTTCCTTTAAGTCCACTTCAGTGCAACGCCAAGTGGTTGACCGAAGCTTCCCTAAAGTCCAATCTCAAGGAGTGTAGTATCGAGTCTCAACCAAGCCCCAGTCGGAACCGAAGTCAGTTAGCTCACTACTTTCTAATGGCCAGGATGAGTCAATTAGGGTTCTAAAGGTCTGGTTAATGCTTCGATGACACCACGCGGAAGCCAAATTTTTCCTCAAGTAACATGAGGAACATCAGGACAACCAAAATGTCACATTAACCGTAGCCATCATTTTAACCATTCCAGTATACGCCGGATAGTCGCGATGATCTATTGCTACTTACCTAAGGTACACTAGATCCGGGTGTAGGATCTTTCACTCAAGCATAGGATACCCAAGCAATCCCTTAAAAGTAAATCAAACAATTCAAATAAGTGATCTTGTTTTTTAAGGTAACCTCTCTTTTTAAGTGTCCCCAGCAGAGTCGCCAGTTCTGTCATACGGTGAACTGACTTGGGGTGTTTTGCTTTTTATCACAATGTCGCGGATAGCAAGAGTCGCCACCGACTTTTCTTTTATCCAATAAGGAAAGGTGGAAAAGAACAGGAAAGACCTCAATCGATTTTGGGTTCGGGAGGTACATTATACAAAGGGAAGGTGTTAGCACCCTTTGTATCCATGGTTATCCATGGGCTCTTAATTACTGGATCACTTATATTTTTGTCTGAAAAGTGTCGGTGAATTGCTTAAAAAATGTTTGAAAGAGAGTTTAACTTTGTAATGATTCTCGTATGAATGTATACAAAGTATTTATCTCATTTGATTTTGAAAAATGGTTTAGAAAAATATAACTCGGTAATGATTCTAGTATGAATGTATACCAAGTGGTGATTTTCTAGGATTTGTAAAGTGTAAAGTGTGAGGGGTGGAAAATGTTTTAGGTTATGATCCAGTAATTGAGAGTTATACCTTCCTGAGGTCGTTATGGGCATTTCCTATCCTTATGAGGGTAAAACTGTCCTTACTATTGAGAAGTAAGTAATCTTACCCTTTTGGATGTTTAAGGGTCACCGTAGGGTCATCGATAGGTCATTGAAGGCAACAGTTGTAAGGATACCTTAGCATTCGAAGGGACGATCATCATTTAACCGTAGGCTACACCGAAGGGTCATCGAGGGACAAAATCGTATTTTCGAAGGCAACATCCGAGGGACCATGATTTATTTTATGATGATTTAACCGAAGGGTCTTTGCTAAGTGTATCCCTACATTCGCGGGACATGACCGTTATACCGTAATACCGTAGGGCGAAAGAGAGGTCCAAGATCACATATTCAAAGGTCATATTTTAAAGTTAATTAGGTAATTAGGATGAACCTCCACATTAAAATCAATACATTAAAAATAATACATTAAAATTAATACATTAAAATTAACACATTAAAATTAATTAAGTAATTTAGGGTGAGTCTCCACAAGGGTATCCCACAAATAAAGTGGAAGACCTAACGGCAATCTTTTCCTGGGACAGGTGAACCTTGGCAAAATTCAGCAAACGGGTTAGAATACCAAATCGGGGTGTAATCGAAGATTACACCGCAAAAGAAAATACAGCAGCATGAATGTCAGGCAAAACAGTGCATAATTAGCATAGAATAGATCAGATACGCATAGGACATAACAAACAAAATATTAGCGACTATCCCGTTCGCCTCTGCCTCGCCTAGCGAGGGCCTAGCGAATACTCGCTACATGCTCGCTTAGCAATGTGCTAGCGAGCGGCTGCGGGTTTTGAATTTCAGAACAGTATGATTTCAACCTGCGGCATGGCTTATGGCATCCAACACATAATTATACGGTTCAACATTCACAATATTCAGGCACACTTAAATTCACATGCAAAACCTCAAATATGTTTATGAATTCAATTATAATATCACATGCAAGTTAAGAACATAAAGCGGTATCACATGCAAATTAAGAAAATAAAGCGATAATAGTAATGCAAACATGTTTGCAATCGAATTGCAACCTTGAATTGGCGAGCCGGATTGAGTTGGGCGGTGGTAGCTTCGGAGCGGAGGAGCGGCCTTCAGGGTTTCTAAAGTAGCCTCCAGGGTTTTTGTGCCAGGGTTTTCGTCTGTCTCCCTCTGTTTTTTCGTCCTTTTTCGTTCATTACTGAAGTGCTGGTATTTATAATGCCCTTTTTCATGACCTAATGGGCTCAGAACGAAGCCCGAAATTTTTTGTTGTCTGTCAGCCTCGCTAGGCGAGCTGGTAGCGAACGTTTGCTTCGCTAGGCGAGCGTGTAGCGAACGTTTGCTAGGCGAGCGTGTAGCGAACGTAACGTTCGCTAGGCGAGCGTGTAGCGAACAGGCCAGTTTGGGCCATTTTCTGGATTGGGCCATTCGTGAGCTGGGCCTTTGTCCCTTTAAGATCAGTGCCATAAAATGAGTCAGAATTCCCCTGAAAAATGTCTTGAAATAATAATGGGCAAATTTTGGGGTATGACAGGAAGTTTCTACCTCAATGGTGATGTGCTTTATAAGAGAAATTTTGACATGGTACTGCTCAGATGCGTGGATAGACACGAAGCAGACCTGTTAATGACTGAAGTCCATGAAGGTTCATTTGGTACTCATTCCAATGGACACGCCATGGCTAGAAAGATATTGAGAGCAGACTACTATTGGCTGACAATGGAGTCTGACTGCTGCAAATATGTAAAGAAATGCCATAAGTGTCAGATTTATGCGGACAAGATTCATATTCCCCCGACACTTCTGAATGTGATTTCATCACCATGGCCTTTCTCCATGTGGGGAATTGACATGATTGGCATGATAGAGCCAAAAGCGTCCAATGGACACAGATTTATTCTCGTAGCAATTGATTACTTCACCAAATGGGTTGAAGCGGCATCATATGCAAATGTGACCAGGCAGGTGGTCGTGAACTTTATCAGGAATCAACTCATATGCCGTTATGGTGTGCCAGATAAGATCATTACTGATAATGGATCTAACCTGAACAACAAAATGATGAAAGAGCTGTGTAGTGAGTTCAAGATTGCGCATCATGATTCTTCTCCTTACAGATCCAAGATGAATGGGGATGTTGAAGCTTCTAATAAGAATATCAAGAAGATTATCCAAAAGATGGTTGTTACGTACAAAGATTGGCATGAGATGCTGCCATTTGCTCTGCACGGATATCATACATCTGTCTGCACTTCAACAGGGGCAACCCCTTTCTCTCTTGTTTATGGCATGGAGGTTGTACTCCCAGTAGAGGTAGAGATCCCATCAATGAGGGTCTTGATGGAAGCTAAGTTAACCGATGTTGAATGGGTTCAGAGTCGTTATGACCAACTGAATTTAATAGAAGAAAAGAGATTGACTGCCATGTGCCATGGTCAGTTATATCAGCAAAGGATGAAGAAAGCCTTTGATAAGAAGGTTAAGCCTCGTGTGTTCCGTGAAGGTGACCTTGTGCTCAAGAAAGTCTTGCCTTTCGCGCCCGATTCCAGGGGCAAGTGGACTCCAAACTATGAAAGTCCATATGTTGTTAAGAGAGCCTTTTCAGGTGGTGCTTTGATACTGACAACTATGGATGGGGAGGATTTCACTCGTCCTGTGAATTCAGATGCAGTCAAGAAATACTTCGCCTAAAAATATAAACAGAATAGCTCGCTAAGTTGAAAACCCGAAAGGGCAGCTTAGGCAAAAATGAGCGTCTCGGTGGATTGAAAACCCGAAAGGGCGGTCCAGGCAAAAGTTGGAGACATAAAAAAATGAATATATGTATCCCGCTAGATTGAATACCTCATCCTAGGGCAATCTAGGCAAAAATTAGGGATTTGGCAAGTAACTGCATCCTGACAAGATTTTGTTCTACAATTGTTATCCGTCAGGGATTCTCGATCATTCATCATCAACCAAAGCTTCAAATACATCAAATTCAGAATTGGTGGAGAAATGGTCATTATGTTCAATGTAGCCCTTTTCCAATATACATCACCAATTTCAAATTTGTAAAGATCTATGGAGTCTTGCCATTTGCAGACTACCATTCCATCAAATAAATTTGAGCCTTTTATCCAATTATTTGCACTCTTATTTGTTTCTATTCAACAAATGTTTTGCATGTTTTAATTGAGAAAATATCATTGTTTTGAATAATCGATTTTTTTAAACTTGTTTTTAAACAAAGTGAACATTCACAATGACGAAAGGATACTTAGGAGATCCTCAGTGCTCTCCCAAGGATGGTATGATCCCCAACAGGGTAAGACAGTTCGTTCATATTCCTGGCAGGCTTGTATCTTCTTCCTCCGGAGCCATTTGTGGTTTTTCTACTGGGTGGAGTGTTTGGTGAGATATTCACCACTCTTCCCTTCAGCAGAGTAGCGACCTTTCCTCCTCAGCAGATGTGGTCTCTTCAGTAGTTAGATATTGGGCGGCGAACTTGGAAGCTTCCTGTTTGGTGGTTGATCCCCAGGATCCCTTTACCTCCTCGGATGGATTCCCCAATGGAGTTGCTTATGTGGCGGATTTTATCTGTGCAATAACTCCTGTCCCCGGCTGGAATGACTGATGATCATCCCCCTGCAAAGATCTTTGCTTCTCGGTATCTCTTGCCCTCATCAGATTGAATACTCTCCAGTGAATCTGGTTTTCTCTCTTGAGACGTAGTACCGGATGTTTGTATACTTATTCTTTGGAGCTGTTTGTGTTAGAAATGTCTGTTTGTCAGCATTCATCATACATAAACCACACATATGTGCATATATTTTCAAACATGCAGATATTCATGATTACATTCTTTGCCATATATCTTTGTTTGCGATCCCCTGCTAGTTTGTAATACATTTCCCCAAGCAGATGTCAGTGTCTGATCCCTCAATATAGAGTCAGCCCCTTAAGCAGAAAGTGTTTATCTTTCCTTCCATATTCCCCACCGAGTTATATCCTCGTGGACGATGGTTGTTTCTGTTTCTTCCCAACACATATATTAGAATGGGTTTCCCTATTGAGTTATATCCTCACTAGGACGAGTCTTGTTTCAGTTTGCCTCTTTAGTTTTATCCTAATTTGGTTTCTTGTGATTTGTTTCCTGCACTCCCTTGTGGTATAAATGAATAATTGCTCAGTAATTAGTAATCATTCATCTTATCCCCGGCGGAGTCTGTGGTTTTCTACCCTTATACCGGTAGTTGTAAACCCTTTTTTTCCCCTTGCAGAGTTAACCTTTTATTCATCCTAATCGATGATGGTTACTTTTCCGTGGTTTTCTACCCAGTACCCGGTAGATGTAATCCCCTCCTTGACGGTTACCATTATCCAATATTCGGTGTTGATATTCCCTCATTCTCTTGGATAGTTGCTATGATTAAACAGTTTATCCCCAGCAAATCATCTTTCATATACCGGTTGCCGGTAATGTTTGTTGCTCCCCTTGAATGGTCATCATTATATACCTAGTTTCGGTATCCCGATGCCTTTCTCTCTCGGTCGATTTATCCTTTATTAACTCAGTAACCGGTTGTGGATACTCTTCCATGCGAGTATATTATCTACGTTCTGACGGTAATAGATAATATATCTCATGCACTCTTTGGTCGAAGCCTTTTGTTCTTCCCCAGTTGAGTAAGATTCGTATCCCTTTTTGGGATCGAATGACCATCCCATAATCGATTTTGCTTTTTGCCCTCTTTTTGGATGATGAGTGTTTTGGGAATATTCCCCAATTCATGCTTTGGTTGGTCACCTATTATATGCCCAGTAACCGACATCCCTGGTGTTTCCTCCTTCTGCTCCCTATTATGACTTTTTGTCCCCTGTGGAGTCAGATTTTCCTGAGTTGAAAAATACCTTTTAGGTCTTCCTCAGATGATTTGGTTGATTGATATCTCTCACCTTTATACCGGTCTTAGATATTCATTCTCCCGGAGCATGTTTTCCCCTCACCCTTGTGACGTTGGGATCACATGATCTCTTTTTGAGCTTATTACCCAGTAACCGGTAATACCTCATTTGTTGTTTCCTCAGCTGAGTCCTTAGTGGATATCTCCACATGAGTCCGGATTTTTATCCGAAGTATCCATTACGGATAATTTTGCTGTATCGGCATATTCCCCAATACATGCATCTTCGAGTCAGCTCGAGTCCTTCCATGGATTCTCTCAGTGTCTTTCAGCAAGTTTCAAGTCGTGACCTGCTCACGCGTTTTAATCCCTTTACTCCTTGTTAGAGTCTCTACCCCATAGAAAGAATTATTCATAGGGATTGTCGAATTCCTCCCGATCTTTGCCCTTATGGACCTCTCCCCACAGCGTTGTACCATTTGCATACATACATCTACATCATGAGGGCTCTTAGGGACCAAAATTTGTCTCTTTTTTATTATTTAAGCCCATTCTATCTCGTCGAGACGAAGATTTTAACCTTCACTTCTCCGGCTAGAATGATCTTAAATAGGGGCATCTGTAAGACCCCAATTTTGTCCCTAAGATCCCTCATGGCATCATAACATTGCATTTGCAAATCCTCAAGGATCATAAGCATCTTGGTTCCCTTTACCTTTGGGTAGGACCTCTTGTGAGTGGTTTGAGATCACCAAGCATGCTTGAATTGTATATCATTGTTTATCTCATTTTGTTTATTAACCAAAAGCACAAAAATATGTCACTATCATCTTTTGTTTGTAGCCTGAGCAATCACAAGGTCAAGAGCTTCAAGGAGATCCTCTGTGCAGAGATATGGCCAAGTGAAGAGGATAGTGTAGCACCTTAAATTTGCACCTCCTATGTTGTACATACATTTTCATTTTTAGGTCATTAGCATTGCATTGTCCACTGCATAGTATTGCATTGTCCATTGCCTAGTGCAAGTCATCAGTCAAGACTGGTCAGGAGATCCAGTTGTGGAAGCAAGCAAGTGCATTTCCTATGGAAGCAAAGCCCTAGGGTTGGTTCATTGAGTTCATGTGACCTAGGGATCATTTTGAAGTGGTTTGGTCAAGGGTTGGATGTTCAAAGCTCATCAGTCAAGGTGCAATTCATCTGAAACCCTAGAAAGTCAACCAAAGTCAACTGTCAATGCAATCATGGATTTGAAGGTGGGAGATGGTTAGAGAGGCCTCATTCATGTCCATACAAGTCTCATTTGACATTTCAAACATCAACAATGAAGAATTTGAGGTCAGATGAAAAGTTTCCAAAAATAGTAAGTGACCTGTAATTTGAAATTACCAAAAATGGAAAGGTTTTCTCCTCAAGATTACATCATCTAGCAAGCTTCAAATGAAATTTTGTCCAACATGAAAGTTGAAGATCTTGTTCTCCCATTTCCAAAAAGTCCAAGATCATGAATTTCTCATGTATGGTTGAAAAGATATGGATCAATCATGGCCAAATGAATTTGAACTTCAAACATGCATAACTTTTAAACCATAAGGCCAAATGGAGTGGTTCTTTTTGCAACGTTCATGTCTTGGCATGCACTATCCAAAACATGCATCATATGCCATGCATTTCCATTACATAAACATTTGCATTTTCATTTGAATTTTGGAGGGAAATTCCAAATTTGAAAATTAAGCATTGTTTTCACTTTCCAACACTTGCCTTGGCTCTAAAACAGAATTTCAAATGAGTTCCAAGCCAATTTCGTGCACTGTTCCATTGGTTTTGCATACATGAGGTGAATTGGCAAATTTGCATTCACACTCTCTTTTCACTAATCCATTGGCAATTGGTTAAGCATGATTAGCAAACATGATTAAGAGCTCATATATAAGCCTAAGCATAACCGAAAACTGCATTATCAACATCACATTTTCAGATCTACAAATTTTCACAAATTATGCTCTCACTTTTTTCGGCAATTTTCTTCAAACACCTTGCCTTTTCCTTGATTGGTTCATCACCTAGAAGCACTGTGGAGCATTATTGAAGCAGGATCCACGGAATCTCGTGCAGATTTGAAGCTGTTGAAGTTTGCATTCATCCATGGCAGTTGGCAATTCTGGCAAGATCAAGCATAATTAACCTTCAAACCTTCAACCATTCATCCATACAAGAGCTTAGGAAGATCTGTTTATGCTTTTCAAGACCTAGATCCATTGGTTCCACTTCTGCATCTTCTTGAAGGTTAGAAATCGATCTCCTCTATTCATGAAATTGTTAGGTGCTTATTGTAGATCCTTCAACACTGAGCATGCTGAGCTTTAGATCAATGATTTTCATGCAGTATTGTGTTAGTTATGGTGATTTGAAGTTAGACATGTGAAACTTAATCGATTCGGTTTGCTTGATATATGTGGAATTAGAACAAATTAGGCATGGATTGTTGATGTATGATGGAAGATCTATCCATTGGTATGATTATTTTGAATTTCTGAGACATTTGTTCTTGGCCTGGTATGAACATGATGAATGCGTATGAAGTTGTTAGGGTTTTCGTTTCCAGATTTCATTTGATCTTTCCAGCGCTGGTTTGCATGTGTTTAAGTGTTACTGGACATGTATTGGTACAACTCAGCGCGCGCCTGGCAAATTGATTGGTCCTCGCTGCTTGCCATTGCCACATAGATTAAGTGAAACGGCGCGTTTCACATGTTAGCGCGCTCTAGTTCAAATGCTTACTCACTTCGAATCCGGTTGGCAGCACTTATTCCATGGCATTTCATTTTTTTGTTCCTTTTCTTCATCCATTCATGCTATGCTTCATTCATGATTTTTTAATTTTTCTTCCACTTCAAAAATTCATAACTCAATGAATAATCGTCCAAATAATGTGTGGATTTTTACATTGTTCTCCTTGTTGTGTCTAGTATTTTTTGGTTATTTTTCCAGAAATTGTGCACGGATGGAAATTAATTTGTCTTAGAGATTGTGCACATGTATGCTTTTTGAACCTTGCTTGCCATATGCTTTGTGAAATGATGAGTTTTAATCCAATGCTTTTGAAATTTGGCATGCTTAAACTAGACATCTTTCTGGACATTTTAGTGTTGAGTTTGCATTTTTATCATTTGTGGTTGCTGAGATATGCTCATGTTAATGTAGGTGTGACAATGTGTGTCACACCTTTTCTTGTCCCATTTGATGGTTTTCTTTGCCATGCCAAATAATTTCCAAATGATGTGATTTTTTGTATGATGCTTTTTCTGGATGTTGTGAATGATCATGAATTTTCTTGGAATTTTTGGATTCATTTCTGATTTGTTTGAGATTTTTCTTTCTGGATTGCCATTTGTGAGCTTTTGAATAGTCTTGAACTTCAATGATTTGTGAAATGCTGGTTGTTTATCCTATGAATGTGAAATTTTGCAAATTGATTCTAGACACATTGAAGTTTATTGTGACTTTGGTTTGAGGTCTTTACCATTTGTCATTTCTGTTTTAGGCTTGTGCTAAGTTGATGTAGCATTTGGGTCCTCATTTGAGCTTGTTTGTGCTTACCTTGACTTGATGAATTTGATTACCATGCTTAAACTTGTCCAAATGCCTTGATTTTTGGTGTGTTGATCATGTTGTGTGTTCTGGTTAGCCATGATTTTTTTTGAGATTATTTGAACCATTTTGGAATTAAGGTGCATTTGTTCATTCTGTTGTTTCAATGTGCTTCCAACTTGCATGCCTTGCCATGATTGATTTGTGAAATGAATTTGGTTGATGCTATTGACATGAGACCTTTTGGATTAGATTCTTATTTGATTGAGGTTGATTCATGTCAATTTTCATGTTCTGTTTTAGATTATTTCTCCATCTTTGACCCTAGGCCTTGTCCTAGTGGTTTGTGCTTATGTTTGAGCTTTGTGCTTAGGTTTGAGCTTTGTTTTCAGGTTAAAAAGCACATGGTCATAAGGGGATTGATTCACTTGCTTGAGTTGACTAATTGGTTAATGTTGACTAATCTTGACTTGTTTTGTAGGTTGATTTTAGCTCATTTGAGTTGAGCTTGTGCCTTGCACATTGTAGCACTGCTTGTTTGACTATGTCTGTTGACTGTGGACTATTAACTATCTGTTTGACTTTTTGAGTTGTACACTAATTGAGCTGGATTGCTTTCAGGTACATTAGTTGCTTAAGTTCATTGTGAACTTGCTTTTTCTTTGCTTGGTTGCTTAAGCATTGAGGTATAATTTCTCTGACTTCATGTAGTCTGGAAGACCTGTCCTATTACTTGGGCAGGCACCTGTCTGAAGCCCTCCTTAAGAGGCAATGCTTGTGTTTGTTTATCTTTTGTGCCAAGCAGGAAAAGACCTCTATGAGGCAATTGGCAGATAAAAGAGATGTGTAATCCATATCCTGCTATTCAGTGAGTCATTCACCTTGCTCACACACCTTGTGTTGATGCATTATGGATATTAACCCCAGATCCTTGTTGAGTCAGTCATGTGGAGAAGAGTTCCAACTTTCTGAACTCCCACACTTTCATTTGTCTGAAGCTCTCCTAGGCCAGGGATAAGAGTTGTGAGATCTTACTCTCACTTCCCATTTCATCTGCTTCACCCTAACTCTCAATGTTAGGGTTAAGAGCTAACTACACCCGATTCCAGTTGGCTTGTGTTTCACAGCCTAACCTTGTGTGAGCCCACTTTGCTTGTATATAGTGTGTGCTAATTGTGTGTATGATTGCTTTGCCCGTGCTGTTTAGGATAGCTTGCTCCCTGTGCAAGTTAGATAGCAACCTTAACATAGGGATGGTATGCATGACAACTTCTAGGCTCGAGTCGTAGTCTCCCTAGTAGTTTGCGTCTCCCTTTGTATCTGGTTAGGCTAGTCCTTTTTCCCTGCGTAGGGGAACTACGTCGCCCTGATCCTCATACCAAATGAGGTACGTAGGCAGGAGATGAGCTGATCTCTCCGGGCGCCCTTTTTGTTTTGTCTTGTGTGTGTTAGGAGATGGGTGTAAGACCAGCGATTGGCATTCCGTATCCTTTTGTTGTGTGCTTGGAGTCTGATGTAAGTCCAGCAATTGGCATTTGGTTTCCAGTGTGTGTTTGTTTGGTTCGGAGTCTGATGTAAGTCCAGCGATTGGCATTCGGTTTCCATGTTTGCCTGTTTTGTGTGGAGTCTGACATAAGTCCAGCGATTGGCAGTCGATTTCCTGTGTTGGTTTTGTTTAGCGTGCGTTAGCCGAGCTACGAGTGCTCTGATTCTTCTTTAGTCCGAGAAGATACGTATGCATGGGATGCGACATCCTAGCGAGCACGTTTCCCCTTGTCCCGAACTACGTCGACTCTGATGTCTGTGCCTGACAGACTACGTAGGCCCAAGATGCGATATCCTGCCGAGTTAGTTTCTTTTGTCTTTCCTGTGTCTCTCTCCAGCCAGTGTGTGATGTGTTTGAGCAGCGTTTTAGCAACCTTAATCCTTCCTTTTGTGCGTGGATCCCGTCGAGCACGACGGATGCGTAGGGGTGCTAATACCTTCCCTTCGCATAACCGACTCCCGATCCCATCTCTTTGGTCGCGAGACCATGTCTTTTCCAGGTTTACTTCGAGCGTTTCCTTTCCCTCTTTAGGATAAATAACGCACGGTGGCGGCTCTGTTGTTTTGTTTTCCCGCCGGTTTTTCGCGTAATGCGACAGCTGGCGACTCTGTTGGGGATAATAGAGAAGTTGACCTCTTGCTGGTCCATCTTGCCTAAGCGAGTCTCTCCTAGCGCTCTCTAGGTTAGAGTTTGGTTGCTTTTTGCTGTTTCATTTATTGCATTCATTTATTTATTGTTTGCATTTATGTTTGCATTCATTCATATTCATCTGTTCATCTGGCTGTGCTGTGTTGTCTCTCTGTTGGGGTGGGAGTTACATGAGGTAAAAGGCCCAATACCCAGGCTATGAGTGAAATCTAGGAAACCTAGGAATAGAGTGATTCATGGGAAGCGGGTGGTATTGCGCCACTTAGCGGAACATTGATGTCACGAGCAGTTCAGACTCTGATGGGGTATTATCGTTACATACTTCGGGTGTGTACATGATGATATTCTATGAAAGGGTTATTTATGCTGCGTTTCTCTCGACCTTACCTTGGCCTAGATAACACCCGTGAGTGGGGAGGGAATGATCATTATTACAGGTACAGTTGGTGACTGGTCGGTGAGTTGTTGGTGACTTGTGATCCTGTTGGTGACTTGGTTCTTCAGATGACAGTTTATCAGATGACTTTGGGTTTCAGATGAATTGTGGTCCCGAGTTCAAGCCGAAGCTTTGATCCTGTGTTCCGAGACGCACAGCCTGCCAGTCTTGTCTGCATCATTTGCATCATAGCACGTTTATTTTCAAAAAAAATACGCAATAAAAAAAATGAAAAAAAAGAAAAAAAAAACTAATCTCTGCATGCATATCATTTCTCAGGTACATTCCAGAGTCTATTCATTGATAGAGATGGCATCCGTCCCAGAGTTGAAGCGAAAGACTTGTTCCTACAGCTTTCACCGTGAGCCTTTGACGTCTCTGATAGAATTGAGCAACCTTGTGACCAGTGGTAATCAGAAGGGGTTTGTGGATCAGTATGGGGACATTCTGACACTGTTGAAGACGGTAGTAGATCCAGTGCCGTTGCAGACTCTTCTACAGTTCTACGACCCAGAGCTTCGTTGTTTCACCTTTCAGGATTATCAGTTGGCGCCTAATCTCGAGGAGTACTCCATTCTGTTGAATGTTTCTATCCGGTATCAGGTTCCTTTCTTGGACGTGACTAAGGAGGTTGATTTCAGAGTTGTCGCCAGAGCTCTCCATTTGGGTATCAAGGAAGTCAGTGACAATTGGAAGTCCAGTGGGGATGTTGTGGGTTTGCCTTTGAAGTTTCTGTTGAGGATTGCTAGAGAAGAAGCAGAGAAGGGAAATTGGGAAGCTTTTCATGCTCAGTTGGCCATCATGATCTATGGGATTGTCTTGTTCCCGAGTATGCCCAACTTTGTGGACTTTGCTGCAGTCACTATTTTCATAGGAGGAAACCCGGTTCCTACTCTGTTAGCTGACACTTACTATGCTATCCACAGTAGGCATGGTAAGGGTGGAGCTATCAGATGTTGCCTTCCATTTTTGCTCAGATGGTTCTTGTCTCTCCTGCCAGTCAGTGGACCTTTCGTGGATGCTCAGAGCACTCATAAGTGGACTCAGAGGGTTATGTTTCTTACTTCATATGATATCAGGTGGCAGTCTTATCGGATGGATGTGCGTGATGTCGTTATGAGTTGTGGAGAGTTCCATAATGTGCCACTTGTAGGGACTAAGGGTTGCATCAATTACAACCCGGTTCTTTCTCTTCGCCAGTTGGGGTTCGTGATGAATGGAAGACCACTCGACGCTGAGATAACTGAGAGTGTGTATTTTGAGAAGCGGAGTGACCCTGTTAGAGTGGAGCAGATAGGAAGAGCTTGGAAGTCTATTGGTGTTAAGGATGGAGCTGTCCTAGGGAAGAAGTTTGCCATTGCTATGCCTGATTACACTGAGTGGGTCAAGAAGAGAGTGGAGACTTTGTTGTTACCCTATGATAGGATGAAGCCTTTGCAAGTGCAACCACCTTTGATCCTTGCTGAGAGTGTACCTGCTGAGCAGTACAAGCAAGCCCTGATGGAGAATCGCCGTCTGAAGGAGAAAGAGCAAGATGCCCAGATGGAGTTGTACCAAGCCCAAGCTGATAGGTTGAACCTGACTCATCAACTCAGAGATATCCAGAGTGTTGATGTTGGTGGAGTAAGGATCAAGAAGAGATCTTACGAAGAGATGGAGAACTTGTTGAATGCAGAACACCGAGTGTTTGAGGTTGCAGAGAGTTGAGGCCAATTATCAGAAGAAGATAAGAGACTTGGAGAAGCAACTCAAGGACAAAGATCTCCAGCTGAAGAAGGAAGTAGACCAGAGACGTGCATTAGAGAACCAACTTGGAGGAGAAGTTGTAGAGCTCAGAAGACAGTTAAAGGAGAAGCTCACTCCCTTGCCAGAATGTTCAGAGTGTGACCTGTTGATAGACCAGTGTCACTACTTGAAGACGCTCATTCCTGAAAGTCGTTTGTCTTAGCTTATATTCCTGATGTTTATGTTGAGAATCACCCCCAGGCTTGTTGGGTGGGATTCATCTGTTGTACTCTTATCCTCTGGATCTTTGTTGACTTTGTTGTATGATCCTGTTGCTCTTATCTATAGATGAGGTTGTTGGTTTTACCTTGTACTCATTACTCTTGTGTATGTTGATCCTGTGCTTCTGTGGTGTTCTTGTTGCAGGTTGCCATCTTTCGAAGATGAATCAGGCTCTTTGAATGCCTGAGAAATGAACATATCATGTGCATCATATGCATTAGCATCATACTCATATCATATTGCATAACAAGTGTTCTTGTTCGTGACTTCTCACTCTGGTTCCTGTGTCAGGCAGGATAGCTGATCAGAGACCGCATCGCTACTCAACCAGACTCAATCATCAGAGAAACATGGACCAGGTTCAGGCAGAACTAGCTGAGATGAGGGCGAACATGGCCCAGTTTATGACATTGATGCAGGGCGTTGTCCAAGGGCAGGAGGAGCTGCGTGCCTTAGCCCAAAGACAAGAGACCGTGATTCCGCAGTCCAACCGGGCATCACCGGTGGGCGTCCCAGTTCATGAGAATGTTGCTGCTGCTCCCGCCAACGACTATGCTATGGGTGATGAGTTAACGGGGATTAGAATCAACGGACAGCCTCTTGCTGCAGAGACTGTCAATGCTAGAGCTACCCGGGCTCCTGTTCATCATCCTGCTCCGATTGTTGACAGACAAGAGGACATGTTCACACTGCTGAGTGAAGATGATGAAGTTGTTGGAAGAGTCGAGGAGAGGGATCGTAAGGTTGATGCTCTTGCTGAGAAAATAAGAGCCATGGAATGTCAGAATTCCCTGGGTTTTGATGTGACCAACATGGGTTTGGTGGAGGGGTTGAGGATTCCCTACAAATTCAAAGCACCCTCTTTTGACAAGTATAACGGTACTTCTTGCCCTCGCACCCATGTGCAGGCGTACTATCGGAAAATCTCTGCTTATACCGATGATGAGAAGATGTGGATGTACTTCTTCCAGGATAGCTTATCTGGAGCTTCCTTGGATTGGTATATGGAACTGAAGAGAGATTCTATCCGCTGACGGAGAGATCTGGGTGAGGCCTTCTTGAGGCAGTACAAACACAATATGGACATGGCGCCGAGCCGGACTCAGCTGCAGAGTCTTTGTCAGAAATCTGGAGAAAGTTTCAAGGAGTACGCCCAGAGGTGGCGTGAATTGGCTACTAGAGTACAACCCCCTATGCTGGAGAGGGAGTTAACTGATATGTTCATTGGTACTCTACAAGGTGTTTTCATGGACCGGATGGGAAGCTGCCCATTCGGAAGTTTTTCAGATGTAGTGATCTGCGAAGAGAGGACAGAAAGTTTGGTCAAAGCTGGTAAAATTCAAGATGTTGGGTCCTCGTCGTCCAAGAAACGGTTTGTTGGGGCACCTCGTCGGAGAGAGGGTGAAGCCAGTGTTGTGCAACATGGAAGGAGGATTGTGCACAGAAATCAGTACCGTCAGGTTGTTGCTGTGACAATTCTGGCACCTGAACCTCGTCAACAACAGCAACAACAGAGAGTTCAACAACCGCCACAACAACAACAACAGCAACGTCCGTATCAACCGAGGCAGAGGATGCCTGATCGACGTTTTGACCCATTGCCAATGACCTATGCTGAGTTGCTACCTGAGTTGCTCAGACTAGGGTTTGTGGAGTTGAGGACCATGGCTCCGTTGACAAAAATACCACCTGGGTATGATGCCAACGTGCGTTGTGATTTCCATTCTGGTGCACCGGGACACCACATTGAAAACTGCAGGGCTTTTCATCATAAAGTCCAGGACCTAATTGACGCTAAAACTATCAATTTTGCTCATGTGTCGAATGTTGTAGATAACCCTATGCCTCCGCATGGTGCACATAGAGTGAACAATATTGAAGGGGCAGAAGCTGAAGATTTGGTAGTCAGTGTGGAAGATGTTCAGACTTCTTTGTTGGTTGTAAAGGGCCATTTGTTGAGTGGAGGTGTTTACCCGGGCTGTGAACAGGGCTGTGTTGATTGTGCTGAATCAGAGAATGGCTGTAGTCAGTTGAGGGCTGGTGTCCAGGGTTTGATGGACGAAGGCAGTTTGCAATTCAGTCGGGCCGTTAGAGAACGTGGGCGGTGTCGACTGTCACTATCTATTTCAAACCGTCTGAAGGACGTGGCCATAGGGTTGTTAGTGCGCCTACAACAAGTGGTACCCCGGTTACCATCTCTGCTCCTGTAACCGTCAGTAATCCGACTACAATTGTTGCGCCAGTCAGAAGGGTTGTTGAAAGTAGGGCTGTGCCATGTGTAGCACCTCAAATTTGCACCTATCATTGTACATACATTCTCATATTAGGTCATAGCGTAACATGGTCCACTGCATAGCATTGCATTGTCCCATTTGCCTCAAGTGCAAGCCAATCAAGAAATTAGGTCAAACTGGTCAGGAGTTCAGTCAGTCAAGCAAGCAAGCACAATTTTCATTGAGCCAAGGCCCTAGGGTTGGTCCAACATGTTCACATGACTTGGGGATCCATTTGAAGTGTTTTGGTCAAGGATTGGATGTTCAGAAGTCATCAGTTCATACACAGTCAGGCAAAAAACCCTAGACAGTCAACAGTCAGTCAAAGCAGTGGATGGTGGCCATTCTTGTGGAATTGGGGCACCATGCTCATTAATCAAGAGTTCATATGTCTTGGGACATCATTTGAAGTCAAGTTCTCAAGGAATTAGGGTTTGGAATTCATCAGAAGAGGTTCAGTCATCCAAAACCCTAGAAAAGTCAATTGTTGGTCAACTGTCCATTTAATCAGTGATTTGTTGATGGAAAATGGTTTGAGAGATCTTATTCATGTCCAAATAGTCCTCATATATCATGTCAAACACCATCATGGAAGAATTTGAAGCCAAATCAGAAATTTCCCAAAATGGAAACTGGACCTGTAACTGAAACTTACCAAAAATGGAAAGTCTTGATCCTCAAAATTACATCATGATACAAGCTTCAAATGAATTTTTGCCCAACATGAAAGTTGAAGATCTTGTTCTCCCATTTCCAAAAAGTCCAAGAACTCTCAATTCCCATGTGTGGTTGGCAAGTTATGATCGAATCGATTTCAGAAATTCTTGAACTTCAAAAGGCCATATCTCCCAAACCATTTGGCCAATTTGGGTGGGGTTTTTTCCTACAAGTCACATTTGATCCCCTCTTTCCAAAAATATAAATTTCATGAGCCAAAACATTGCCAATCAAAATGGCATTTTTGAACCTAGCATATGTGAAATTCAAGTTTGACCAAGAGTTGACTTTTTGATTTAATCATCTTTAAACCATTTGGCCAATTAAAATAGTTCAGAAATATGGTTTTAAATATGTTTGCCAAGTCAAATTATGCAGTACACATGGCCATGCTTAACTTGCTTGAAAATTGGCCACAAGTACACTTTTTTTCACCAAATCTATCCCACCATTCCATGGGCCATGCTTGGTACCTCTCATAGCAGAATTTTAACATCATTTTCTGTCATGGTGAACACAAGTTGCAGCCTAAAACCAACAGCAAAAGAAAAGCCATTCCTTGCTTGCTTGAAATTGGGAAGAAAGTACAAATGCAACCACCACATCTCACATATCCATGGGCCATGCCTTGTACCACAAAAACAGTGATTGTGAACCTCATTTTCTATCATGAGAAACCAATAGCAGCCAAAAACCATGAGACTGCACACAGAACTCACTCATGCTAAAATCCTCACTCTCTCTCATTTTGGCTCCATTTTTGAATATTTGCTAAGAATCCTCATAGAACTTGCCTTGTTTTTCTTTTGTTCCAATACACATAAGCCTGCTGAAGCACTGTCAAAAACCAGCAAAAGAGCCTTTAATCTCATTTTCACATTTCATTCAAAAGAGCCACAAAATAGCCAAAACATGACAGCTCTTGTTCTAAGCATTTGTTGATCAAAAGAGCATTGCAAACACATCTCAAATATCACATAGCAGATGTCCAAAGCCTCAAAACCTGCAGAAAACATCAAGAACTCAAAATCACTTTTCAACTTGTCACATTGTGTCAAATTTGCATTTTCAAAGCTACTTTCATTCTCAGGTCATTCCAAGCTTAACAAATTAGTTTGTCATGGTCCATAGGGTATATTGAAGCTGTCTCAAACCTCCATTGCTCACTGTTTGAAAATCAAAAACATCACCATTCTCAAAATCAAGCAAAACCAGTTCAGTGGCCATCTTCATTACCAGCTTGATTCAAGTTCAAGTAAGGTGTCAAACAGCTTGCCTTGGACCCTTTGAAGCTATTTGGATACCTGTCAAGCATTGAAAGCATCTCCAGCATCACATTCAACATTGCCCTGTTCAGTTGGGATTTTGAGAAAAAACCAAGCATCCACAAGCCAAAGGACCTTCATCATTCATCATTTGGGACCTTAAGGGACATCTGTTTCAGGCCAAAAGCATCAAACAGCCATTGCATCTCATCTGCCTTTCCACTTTGGTAAAAATTCGACTTCCTTGTTTATTAAAATTGATACATGCTTTGGAAAGGTCCTTTTATGCTGAGCTCAACAGTGGTTTTAGTTTTAAGAATGGTTTAGTGTGTAGCAAGTTATGTTGAATTGAATGTTGGTGATCCAAACTTGTTTTGCATGTTTCTTTTTGCCCAGCTCGATTTAATGAAAACCAATGATAGATTTAGGTTGTATGTTGTTTGATGATCACAATGGTATAATCAATTGCTGTTTTTGAGCCAATCCATTTTCCACGATTTTTGGAAGAGATGAACAAGCTTACTGTACACGAAACCCTAGCTTCAAAATGCATTTTCCAGATTTTTCTCATGTTTCACGTATGCATGGCGTTTTGTTCACTGTTGCGTGGCCAACAGCCAATCAGATTATTTCTTTTCAGCCCCCTAAACGCAGCGTTTCACTTACTTTTCCAGGGAATTACAAAAATGCCACTCAGCGTGGCATGTGACACATTGAACCATGTTATTTTTTCATTATTATTTCACTTAATCACTCAAACTTCCAAAAATCATAACTTGTCCAATTTTAACCCAAAAATCATGGGGCTTTTTGCATTGTCTTCCTTATGACCTCTACGTTTTTATCATATTTTTTCCAGAATTTTGTGATCATTGGTTTTTGTTTGGCATATTGGTTTGTGACATGTATGCATATTTTGTACCTTTTGCCAAAACAATTGTGAAATGATGAGAATGTATCCAATGGCTCCCAAACTTTTTGTGCTTAAACTAGACACACTCATGGTGATTTTGGTATAGAGTTTGTGAATTTATCATTTGTGGTTTGTGAGTTATGATTTTTTGAATTAGGGTGTGACAATTTGTGTCACACCATTGATGTCCAACTTCATGATTTTTGTATCCATACTTCTTGACCTCCAATTGATCTGATTTTTTGCATGAACCTACTTTTGTATGTCTAGTTTACATGTGAATTTTCTTGGAATTATTTGTGGAATTTCCTAATTGTTTGAGATTTTCTCCCCTGCCTGGTCATATGTTGACTTTTTGTGACACTTGTTCCCATTTCATTTGTGAAATTCTCATACTTTATTAGATGGACTTGAAATTTTACATGAGATAACTAGACATCCCAATCTTTGCCATGGTTTTAGTCCCATTCATTTATCATATGCCATCTCTGATTTATGATTTTTCTAAGTTGATGCATGTTTGGTTGACTTCTTTGAGCATGTTCAAAATTGCTTTGACTTTCTGATTTTCATTGACTGCCTTCCACTTGTCCAAATGAGATGAAATTTGACATGATTACCATGCTGTGGTTTGTGATTGATCATGATTTATTTGGTTTTTTTGGAAATGTTTGAGTTGACTTTTGAGCTAAGTCTTGCTGTTGACTCCTATGAGCTTCTGTTTGCCATGTTTTGACCTAACCTGTTCATGAAATGATGATGATGATTGGTATGGATGTGAACCCAATTGGTTTTGTTTCTTGAATGTTTGAACATGATTTTGGATGCTTGCCCTTTGCTGTTTTGACTTTTTCATTCTCTTTTGACCCTAGGCTTGTCCTAGTGGTCCTGTTACTCACTTTTGAGCTCATGTTTTCAGGTTAACCAACAAATGACCAATGAGACCAATCCTTTTCGACTGAGCTTGCCTAAATATCATTGTCTAACATGTTTGTTTTGTAGGTGGCTTGGCTCACATGCCTTAAGCCTTGTGCCTTGCACATCCATCTGCTTCTAAGCAACTGTTGATGTCTGTTTCTTTTTGCTTTGTTTTGAAGTTACATACTAACATCTGCTTGACTGTTTCAGGTGCTTTTAGTTGCTTAGTTCCTTGTGAACTTGTTGCTTTGCTTTGCTTGCATAAGCAACTTGTATTGAGGTATATTTCTAATCTTCATGTAGTCTGGAAGACCTGGCCTGTTACTTGGCCAGGCAACTGTCTGAAGTCCTCCTTAAGAGGCGATGTTTGTGGATGTTTAATTTTGTCCTTGCATAGAGTCAAAGTCCTCCTAAGTGAAGAGGCAATTGGCAGAACCCAAGGGATATGCAACCTATCCCCTGCTATTCAGTGTGTCTTCTGCTTTGCTCACACCACTGTGTTGATGCATTACAGATAAAAACCCAAGATCTTGTGCAATTGCACAGTTGAGTCAGTATCAAATGTGTAGAAGGGTTCCCACTTTCTGAACCCGCACATTCTTGTCAAATGCTCTCCCTGGCCAGGGATAAGAGCAATGAGGCACACCCCTCATCTCCTTTCATCTGCTTCACCTTAGCCCCTCAATGGCAAGGTTAAGAGCAACATTCACCCAGTTCCAGAGGTTTGTTTTTTGAGGTTGATATGACCCCTCGACTAAAACCTAACCCTTGTTTGAGCCACTTGCCTGTGTATAGTGTGTGCTATCTGTGCTTGTAGGATTGTTTGACTTGCTTCCTGTGCAAGTTAGGATTGTTTGACTTGCTTCCTGTGCAAGTTAGGTTTAGTTTAGACTTGCTTCCTGTGCAAGTTAGGTTTTGTTTGGCTTGCTTCCTGTGCAAGTTAAGTGTGTGTGTGGCTTGCTTCCTGTGCAAGTCATGACTAGGATAGGCTGGCTCCCTGTGCCAGTTAGCTAGAAACCTTAACTTAGGGACGAATTTGCATGATAACATCTAGGCTCGAGTCGTAGTCTCCCTAGTGTTGTGTCTCCCTCTGTTATCTGGTTAGGTTAGTCCTTTTTCCCTCCGTAGGGGAACTACATCGCCCTGATCTTCATACCAGATGAAGTATGTAGGCAGGAGATTGAGCTGATCTCTCCGGGCGCCCTTTTTCTTTTTCCACCTTTTGTCTTCAACCCCTCTGTGTGTGTTGTTGTGTGCTTGGAAGCTGATGTAAGTCCATCGAGTGGCAGTTAGGTTCCAGTGTGCGTGTGTTTAGGTTCGGATGTCAATGTAAGTCCAGTGATTGGCATTCAGGCTCCATGTTTGCCTTCTTGTGTGTGTTTAGGTTCGGATGTCAATGTAAGTCCAGTGATTGGCATTTGGGCTCCATGTTTGCCTCTCTGCGTGTGTTTTAGGTTCGGATGCTGATGTAAGCCCAGTGATTGGCATTCAGGCTCCATGTTTGCCTTCTTGTGTGTGTTTAGGTTCGGATGTCAATGTAAGTCCAGTGATTGGCATTTGGGCTCCACGTTTGCCTTTGCCTGTGTTTGTTTGTGTGCGTGTCAGCCGAGCTACGAATGCTCTGATTCTTCTCTCGTCCGAGAAGATACGTATGCATAGGATGCGATATCCTAGCGAGCATGTGTCTTTTCCCTAGTCCGAACTACTTCGACTCTGATGTCTATGCCTGATAGACTAAGTAGGCCCAGGATACGATATCCTGCCGAGTCAGTTTCAGTCAGTCTCTTGCGTTTCTTTCAGCTAGTGTGTGTGAGTATTTGAGCAGTGCTTAGCAACCAATTTCCTTTCTAGTGTGCGTGGATCCCGTAGAGTACTACGGATGCGTAGGGGTGCTAATACCTTCCCTTCGCATAACCGACTCCCGAACCCATTCTCTTTGGTCGCGAGACCATGTCTTTTCCCAGGTTTACTCTGAGCGTTTCCTTTCCCTCTTTTGGGATAAATAACACACGGTGGCGGCTCTGTTGTTCTTGTTTTCCCGCCGGTTTTTCGCGTGATGCGACACCATGGAGATATGATAACGCTTATTGCAGCAACCGAAGGGCTGAGAATCAGGTCAGGCCAGTGAACCAAGCGCCTGTGACAATTGGTGTGCCCAGTAAAACTCATGTGGTTGTGAGTCCAGTTGTGGACAATGTCGGTGGACCAGGAGGTTTTACCCGTAGTGGACGTCTGTTTGCTCCGCAACCTTTGAGAGACAACAATGTTGAGGCTCTCGCCAAGGCTAAAGGCAAACAGGCTGTGGTTGATGAAGAACTAGCTCAGAAAGAGGTGCCTGAGGGTTCGTTCGAGAAGGATGTGGAGGAGTTCATGAAGATAATTAAGAAAAGTGACTACAAGATTGTAGATCAGCTGAATCAGACTACGTCCAAAATTTCAATACTCTCTTTGCTTCTGTGCTCTGAGGCGCATCGTAATGCCTTGTTGAAGATGCTGAATATGGCTTACGTGCCTCAGGAGATTTCTGTCAACCAACTGGAGGGTGTGATTGCCAATGTGAGCACCAGGCATGGTTTGGGGTTCACTGACCTGGACTTGACGCCTGAGGGTCGTAATCATAACAAGGCCTTGCATATCACCATGGAGTGCAAGGGTGCTGTTTTGTCTCACGTGTTGGTAGACACTGGCTCGTCGCTGAACGTGTTGCCCAAGTAGATTCTGAAGAAGATAGCTGTGGAAGGGGTTGTGCTCACTCCGAGTGACCTGATTGTTCGTGCATTCGACGAATCCAAACGTTCTGTTTTTGGTGAAGTTACCTTGCCGGTGAAGATAGGCCCGGAGGTCTTTGACATTGTCTTCTATGTAATGGACATTCAGCCCGCTTACAGTTGTTTGTTGGGGCGTCCGTGGATTCACGCAGCTGGGGCAGTTTCGTTAACTCTCCATCAAAACCTGAAGTATGTCTGGAACGGTCAGATTGTGACTGTGTGCGGTGAAGAAGATATTCTGGTGAGTCACCTATCCTCTTTCAAGTATGTAGAGGTGGATGGCGAGATCCATGAAACTCTATGCCAGGCATTCGAGACCGTTGCTCTTGAGAGGGTGGCTTTTGCTGAGCAGAAGAAGCCAAGTGCCTCAATTGCATCGTATAAGCAGGCCAAGGAAGTTATTGACTCTGGAAAGTCTGAGGGCTGGGGAAAGATGGTGGATTTTCCTGTCAAAGAAGACAAGTTTGGTATTGGCTACCAACCTCTGCAAGCGGAGCAGGGTATGCGAGCAGGTCCAAGTACCTTTACCAGCGCTGGGCTGATGAATCACGGTGACGTCTTTGCGGTCGGTAGTGAAGATGGTGACAGTGATTGTGATCTCGACAACTGGGTTTGCCCGTGTGCGCCAGGGGAGATGATCAACAATTGGACGGCAGAAGATGTGGTCCAAGTTACTCTTCAAACAGAGTAAGTTTCTTTTGTTTTTTCATTCTGCACAAAACCCTACGTTCTGCCCAAGGCGTAGTGGTTCATTGTAGGGCCTCAGCATGTTTTCAATGATTATCATTAATAAAGGACGTTTTGCAAACAATTTTGTGATCCCTGTCTTTCTATTTTTGTTTTCATTTTCAAAAAAAATTAAAAAAAATGGCAATGTTTTTGTTTTTGTGACTTTCTTGAATTCTTTTTTCTAAAACAAAGCATTAAACATGCAGAAGTGATCTCACGGAATCCACTATGAATAGTTCTGTTATGGCTCAGTATGATTTCAATAATCCCATCTACCAAGCTTAAGAGGAGAGTGAGGAAGACTGTGAACTCCCTAAAGAATTGGTTAGATTGTTGAAGCAAGAGGAGAGGGTCATCCAACCTCATCAAGAGGAGTTGGAGATTGTTAATCTTGGTACTGAGGACGCCATAAGAGATATTAAGATCGGGGCTGCTTTGAAGACAGAGGTCAAGAGCAGGTTGATTGAGATGTTAAGAGAGTATGTAGAGATATTCGCCTGGTCTTATCAAGATATGCCTGGGCTGGATACTGATATTGTGGTGCATAGACTACCTCTCAGAGAAGATTGCCCTTCAGTCAAGCAGAAGCTTCGTAGAACGAGTCCTGATATGGCTGTTAAGATCAAGGAAGAGGTTCAGAAGCAGTTTGATGCGGGTTTCTTGTCAGTGACAACTTATCCCCCGTGGGTGGCCAATATCGTTCCCGTGCCGAAAAAGGATGGCAAAGTCAGAATGTGTGTCGATTACCGGGATTTGAACAGAGCGAGTCCGAAAGATGATTTCCCATTACCTCACATTGATGTATTGGTTGATAATACAGCTCAATCCTCGGTTTTCTCTTTCATGGATGGTTTCTCGGGCTACAATCAGATTAAGGTGGCGCCAGAGGACATGGAAAAGACGACATTCATTACACCTTGGGGCACGTTCTGCTATAAGGTGATGCCATTTGGGCTAAAGAATGCCGGTGCTACCTATCAGAGGGCTATGACGACTCTCTTTCATGACATGATGCACAAAGAGATCGAAGTGTATGTGGATGATATGATTGCGAAGTCGCAGACAGAAGAGGAGCACCTGGTCAATTTGCAGAAGTTGTTTGACAGACTGAGAAAGTTCAAACTGAGGCTGAACCCGAACAAGTGTACGTTTGGTGTGAGATCCGGGAAGATGTTGGGCTTCATTGTTAGTGAGAAAGGGATTGAGGTTGATCCAGCAAAAGTCAAAGCTATTCAAGAGATGCCTGAACCGAAAACGGAAAAGCAGGTTCGTGGATTTTTAGGGAGATTGAATTACATTGCAAGGTTTGTATCTCACCTAACTGCCACGTGTGAACCGATATTCAAATTGCTAAGAAAGAATCAAGCAATCAGGTGGAATGATGATTGTCAGAAAGCTTTTGACAAGATAAAAGAGTATTTACAGAAACCTCCAATCGTTATACCTCCAGTTCTTGGGAGACCGCTGATAATGTACCTGTCAGTGACTGAGAACTCGATGGGGTGTGTATTGGGACAGCATGACGAGTCTGGTCGAAAAGAGCATGCCATATACTACCTTAGCAAAAACTTTACCGACTGTGAAATCAAATATTCACAGCTTGAGAAAACTTGCTGTGCTTTGGCCTGGGCTGCTCGCCGACTGAGGCAGTATATGTTGAACCATACTACCTTATTGATTTCTATGATGGATCCAGTAAAGTACATCTTTGAGAAGCCGGCTCTCACCGGGCGTGTTGCCCGTGTTTCTTGAGGATATTTTACACTTGTGGGTATGTTAGCAGGTAAAAAAACTAGTTTGGAAGCTCAGGGAATCAAACATCAGATGCGAAATTGAGCCCGAGCAAGAAAACGGAAGAAAAAATCAATTTTTGGAGAACCTGCTGTCCATACGCGTATGGCCTTACATGATACGCGTATGGACCTTCCCAGTACGCGTAGCATACGTATATGACCAGAGGGATGGAAAATCTAGCCAAAAGACAAGCTTCTGGTGATACGCGTACCAGACTGGGCAATACGCATACCAGACTGGGCAATACGCGTACCAGCCTGGGCAATACGCGTATCAGAGGCTGTATTACGTGCAGTACGCGTTTGAGACTAAGCAATACGCGTATGAGACTGGGCAATACGCGTATGGAGCCCAAAATCAGGAAAAGTCCAACTGAATAGCTATTTAGAGGGCAGAACACGATTTTCCAGGGGTTGGACGATTTGGAGAGAAAAAAGACGCGTTTTGAGAGCTGGAGACTCTACGATTATCAGAGGATTCATATGTTCAAGAGTTTTTCGACGATTGAAGATTGATTCCTCACGAAATTCTATAATGACAACAATGTTAATCTTTGTTTTTATTTCGATTATGAGTAGCTAAACCCCCCATTGCTAGGGGGTGACCCTGATTCTTAATGTGACAGATTTGATGTTTATGAATGCATTGACTATTTCTTCTTTTCCATTAATTTGTTCTTATTACCATTCTTTATGCTTTATTCGTCGGACCAACGAATGATGATTAATATGAATAGTTTAAGCTGGACGGCGATTATTCATTGACCTGGATAAGAACTTTGGATAGTAAAAATAACCTAGGACTAGGGATTTTCTATCTGCCTGGTAATTCTTGATATTTGAATGCTTGAGTATGAACTTAATTATTTATGGACATAGTAATTAGGTTACATAATCAAAGGTCTTTTCACTAAGGAATTAGGAATAGATACCCTTGAGGACCAGAATTATTTGGACAGGAATATTGTCTAAGCCTTCAATAAATTATATCTGTTACAGGAAGTTTCATTCACCTAACCCTAGCAATCTTCTCTTATTTGTATCTCGTTCAACCTTTTTACTTGTTTTAGTTATTTGCAATTGGTAGTATAATTAATCACAACACAAAAACCAAAGGCTTTTGTCTAATTGAAACAATCTATAAACTCTGTGTCGTCAAGCAGTCCTTGAGATCGACAAACGGGGAATTTCCCTTTTATTACTACAGTGAGACAAATGGTACACTTGCTATTTTCCCATCACTTACAACTATGGATGGTGAAGATTTCCCGTCCCCTGTTAACTCAGATGTAGTCAAAAAATACTTCGCATAAATTGACCCGCTGGACAAAAAAGAATAAAAGAGTCCAGGCAAAAAAGGGCATCCCGGCGAACCAAAAACAGAAAGAAAAGGTTCGGGAAAAAATTAGGGATAAAAATGAAAAGAATTTGTACACCCGGTAAGTCGAAAACCCGCAAGGGCGGCTTAGGCAAAAATGGGTATCCCGGTGGATTGAACACCCGAAAGGGCGATCCAGCCAAAAGAGGGATTAAAGCGGAGACTACAGTCTGAGTTATCTGTACTTCATCACGTTTCGTCGTCTGCCATCTCGAAAGATGTGATCGGTCCAGTCATTCTTCTCAGAAAGCAAGGAGTTGGGAGGAAAACTGATGATCTGTGAGTTATAACAGAATTGGGAAATAGAGGATACCGTGTTCACATTGCTATTAGGATAGATTTTTCCTTTTGTGCGCAATTACCTCTTTCTAGGAATTGCTTCCCGATGTATTCGCCTTTTCAGGCCCATTTTTCAATCAATAAAAGTCGTTATTCAGATAAATAGCTCTTGTTTTTATTTTTACTATTTTGTTTGCAAAAACGTCCGAATTTTTGATAAACATTGCATATAAAAACATGAAGGCTAAACAATAACGTGCAGAAAGATAAAACATTTAAAAATCATTTTGAATGTTGAGGACACTTGATCATATCTTGTCCATGCAAACCCTTGGGGCATGTATGTTGTGCTGTTTTGCAGGTTGTTATCTGTAAGGACGATTCCCCAGCAGATCGTTCCCAGTTGAATTCCCAGCTAAGTTTGAAGATGGGATATCCCCCACTGAGTTGGAAGGATGTTGTATTCCCAGCGGAGGTGTCAGTGGAGTGTTATTCCCCAGCAGTCTGTTTGAAGTGCTGTTATCCCCAGCGTGGTCGTGAGCGCTTATTCCCAGCAAGGTTGTGGATGTCTATGTCCATCGCGGTCTGGTACATCACTTTCCCCACCAGAGTTATGCTCTGCCTCAGCAGAGTGATGAATGCCTGTCCCTGTCAGGGTTGTGAAGTTTTTCCTAGCAGATCTCCCGAGCAGAGGTTTGTGTTGAGGGGTTTCCCCAACAGGTTCACCGAGTAGATCAGGTTCGGTGAAAGTTATCTCCAACAGAGTTTATCCTATTTGTGGATTGTATGGGTCGTCCCCATCGAGTTTCCTTGTTTAGTCCCCAGCGAAGTCGCATTGATTGTTTCCCAAGCGGCGTCCCCGAGTGGATTGGGATCCTGTCCCCAGCAGCAGTTTTATTTCTCCAGCATGAGTGAGAAGTCGGTGCTCTCCCCGCAGAGTACTCGTCAAGCAGAGTCTCCCCACAGAGTCGGAGTATCTGATCAGTTTGGCTTCCCAGCAGGAGTTCATCATTTTGCATTTGGCATATAGTAATCATTGCATCCTCAAAACGCGTAGCATTTCCATTCAATATGGAGCATTACGCCATAGAAAAATCCAAACATATGCATTCATGTGTTAGGACCCAATCAGACCGTATCCCCGGCAGAGGCGGATCTTTGTTCAACATCGGTACAGCACGTTTGCTACAGTTGCTCCTGACAGCATTCAGGATTGATATTCCCCAGAGAGGTTTATTTCCTCACCCGTCCGCGAAAGGAAAGCTTGTTTCTCCCCAGTGAGGTCCCCAACAAGTGTTTAGCCTTGCCTTGACATATGTAGATGTCATCCTGTGATACTGGTAAGTGTCATGTCAGCACCCGTGTGTGGTTTTTTTTTGGTGTCGGTAAACACCATTCTTTCGGTGTCGGTAAACATCGAGTCATACCCTAGTCATCGGTCAATATCTGGTCTTCTTTTGATGTCGGTAAACATCATCTTTCGATGTTCATAATACCCTTATTCTTCCCCAAGAGTTTCACCTCTCCGTTGGTGTCGATAAACGTTGAGTTTTTCCTATTCGTCCGTCGACGTATAGTTGCGTATTCCCCACAGATCGTCCATGGATGTCTGTTCACCTCTCCGTTGGTGTCGGTAAACGATGAGTTTTTCCCAATCGTCCGTTGACGTTTGTTTGAGTTATATTTTCTCTCCCCAGAGAGTCACCTCTCCGTTGGTTTCGATAAACGTTGAGTTTTTCTTATTCGTCCGTTGACGTATAGTGATACCTTTCCCCTCAGAGTCACCTCTCCGTTGGTTTCGATAAACGTTGAGTTTTTCCCATGTCGTCTGTTGACGTCTAGTTGTATCTTCCCCAGTAGAGTTTACCTCTCCATTGGTTTCGATAAACGTCGAGCTTCTCCTTCTCCGTTGGTGTCGATAAACGTCGAGCTTCTCCTTCTCCGTTGGTGTCGATAAACATCGAGCTTCTCCCTTTCGCCCGTTGACGTCTGGTCGAGTCTTCCCAGTTGATCCGTTGATGTCTGGCTACCTCTCTGTTGGTTTCGATAAACGTTGAGTTTTTCCCATTCGTCCGTTGACGTATGTTTGCCTTTCTTTCCGGTCATCCATTAATGTCTGGTTACCTCTCCGTTGGTTTCGGTAAATGTTGAGTTTTTCCTATGCGTCCGTTGACGTTTAGTGGCATTATCCCCACAGGTCATCCATTGATGTCTGTTTACCTCTCCGTTGGTTTCGATAAACGTCGAGTTTTTCCTAGTTGTCCGTTGACATCTAGATGTATTTCTTTCTTCCCAGTTCATCCGTCGATGTCTGGTCTCCTTCTCCGTTGGTGTCGATAAACGTCGAGCTTCTCCCATGTCGCCCGTTGACGACTGGTCGAGTCTTTCCCAGTCATCCGTTGATGTCTGGTCTCCTTCTCCGTTGGTGTCGATAAACGTCGAGCTTCTCCCGTTCGTCCGTTGACGTGTGGTGGTATATTTTCCCCAGTCATCCGTTGATGTCTGTTACCTCTCCGTTGGTTTCGATAAACGTCGAGTTTTTCCTATTCGTCCATTGACGTATAGTTGTGATTTCTGTTCCCATTCATCATCTTTCGATGTCTGGATGTGGCTGTACCCTTGGAGGAAAAAATCAAAATCCCCAGTAATAAAGGAGGGCTTCAATTTGGATTCATTCAACAAGTATGCCACTAACCCCTAATAAATGGAAAGTCTTGCAATCAACATATCATGGAATAGAAGAATTATATCTCAACAAAAGATTACTCAAATCTAAATGCTTTATTTTGAAAAAGTTAAAAGGAAAATTCACAAAGTGGCCAAAATGATTAGATGAGTGTAAGACCCCAATTTTGACCCTAAGATCCCTCATGTTATCTCATCATTTGCATTGGCTCTGGGATCACACCTTGGTATCCTCCTTACCCCTCATTCATTGGGTTTACATTGGGAGATATCACCAAGCACTATTTAATTGTATCATACTTTTTTTTAATTTTTTACTATCAAAAATACCAAAATATATGTCAATGTATAACTTTATTACTTTTGTCGGTAGTGTGTGCCTCCACCTATGCCTCATCAAGCTCATATCTAGGGTTTGAGACCCTCATGGCTAGAGATAAATCAAGGAATGGTTCATAATGGTTCTAAACATCATATATGGATCCCCATGATCTTCATTTATCATTTTGATCAAGAATTCATCATGAGTTTGAAGCTTGTTTGCTTAGAAAGCCCTAATTCATCTAGGTATCTTATGTGACTTCCTCATCAAGTTTATTCAACAATTGATCAAATATATCAAGGGATGATTCATTATACATCATCTTATTCATATATGATCCTCCATGAGTCCAAAAGATCAATAGAACTTCAAGTTTGCAAGTTGGTTCAAGGTAGTTAACCAGAGAAAGTCAACTGGTCAAAACTGGGGTTCCGTAGACCCTATCTCCTACAAGTTTTGTCATATTAAAATGATTCCAAGATAAAATTTACTCTTCATTACATTCCAAACAACTTTCATGTTGACATCAATAGCTATTTTTGCTTGGAAATTCATTTTTTATGGTGAAATATTATAGGTCATTTTGTATGTGCCCTAGTTAGAAGGTCAACTTACAAGGACCATAACTTGCTCAATTTTTATTAGATAATGACCATTCAAGTTTCATGATCAATTTCAATATGTCCTCTCCAACCTTTCTTCTTTGAGAAACTTCAAATTCAACTTGCAAGGGCATGTGAGAAGAGGAAACATTATAGGTCATTTTTGGCCATCATCATTGAACAAACAATTTTCCTCAACTTCTAAAATGCATAAATCCCTTATGCCAAATCCAAATGATGTCAAATTTGTGACCAAATTGAATAGGGATTAAATAGCTACAACTTTGATGAAGGAACAATTTCCATTTGAAGCTCATAGCAAAAGTTATTTAAGGTGGAAGAAGTGGTCATTTTACTTGGTACTTAGAAAAATTTCAAATATGTTTTATTTCTCAAATTTACACATCAAAATTCATCACGATCCAAGCTCTAAATGGAAAGTGTTCAACATCAAAGTTGTTCCCCTTGATGTCACCTTTCTAAAAAGTCCAAGATCATCTCATTTGGACCAAGATTGAGGGACTTGCGCATGGTTCCTTTCATAGGTTTATTTTGGCAAAATTTGAATTCAAATAAACATTTCCTATCACATGCTTACATGTTATGATTTCAGTACTCAATGTGCATGAATTGGAGTAAGAATGCATCATGAATTGGGCCCAAATCAATGGCCATGCATCCATGCACTAAAGTTGCTAAATTTTGCAACTTTTCAAAGTGTGTGAAAGCAACTTGATACCCTATAAATACATGGCCATTGTGATCAGAAAGAGGATCCCGACTTTCCCAAGCTTTGAACCATTGCCTCCTAGCCTCAATTAAAGGATAAACTTAAATTTTTCACTTGAAATCGAGTTTCAATTCTCTTTTTATTTTGAGATTGAAACTCCAAGAATTCAAGCCTCTCTTTGATCCATTTCACTTCCAGCAAGCTTCTAGAGTCTAGCAAGGCTAATTGGAAGCAAGATCAAGCAAGATTCAAGCTACCCGAAGGTGATTTTTCAGAAACATTGAGTCTTCAATTCACTCTCAATTCTTCACGATTCTCTTTGATTTTTGGTTGGATGAAGTCCTACCAATGTAGGCAACAAGATTGACTTTCTTTGAGGTCAAATCGAGGCAACTCAGATCATGAACCTCAAATTTCAAATCCATGTATCTTTCAATATACTTGGAATTGGAAGAAATGGAGGTCAAATTCGTGCTCCTGGACATTTTTCCTTTAAAACCATGTCCTTACTTTTCATTTTTATGGTGGTTAGTTGTGGACCAGTCCGGTGAGGTCCACCAGAGAAGATGACCGGAGCTAGGGCTCCGGTGGTGTGTTGGCATGACCAGACCCATCTGATCTCACATCCATGTTTTAATCATAGCCCCCATTCCTAATTATCACGCTTGTACACACACGTTGACTGCAGAACATGATGGAAGCACGTGCTTGGCCATCAGATCTGCCACCTCAATTAATGAGGGAGATCTGGTGGCCCTTGTTTTTTGTATTTTCTGAATTTGCATTTAATCCACTTATTTTATTTTATTCATAATAAATCCATTTTTAATCCAAAAAATATGGGACTTTCACCAAAAATCTTTAAATATTTTTCTCTTCCATATTTTGAATTAAAATTATTTTTTGGATTAATTTTGGTATTTTTCATGAATTAAATGTTTTTGTGCATATTTAAATTATTTTAAAATACTCCTGACTTTCCAAAAATTGTGAAATTTTTTGTCTAAGGTCCTTTGACCTTGTTTGACCTAGGATAAATCCCTTGACCATTTATTTGGTATTTTGAAGGGATTTGAGGTTTTCTCCAAATTAAAATGCATTTTAATTCATTTTTAATTGATTAAATGTTTAAATATATTGTTGAGTCATTTTTATGGTCTTGTGTTTAAAAACCTTATTTGATCAAAACCATTGGATTTAGGGGATTAATGAAATGTAAATTTCATATCCCAAAATGAATGGATGGTATTGATCAAAATGAAATTCCTCTCATGATCAATTTGTGTTTCTATTTCCCTCTCCCTCTTCATCTTAATTCTTATTCTTCCCCATTCCCTCATTTGACCAATGAAATCTCTAATGTCTATAAGCTAATTCATTCATCAATGACTTTGTGCCAGATGAATCAATACAAGTGTGACTAAGATAGGTCCTTCCCATTTCTTTTAGTGTTTGGTATATTTTAAGAGTTTGGTTCTTTGTACCAAATCTCTAACATGTGTTAACACCTATATTTTTATTGCCCAACCTCAGATAGTTGTGACTTCTACATAAGTTCAATTACGATTGCTTAACATAGAGCTAAATTTGATCAAGAAGGCATAATATTCTAGTAAGTGAAATTGTAAGTCTCTCAAGCATCATATATGCCTCCCAAGTATCTCAATTTGTCAATTTGATCAAGATAAACCAAGGGGCTTGAGGATTGTTTCCCAAGGAAACTCTAATTCAACTGTGCATTGACTTTGCCTTGCTCATGCAACAACCTTAACCTATGATCAAATACAATCAAGGGATGTTCTTCCATTAATTATTATATGCATATTTGAGCTTATGTGAGTTTCTTCAATCATTAATTCATCAAGATTTGAAGTTTGGACTTGAGAAGTTGATCAGTCAAATCATCTGACTATTTTGAAATCCACTGAGACCTAACATTTGATGTGTTTGTCAAATGAAAATGACTCCAAGATAAAAAATGTTCTTAAGAACCATATGAACAACTTTCATGTTCATAAAAATTTCATTTGAAACTTGGAAGGTCAACATCCATTTCAAAACATTATAGGTCATTTTGACTAAAACCCTAATTTTAGGTCAACTTCCCAAGGAGCTAACTCCTTCATTTTTTATGATTTTGAGGTGGGATCGAATTAATTTTAACATTTAAGATGTCTACTTTAATTGTTATGTAGGAAAAAATTTCATTATCCTAAAAGAAACACATGTGATAATACAAAACATTATAGGTCACTTTGGACCAAAGTCATTGAAATGTGAAAAAGTCCAACTTCAAGTGCCCATAACTTTCTCATCAAAAATCCAAAGGATGCGAAGTTTAAGTCCAAATTTGTTGTCTTGAAAATATCTACAACTTTTATGTTAAAGATTTTGTCACTTGAAACTTGCATCATTGAGACAGAAGGGCTTGAAGTTGGTCCATTTTGGCAAAATTTCCATACACATGTTTTGCACCTTGAACTTCATGATCAGTTTTCAATATTTTCCCAACTCCAAATGGATTTTTGTTTAACATAACATTTGTTCCTCATGTCAAAATCTTTCCAACCATTACCCACATGCCCATGTTTCAATTTGGCAAATGGTATTTTCGAAGAGAAGTTTTGGTTCCAATTATGCATAACATGTTGAATCTTTGTGCACACTCCCTTGCAATGAAATCTGCACGTCCAAACCTGATCCATGTGACTTCAGCTTGCATTTTCCATTGCATTTGGGCCTCACATGCGCCTGTACAGGACCATGCATGGAGGACCCAAGCTCATGCACACACGGATTTTTCATTGCTTGCATCATGCTTGGCTATAAATAGAAGCTCCATTCCTCTTCAAAATCCAACCTCAAGGCGCCTGAACTGCTGCAGAAGTGAAACCCCAACCTCCATTAAAAGGAATTCTGAGTTTTTCTTTCAATTTTCAACTTCATTGGTTGATCATTGAACTTCGTTTCCTAAACCTTGCTTCCTTGCTACCTCAAGAACACACTGCACCAAAGAATTGGAGTAGATCAAGTGTTTGAAAGCTACACTTCAAAGGTTGCTGTTCAAACTGTTTTGATTCGAAACTACTTGGATATTGATCATTTCTTGAATTGCTTGGTACCTCTGAAGTCCTCATGTGAGAGGTAATTGATCTGTGCATTTAATTTCATGAATTGAGCAAACTCAGATTGAACACCATAAATTTCTATCTCAGATTTCTCCTTCTATGAGAGTGTAGATTAGAAACTAAGGTTATAGGGGTGATGTACATCACCCCAGCTTTCTAAAGATATATAGATCGTGCATTTTGGTGAAGGTTTTGAAACTTGAAATTTTTGGCTGGAACGGTGAGTCTCGCCGGAGAAGACGGTGGTTTCCAGCACCGTCCCCATGTGGACGAGTTCATGGCCATTGGATGCGTTGCCTCTGATCTAATCTGGAATCTTGATTGTTATGACTTTCATTTAATCAGCGTGTTTCCCTTTTGACCAAGGCCTACCATGAGAGAGCGCTTATCGGCCTTGCGATGATCCACGTTATTTAATGAATCTAGATCTGACGCCTCTGGATTTTTGTGATTTTTAATTTCTGATTTTATTTTCTTTTTTTTCAATTATTTCAAAAAATTCATAACTTCTTCATTTTTTAATCATAAAAATATGGGACCAATTGCAAAATTTCCCTCATAAATTCTAGTTTCTAAAAATGATTTTTAATATTTTTTATGATTCCATTTAATATTTTTTGTGAATTTTCTCTTTTCTGGTTATTTTTAATTCATTTAAAATAGTTTCCAATATTTAAAAATGCCAAAAATATTTTCTTAACATCTTTTAATGATGATGTATCTATGAAAAATATTCTCATCACTTTCTTATTTGATTTGAGATTTATTTGAGACTTTAGTTCAATTATGTAATTTTTCTTCATTTTTAAGTGTTTAAATTTAGTTTCTGTTCTCAAAAAATGATGAAATTTTTTGTCAAACCTTGTTTGACCTTGTTGAACTTATGATGATCCAATTGGACTTTTCCAAGTTGATTTGAATTGGATTTGAAGTTTGACCTTTATTTGTTTATTTTAATTCAACTATTATTTTAATTCCAAAAATACCAAAAGTATTTTTATTGTTTCTTGACTTCTAAGCTTCATCTCACTTCTGTTTACCATTGATTGATGTTGATTCCATTCATGTTTGATCAATGTGTATTGGTTATGTTGTTTGACTTTTAATTTTGTACATTCCATTTCCATCTTCTTCTTCTTCTTTTTCTTTTTTGATCAATGAGTTAATGATTGGTGGTTAGCCTTGACATATGAGGAGTTTAACCTTCTTTGATCCAAATCAAATTCATCTTGATCAAAGATCAAGTGAATTGCTTTGCATTAGAGATAGGTTGCTTCTTGGTCAAGCAAAAAACCTAAATCTATACAAGATCATTCTTCTTTTCTTTTGGAATGGCAAGTCGTAGGAGCTTGGCTTACTAGTCATGGTCTCTAACTTATGTTTGTTGCCTATAGTTTTATTGACCGACCTCAGATAGGTGTGACTACTACATTAGTCCACTTACGATTGCTTAACATAACACTAAATTACCTTATGGCACCCTAACACTAACTAATAATCACTAACTTTTAATTCAAGCATTTAATTCTTGCAATTCACTACATTAGTTCATTTGTCTTTGCCCTTTGCTCACTTGAGCTCATGTTTATGTTAATGCTATTTGCCTTTTGCTCACTTGAGCACATTATTGTGTATATACTATTGCCTTGTGTTTTGTTTTGTTTGTGTGAACCCAATGCAAATGGAGAAAGGACTTAGATTTAGGACCTTACCTATGCTAATGGAGTTTGAAGAGCAATTAGGCCTCATGCCTTTAGAATGCTAAAATTGTCAAAGAGAAACTAGGCCTCATGCCTTTAGAATGCTTAATCTTGAAGAGGAATTGAAAGGACCCTAATTCTAAACTCACTCTTGTCCATTCTTTCTATTGCATTGTGGAGCTTTTTGATTTGTGTGTTCTTGTGTGATAGGGATACTAAACTTAAGCCAACTAGAAGAACCATTGTCATGGACATTTCAAGATAAGAGATACAAAAGCCAATTAGAAGTTTTCTAGGATCTTGCTTGATTGTTTGCTTGATTTCTTGAGTTATTTGCTTATTGCTTGCTAAATCCAAATGAAAGGAGCAACTTGGATCATCTTTATGATCTCAAGAAGGGAACTCCAAATGGTTTTATTTCTCTTCCCTCATCTTTGCATGTTTAGGACCTAGCCCTTCTCTTCTTCTCTCCACTCTAACCCAAGCCAAACTTTTGTGGAAACATTAACATTGTTTTCAAAATTAGAAACCTAGGCACTATGCCTTTGATTTTTCAAACTCTTTGCATAACACTTATTTTGAATTGAATCTTAAGTCAACTTTGACCTTATTTTGTGAATACTTTTCATTTGTAAATACAACTCATTCAATTGTTTTTGTGGTTCCAATGACCATTTGTGTTAAAGCTTTTCATAAACATAAGCTATTAGGTTTGAGTTATCCTAGAGGTTGATATAATACTTACATATATCCTTAGTGATGGACTATAAGTCTTCCATGCTTATTATAGGGTTAACCCCCTCACTAGCATGTTGAATCTCTCCTCACATGGTGGATTTATGGTTCTAGATGGAGTTTTCTCCCTTTGATAACAAAAGACCTTAAGGCTTTTGACCAATCAATTCACCAACTTCTTTTGAGATTTTTACCTCGAACTACGAGGTTTTGATCCTACCTTTTTAAGATGGTACGTAGGCAATGGGTTTATCCATTCAAACTCAAAAGTTGTAAATAACTTGTATATTCTTCTCTCATCTCCCCAATCATGTTTGCGCAAATATTTAAACTAATACCAACTTACCTTAAAACATTTGTAAAAAGGGCTCCCTTAGAGTACTAAGGATGTTTTGGGTGCTTAAAACCTTCCCATTGCATAACGAACCCCCTTACCCATATCTCTGACATTTTTATTAGTTTTTGATTTGATAAAACTTCTCGATTTTTGTTCGCTTTCTAACCTTTCCTTTGGATAAATAGAATGCGGTGGCGACTCGAATTGTATGATTTACTTTTGATTTAGTCAATAAATGTAAAGGTAACGAATACCCCGCTATAGAAAAGTGGCGACTCTGCTGGGGATTCATTTTCCTAGTGGGTTTTGCCTACTTTTTACCTTTGTTGTATTGTATGCTTATATTTATTTGTGACATATTTTTGTGCAAATTTGGGATTACTGTATTGTTTGTAATGTATGAATTGCTTGATATATCAATTGCTTGTGTGCTTGGTGGTCTCTTGTGAGATGCGTTCTATACCCGAACTCGAGTGCACTTATGATATGAGAATGGCATAGTCTTGTTGACTTGTGTGGAGGTATTCCTTAGCAAGTTGACTGACAAGCCCATTCACTTGGTGGAGGTTATGTTGGGATCAATAATGTCACACGAGTAGTCGTGGTTAGGCATTACTCTTTCCAATATACACCTTAGAAGCCAAGGACCTTAGATTACCTAACCCATCTTGGCCTATTTTTAGGACATAGTGCGAAGGTCGTTCAAGTGTAAGATTTGATACGATTGTTACGCGATACTACACTCATAAGAGTCTCTCTTGAGGATATTTTTGGAATACGGGTAGTCGTTTATCCGATAATATCAAAAATATGGGATGATGAGTATGGGAACCTCTTGTAGAACATGATTGTCAGGTTTAACCATAGTACACTCCCTTTGGGTGGTTCTTAACCGAAACTCCAACTCGTGACTTGCAACAAACCCTTGATTCACGGTTGATCCGTTCTTGTATATCCTTAATATCAATGGAACTTGGGTGTTGATAAGGTATAAACCATAATCCACCAAAATGGATGATTGATATTAAGGATGACTTGATCCATCCCATGACCTTTGTATGGTGTATTTTGCTTGATCCTCAGTGGTGGTATAAGCCCGAGCTTCACTGTGTTTATCATTCTGGTGCTCCCGGACATGATATGGAGAACTGTTACCCTCTCAAGACCAAGGTGCAAGACCTTGTTAGAAGTGGTATTCTGTTTTATGAGGACGTAGGTCCTAATGTCAAGAAGAACCCATTGCCCGAGCATGGGAAATCTGCTGTTAACATGGTTCAGGGTTGCCCTGGCAAATACAAGGTCAGATATGTCAGCCATATCAGACAACCACTGGTCGAGATGCATAGACTGTTATGTGGATACAGTCACTATGAGCATGACCATGACAATTGCCGTGTATGCACTATTAATGAGAGAGGATGTCGTCAAGTCAGAAAAGACATCCAAGAAATACTGGATTAGGGTGTGATAGAGATACTTCAAAATCGTGATGAGGATGAAGTTAATGTTATATCCCCTGTATTTAGGATACCTGAGCCCGTTGTTGTCTGATATGATGGCAGCAAGCATAAGGCTTCTCCTACTCTCATTATTAAGCCAACTGGCCCTGTTCCATACTCTTCCGACAAGGTTGTTCCCTATCGATATAATGCGGTTGCATTAGAAGATGGGAAGGAGGTGCCTCTACCCTCCACCTCTGTGAGAAATATTGCAGATGTCAGTGGATTGACCCGCAATGGTCATGTATTCTCGGCGCCGCCAAAACCCCAGGCTGACTCTAGAAGGGCTGATACTACTAATAGTGCTACCCGTCCTGTGGGGAATTCTTCTTCTTGTCCGAATCCGGCACTTGCTGTTGATAGACCTGTCGTGACTGCTAGAGCTCCTGTCCATGCTGGCCAAAATGGCATGATGAAAGAGGACTGTGATGAGATGTTAAGGCTCATCAAGAGGAGTGAGTATAATGTTGTAGATCAGCTGCTACAAACGCCTTCAAAGATATTTGTGCTGTCTTTGTTGATGAACTCCGAGCCACACCGTGAAGCTTTGCAGAAGGTGTTGGACGTGGCGTACATAGATCACGACGTCACCATAGAACAATTTGATAGCATTGTTGCAAACATTACTGCTTGTAAGAACCTGAGCTTCTGTGATGCTGATCTTCCTGGGGAGGGAAAAGACCACAATTTGGCACTTCACATCTCTATGAACTGCAAGGACGATGCCTTGTCTAACGTGCTGGTAGACACAGGATCATCGCTGAATGTGTTGCCAAAATCCACTATAGCGAAACTGTCATATCAGGGGCCTCCCATGAGGCAGAGTGGGGTGGTTGTGAAAGCTTTTGATGGATCCCGAAAGACTGTGATTGGCGAGGTTAAACTCCCAATAAGGATAGGAACTAGTGATTTCCATATCACTTTTTAGGTCATGGATATCCACCCATCATATAGCTGTTTGTTAGGCAGACCATGGATTCACGAGGCAGGCGCCGTGACATCCACCGTATGTCAAAAGTTGAAGTTCGTGAAAAACAAGAAGTTGGTGTTGGTAGGGGGAGAGAAAGCTCTCTTGGTAAGCTATTTATCTTCCTTTTCTTAAATTGATGCTGAGGACGAGGTTGGGACGTTGTTCCAAGCCTTGTCTATTGCTGAGCCTTCAAAGAAAGGAACTTCTTCATTTGCGTCCTACAATAATGCGAAGTTGGCCATTGAGCATGGTGCAACTACTGGTTTAGGACAAATGATTAAGCTAGAAGACAATAAATCTCGGGCTGGCATAGGGTACTATTCGGGCACCTTCAACAAGAACGGTTTGTTTCAGAGTGGTGGTTTCATCCACACGGTCGAAGATAAGGAAGCAGCTGCTGTAGTGGAAGATGATGAAGAGGAATATTCTGGCAACTTTGTCATCCCTGGAGGAATCTGCAATAATTGGGTCGCTGTTGATGTTCCAACAGTTGTCCATAAGTCCACATAATGTTCATTTTTGTTTAAAAACCCTTCGCCCATGCCAAAAGGAGGAGTGATGACATTGCTGGCACATAAATACAATGATAATAATTCAATAAATTCATGTTAGATGTTTGTTTTTCAAATTATTTTCACTTTTTGCTTTTTGCATGAAATTGGTGATCACATAAAACCCTAAAAAAAAGAATAAAATCAATTTATTCATCTGCATAATGATTTGCCTTGTTTGAATTCTAAAATCTCTTTTATATCCAAAATCATTATGCAGGTTGATCAAACCCATTGAACATAATGATCCAACACCATCTCCTAACTTTGAGTTCCCTGTATTTGAGGCCAAAGAAGATGATGTTGAAGAGATTCCGGATGAGATTACTCGTCTGCTTGAGCACGAAGAAAAGATCATTCAGCCGCATCTTGAGAATCTGGAAACAGTCAACTTGGGGTCTGAGTATTGTGTTCGAGAAGTGAAGATTGGGGCACTCCTTGAAGAGTCTCTGAAGAAGGGGTTGATTGAGTTGCTACGAGAATATGTTGACATCTTTGCCTGGTCATATGAAGACATGCCCGATCTGGATACTGATATCGTGCAACATTTCCTGCCTTTGAAGCCTGAGTGCGTGCCTGTGAAGCAGAAGCTCAGAAGAACTCATCCCGATATGGAAGTGAAGATTAAAGAAGAAGTTCAGAAGCAAATTGATGCGGGGTTTCTGGTGATTTCTACATATCCTCAATGGGTGGCCAATATTATGCTCGTGCCTAAGAAAGATGGAAAAGTCCGAATGTGTGTGGACTATAGAGACTTGAATAAAGCTAGTCCGAAAGATGATTTTCCACTACCACATATTGATATGTTGGTAGATAATATAGCTAAATTCAAGGTCTTCTCATTTATGGAAGGATTTTTCGGTTATAATCAGATCAAGATGGCACCAAAGGATATGGAAAAGACAACATTCATCACACCTTGGGGAACATTCTGTTATCGAGTGATGCCCTTCGGTTTGAAGAACGTCGGAGCCACGTATCAACGAGCTATGACTACCTTGTTTCACGATATGATGCACAAGGAGATCGAGGTATATGTTGATGATATGATTGCGAAGTCGAGAACGAAAGTTGAACATGTAGAACACTTGTTGAAGTTTTTTCAGCGTCTGAGGAAGTACAAACTCCACTTGAATCCGAACAAGTGTACATTTGGAGTCCGTTCCGGCAAGTTATTGGGCTTTATTGTCAGTGAAAGAGGTATTGAAGTTGATCCTGCCAAGGTCAAAGCAATACAAGAGATGTTTGCGCCCAAAACTGAGAAGCAATTCCGAGGTTTTTTTGGCCGCTTGAATTATATTTCCAGATTCATATCCCACATGACTGCCACATGTGCGTCAATATTCAAGCTCCTCCGGAAAGATCAGCGTCATGATTGGACCGAGGATTTCCAGAAGTCCTTTGACAGTATTAAAGAGTATCTGTTCGAGCCTCCGATTCTGTCTCCGCCTGTGGAAGGGAGACCCTTGATTATGTATCTGACAGTTCTTGAAGACTCTATGGGTTGTGTCCTTGGTCAGCAAGATGAATCAGGGAAGAAAGAGTATGTCATCTACTATCTGAGTAAGAAGTTCACTGATTGTGAGTCTCAATACTCAATGCTTGAGAAAACATGTTGTGCTTTGGCTTGGGCTGCTAAGCGCTTACGCCAATATATGTTGAATCATACAACTTGGTTGATATCCAAAATGGATCCAATCAAGTATATCTTTGAGAAGCCTCTTTTAACTGGGAAGATTTCCCGTTGGCAGATGCTTTTGTCTAAGTATGATATTGAGTATCGAGCTCGGAAGGCTATTAAAGGTAGTATCTTGGCTGACCACTTGGCACATCAACCAATTAAGGATTATCAGTCAGTTCAGTACGACTTCCCTGATGAGAAGATTCTGTATTTGAAAATGAAAGATTGCGATGAGCCTACGCTCGGTGAAGGGCCAGAGTCTGGTTCCCGATGGAGTATGGTGTTTGATGGCGTTGTAAATCAATATGGAAATGGTATTTGGGCAGTGATTATTACTCCTCAGGGCATACATTTTCCTTTTACAGCAAGGCAAAATTTCAAATGCACGAATAATATGGCAGAGTACGAGGCCTGTATTATGGGTTTAGAAGAATGTATTGATCTTAGGATCAAGCATCTTGATGTTTATGGTGATTCGGCCCTTGTTGTTAATCAGATCAAGGGTGAATGGGAGACGAATCAGCCCGGCCTCATCCCATATAGAGATTATGCGAGGAGGATTTCAACTTTCTTTACTGAGGTTGAATTCCATCATATTCCTCGAGATAACAATCGGATGGCAGATGCTCTTGGTACGCTTGCTTCGATAATTGTGGTGAAATTCTGGAATGAAGTCCCCAATATCACTATGATGCGCTTGGATAGACCAACTCATGTATTTGTAATTGAAGAAGTGAAAGATGATAAGCCATGGTATTATGACATCAAATGTTTTCTTCAGAGTCATATTTACCCGCCTGGGGCATCTGTTAAAGATAAGAAGACTTTGAGGAGATTATCTGGCAGTTTCTACCTCAATGGCGATGTGCTTTATAAGAGGAATTTTGACATGGTTCTGCTCAGATGCGTGGATAGACACGAAGCAGACCTATTGATGACTGAAGTCCATGAGGGTTCATTTGGTACTCATTCCAATGGACATGCCATGGTAAAGAAGATGTTGAGAGCAGACTACTATTGGCTGACAATGGAGTCTGACTGCTGCAAGTATGTGAAGAAATGCCATAAGTGTCAGATTTATGCGGATAAGATTCATATTCCCCCGACACTTCTAAATGTTATTTCATCACCATGGCCTTTCTCTATACGGGGAATTGACATGATTGGCATGATAGAGCCGAAGGCGTCCAACGATCACAAGGTTATTCTTGTAGCAATTGATTACTTCACCAAGTGGGTAGAAGCGGCATCGTATGCGAATGTGACCAGGCAGGTGGTTGTGAAGTTTATCAAGAATCAACTCATATGCCGTTATGGTGTGCCAGATAAGATCATTACCGATAATGGATCTAACTTGAACAACAAGATGATGAAAGAGCTGTGTAGCGAGTTCAAGATTGCACATCAAAATTCTTCTCCCTATAGACCCAAGATGAATGGGGTTGTTAAAGCTGCTAATAAGAACATCAAGAAGATTATCCAAAAGATGGTTGTTACGTACAAAGATTGGCATGTGATGCTGCAATTTGCCTTGCATGGCTATCGTACATTCGTCCGCACTTCAACAGGGGCAACCCCTTTCTCCCTTATTTCTGGCATGGAGGTTGTGCTCCCCGTAGAGGTTGAGATCCCGTCAATGAGAGTCTTGATGAAGGCCAAGTTGATTTAGGCTGAATGGGTTCAAAGTCGTTATGACCAGTTGAATTTAATTGAAGAGAAGAGATTGACTGCCATGTGCCATGGTCAGTTATATCAGCAAAGGATGGAGAAAGCCTTTGATAAGAAGGTCAAGCCTCGTGTTTTCCGAGAAGGTGACCTTGTGCTTAAGAATGTTTTGTCTTTCGCGCCCGATTCCAGGGGTAAGTGGACTCCAAACTATGAAGGTCCATATGTTGTTAAGAGAGCCTTTTCAGGCGGTGCTTTGATACTTACAACTATGGATGGGGAGGATTTCACTCGTCCTGTGAATTCAGATGCAATCATGAAATACTTCGCCTAAAATAAAAATAGAATAGCTCGCTAAGTGGAAAACCCGAAAGGGCAGCTTAGGCAAAAATGAGCGTCTCGGTGGATTGAAAACCCGAAAGGGCGATCCAAGCAAAAGTTAGAGACATAAAAAAATGAATATATATATCCCGCTAGATTGAGTACCTCATCCTGAGGCAGTCTAGGCAAAAATTAGGGATTTGGCAAGTAATTGCATCCTGATAAGACTTTGTTTTTCAAGTCGTCTTCCGTCAAAGAATTCTCGCTCGGTCATCGTCAGCTGAAGCTTCAAATATATTGGATTCAGAGTTGGTGGAGAAATGGTCATTATGTTCAATGTAGCCTTTTTCCAATATATATCACCAATTTCAAATTTGTAAAGATCCATGGAGTCTTGCCATTTGCAGACTACCATTCCATCAAATAAATTTGAGTCTTTATCCAATTCTTTGCACTCTTATTTGTTTCTATTTAAAAAATGTTTGCATGTTTTAATTGATAAATATCATTGTTTTAAATAAATAAAGTTTTTATAAAATTTGTTTTTAAACAAAGTGAACATTCACAATGATCGAAAGGATAATTGAAACATCTTCAGTGCTCTTCCAAGGATAGTATGATCTCCAAAAGGGTAAGACATTTGCTCATATTCCTAGCATATCTATTATCCTTTTCATCATCTTTCAGGATATTCTCCTCAGTGAGCGCAAGAGAAAGTGATACACCACCCAGATCCCCTGAGAGTCTGGAGTTTGGTCCTAATCTTCTAGCTCCCCAGTGAGGCTGGATCTAGCATCTGCGTTATCAATTATATGGTTGTCATCCCTTGTGTGGATTGACCTAAAATCCCTTATAGATTGATAAATTGGCATGCTATCTTTTTCGAGGAAGTCGGTTTGTAGCTTATCCCCTGTGGATTCGCCTACATTAATCTCTAGAAGGTTTGCCTCTTATTCATCCTCGGCAGGGTTGCTCGCATTAGACTTCCCCAGTTTTGTCACCAGCAGGTTATTACCAGCTGATCGCCTACAGGTTGTTCCTGGTTCAGTCCTCAGCAGTTGTTCCCTAGTGGAGTTGCCTGATCGGAGTCTAATTGTTGTTGCTTCCTCCTTCTCGGATAATTTTCCTCCTAGTAGAGCGGGTGATGAAAATGTTTATTTTCCTATCCCCAGCGAAGCAGTGTTTCCCTTTTCCTCGGTAGAAATTTGTTTCTCCAGCAGTTTGAGGAAAGGTGATGGTTTTAAGAACTTTTGTTCGGTGGTTATTCCCTGAAGAGTTTCTTATCTTTCCTTAGCTCTTCCCTAGTATATTTACTTCTACAGTGGATCTTACATGTGTTAAGCTCCCTAGTGGTAATTAAGTAGCTTCCCCAGCGGAGTGACTGGTTCTCCTTCTCCATAGCAAAGATATTTCCTTCCGTGATTAGAAGTATATGTTGTTGGATGTGCTTCTGTTTGGTGGTTGTTCCCCCCACAGAATTCCACATCATCCCCTGATAAGATTCCCAGTAGAGTTCTTCTATGATCGATCTTATCCATGTCTCTACATGCTGTTGGAAGATCCCCAACTTTGGTGATTGTGATCCCTTGCTTATTCCCAACAGCGATTTCTGATCCCCAGTGATCCTACTTATTCCCCTAGCAGTAGTCTTTATTCCTGGTAGCGACTTTGTTTGATCCTCAACTTTGACCTTTATCCCCTGCAGAGATCGGTGTTTCCTGGTATTTGTTGCTCCCGCCAGATTGGATTTCTCCTGTGGGCCTGGTGTTCTCTTTTGAGATGTAGTACCGGATGTTTGTCCATTGATACTTGGACCTGTTTGTGTTAGATATGTCTGTTTGTCAGCATTAATCATACATAAACCATGCATATACATGCATAATTATAATAATCAGATATTCATGTTGCATTCTTTGCCATATATCTTTGTTTGTTATCTCCTGCTATTTAGTGATACATATTTCCCCAAAAAGATGTTTGTGTCTGATCTTTCCATATAGAGTCAGCCCTGTAGGCAGAAGGTGTCTACCCTTTCTTCTTCTATATTCCCCACTGAGTTATGTCCTCGTGGATGATTATTGTTTCAGTTTCCTCCCAAAACATGTATTGGGACGGAATTACTCCCCTGAGCTATATCCTTATGGGGTTGAGTCTTGTTGCATTGTGTCTCTCTAGTTTGTTCCTAGATTGACTCCTGTCCTGTTATTTCCCCTGCACTTCCATGTGGTTCAGGTGATCAATTGCTCAGTAAACAGTAATTGTTCATTCTTTCCCCCAGCGGATGTTGTGGCTTTCTACCTAGTAACCGGTAGTTGTAAGTCCTATTTTTGTGGTTTACTACCCAGTAACCGGTAGTTGTAAACCCCATTTTATCCCCGTGCAGAGTTAACCCTTGATTGTTGTTCATCCTAACCGATGACGGTTACTTTCTTCTGTGGTTTTCTACCCAGTAACCGGTAGATGTAATCCCCTCTTTGATTGGTTATCTTTATCCAATATTCGGTATTGATATTCCTTCATTTTGAGTATATCTCCCAGTAACCAGTGATATATCTCTTGGATAATTGCTCTGATTAAGCAATTTATCCCCAGCGAGTCATCTTTCATTTACTCTTGTTTGGTAATGATTGTTTCTCCCCTTTGATCGGTCATCATTTTATACCCAGTTGCCGATATCCCGATGTCCTTTCTTTTTGGTCGATTTATCCTTTATTAACCCAGTAACCGGTTGTGGATAATCTTCCATGCGAGTATGTTATCTACGTTATGACGGTAATAGATAATATATCTCATGCGCCCTTCTGTCGAAGTCTTTTTCTTCCCCAGTTGAGCAAGATTCGTATTTCCTTATGGAATCGGATGCCTATCTTGTAATCGAGTTTTCTGTTTCAGCCCTCCTTTCTGATGATGAGTGTTTTGGAAATATTCCCCAATTCAAGCCTGGTTGGTCACCTATTATATGCCCAGTAACCAGTATCCTTGGCGTTCCTTCCTTTCTGCTCCCTATTATGACTTTTTTTCCCCTGTGGAGTCAGATTTTCCTAAGTTGAAATATACCTTTTAGGTCTTCCTCAAATATTTTGGATGATTAATATATCTCACCTTTATACCGGTCTTAGATATTCTTTCTCCCTGGGCGTGTTGTTCTCTCACCCTTATACCGGTGATTTGATCACATGTCTCTTTGAGCTTATTACTCCGTACCTGGTAATACCTCATTTGCCTCTTCCTCAGCTGAGTCCTTTGTGGATATCCCCGCCTGAGTCCCTTAGCGGATTTTCCCCATCCGGGTCCGGATTCTTATCTGAAGTATCCTTTGTGGATAGTTTGTCGTATTGGCATATTCCCCAATACGTGCATCTTTGCGTCAGCTCGAGTCTTTCCATTGATTTATTTTCATGGAATCCCTTCGTGTCTGTCAGCAAGTTTCAAGTCGTGACCTGCTCACGCATGTTATTCCCCTTTTATTCCCTAGTAAAGTCCCTGGAGTCTCTGTCCCATTTATGAGTGTATTACTCATATGGATTGTCAGTTTCTCCTGATTTCTTTTTCCTTTGTGGACATATATCCCCACAGAGTATTAACTTTTGCATGCATACATTTGCATCATGAGGTCTCTTAGGGACCAAAATTCATCTCTTTGTTATTATTTAAGCCCATTCTACCTCGTCGAGACGAAGATTTTAACCTTCATATCTCCGGCTAGAATGACCTTAAATAGGGGCATCTGTAAGACCCTAATTTTGACCCTAAGATCCCTCATGGCATCATACCATTGCACCTTGCATTTGCCTCAACGATCATAGCATCTTGGCTCCTTACCCTTGGGTTGGGACTTGTGTGAGTTGGTTTGAGACCACCAAGCATGATTTAATTGTATATTATTGCTTTTCTTATTTTTTTACTAACCAAAAGCACAAAAATATGTCACTAACTTGTTTTGTTTTGAAGCTTGAGCAATCATGTGATCCAAGGCTCCTAGGAAGCCCCTATGCTCATTGATGTGGCCATATGAAGTTGAAAGCAAGCATGACAATGGTTACCAAAAGCTCTGAAGCATCATATATGCCTCCCAATTATCTCAATTTGTCAATTTGATCAAGATAAACTAAGGGGCTTGAGGATTGTTTCCCAAGGAAACCCTAATTCAACTGTGCATTGACTATGCCTTGTTCATGAAGCAACCTCAACCTATGATCAAATACAATCAAGGGAAGTTCTTTCATTCATCATTTTATGCATATTTGAGCTTATGTGAGTGTCTTCAATCATCAATTCATCAAGATTTGAAGTTTGGACTTGAGAAGTTGATCAGTCAAATCATCTGACTCTTTGGAAATCCACTGAGACCTAACGTTTGATGTGTTTGTCCAATGAAGATGACCCCAAGAGAAAAATTGTTCTTAAGAACCATATGAAAAACTTTCATGTCCATCAAAATTTAATTTGAAACTTGGAAGGTCATCATCCATTTCAAAACATTATAGGTCATTTTGACTGAAACCCTAATTTTTGGTCAACTTCCCAAGGACCTAACTCCTTCATTTTTTATGATTTTGAGGTGGGATCAAATGCATTGGAAAATTTAAGATGTCTAATGTAATTGTTATGTTGGACAAAATTTCATAATTCTAAAATAAACACATGTGATAATACAAAACATTATAGGTCACTTTGGACCAAAGTCATTGAAATATGAAAAAGTCCAACTACAAGTGCCCATAACTTTCTCATCAAAAATCCAAAGGATGCAAAATTTAAGTCCAAATTGATTTATTGAAAAGATCTACAACTTTGATGTTGAAGGTTTTGTCATTTGAAACTTGCATCATTGAAACAGAAGGGCTTGAAGTTGGTCCATTTTGGCAAAATTTCTATACACATGTTTTGCACCTTGAACTTCATGATCAGTTTTCAATATTTTCCCAACTCCAAATGGATTTTTCTTCAACATAACATTTGTTCCCCATGTCAAGACCTTTCCAACCATTACCCACATGCCCATGTTTCAATTTGACAAATGGTATTTTTCAAGAGGAGAAGTTTTGGTTCCAATTATGCATAACATGTTGAATCTTTGTGCACACTCCCTTGCAATCAAATCTGCACGTCCAAACTTGATCCATGTGACTTCATCTTGCATTTTCCATTGCATTTGGGCCTCACATGCGCCTGTACAGGCCCATGCATGGAGGATCCAAGCTCATGCACACAATGATTTTTCAATGCTTGCATCATGCTTGGCTATAAATAAAAGCTCCATTGCTCTTCAAAATCCAACCTCAAGGCGCCTGAACTGCTGCAGAAGTGAAACCCCAACCTCCATTAAAAGGAATTCTGAGTTTTTCTTTCAATTTTCAAGTTTAATTTTCAACTTCATTGGTTGATCATTGAACTTCAATTCCTAAACCTTGCTTCCTTGCTACCTCAAGAACACACTCCACCAAAGAATTGGAGTAGATCAAGTGTTTGAAAGCTGCACTTCAAAGGTTGTTGTTCAAACTGTTTTGATTCGAAACTACTTGGATATTGATCATTTCTTGCATTGCTTGGTACCTCTGAAGTCCTCATGTGACAGGCAATTGATCTGTGCATTCAATTTCATAAATTGAGCAAACTCAGATTGAACACCATAAATTTCTATCTCAGATTTCTCCTTCTATGAGAGTCTAGAGTAGAAACTAAGGTTACAAGGGTGATGTACATCACCGCAGCTTTATAAAGATATATAGATCGTGCATTTTGGTGAAGGTTTTGAAACCTGCAATTTTTCGCCGGAACGGTGAGTCTCGCCGGAGAAGACGGTGGTTTCCACCACCGTCCCCATGTGGACGAGTTCATGGCCATTGGATGCGTTGCCTCTGATCTAATCTGGACGCTTGGTTGTTATGACTTTCATTTAATCAACGTGTTTCCCTTTTGACCAAGGCCTACCATGAGCGCACGCTTTTAGCCTTGTGGTGATCCACGTCATTTAATGAATCTAGATCTGACGCCTCTGGATTTTTGTAATTTTTAATTTCTCATTTTATTTTCTTTTATTTCAATTATTTTCAAAAATTCATAACCTCTTCATATTTAATCATAAAAATATGGGACCAATTGCAAAATTTCCCTCTTAAATTCTAGTTTCAAAAAATGATTTTTAATATATTTTATGATTCCATTTAATATTTTTTGTGAATTTTCTCTTTTCTAGTTATTTTTAATTCATTTAAAATAGTTTCCAATATTAAAAAATGCCAAAAATATCCTTAGTTCACTCCTTAGTTCACTCCTTTGGGATGGTTCTTACCAAGACTCCATGCTCGTGACTTGCGACAAACCCTTGATTCTTGGTTGATCCAATCAAGTCTTGTCAATATCAATGGAACTTAGGTTTCGATAAGGTGTAAACCATAATCCACCAAAGTGGATGATTGATCTTGACAATGACTTGATTCATCCCTTGACCTTTATTTTGCCTTGTGTGTGATCCCTTGTTTGTGATTGTTGCATTCATGCATTCATGCGCATCATAACATTCATCACACGAAAATTACAATGAACTAAGGTATCATTTGCAAATATTTTCAGACCACGGATTATGGACGAAGGAACACTAAGTGTAGCGGGGTATTTGTTACCTTTAGATTTATTGACTAAATCAAAAGTAAATCATACAATTCGAGTCGCCACCACACTTCTATTTATCCAAAGGAAATGTTAGAAAGTGAACAAAAACCGAGAAGTTTTATCGAATCAAAAACTAATAAAACTGTCAGAGATCGGGGTAAGGGGGTTGGTTATGCAATGGGAAGGTTTTAAGCACCAAAAACATCCTAGGTACTCCTAGGGAGCCCTTCTCACAATTTATTGTAAGGTAGGTTGGTATTTTGTGAAAATTATTTGTGCAAACATGATTGGGGGGATGAGAGAAGAATGTACAAATTATTTACAATTTTGTGTTTGAATGGATAAATCCACTGCCTACGTACCATCTTAAAAAAGATTAGGATCAAAACCTCGTAGTTCGGGGTAAAAATCTCAAAACAAGTTGGTGAATTGATTGGTCCAAAAGCCTTAAGGTCTTTTGTTATCCAAGGGAGAAAACTCAACCTAAAACCACAAATCTATCATGTGAGGATAGCTTCAACATGCTAGTAAGGGGTTAACCCTATAATAAGCATGGAAGACTCATTGTCCATCACTAAGGACATAGGTGAGTATTATATCAACCACAAGGATAACTCAAACCTAATAGCTATGGTTTATGAAATGTTTTGGCAAGAAGTGGCCATTGAAACCACAAAAAAACAATTGAGTGAGATGTATTTACCAATAAAAAGTATTTACAAAATATGATCAAAGTTGACTTAGGATTCAATTAGAAATAAGTGTTATGAAAAGAAAGTTTGAAAATCAAAACCATAATGCTTAGGTTTCTAATTTTTGAAAACAAATGTTAATGTTTGCACAAAAGTTTTGGCTTGGGTTAGAGTGGAGGGAAGAAGAAGAATGGCTAAGTCCTAAACATACAAAGATGAAGGAAGAGAAATAAGACCACGACGGAGTTCCCTTCTTGAGATCATAGTGATGATCCAAGTAGCTCCCATCCTTTGGAATAAGCAAGCAAATAAGAAAATACTCAAGCAATCAATCAATCAAGCAAGCTCTTAGGGATCTTCCAATGGCTCTTGTATCTCTCACTTTAGATGCACATGACAATGGTTCTTCAATTTGGCTTAAGTTGGAATCCCTAGCACAAGAACACACACATCAAAAAGTCATATAATGCAAACAAAGAATGGACAAGAGTGAGTTTAGATATTAGGTCCTTCCAATTCATCTTCAACATTAATGCCTTTTGACTCCATTTTTGCATAGGGAATATCCTAAAGTCTAAGTCCTTTTGTCCATTGGCATTTGGTTCACATCAATCAAAACAAAATACAAGCACAATGGTATATACACAATTATGTGCTCAAGTGAGCAAAAGGAAAATTGCATTAACATAAACATGTGCTCAAGTGAGCAAAGGGGTAAAATCAAATGAATAATATGTACAAGAATATTAAATTTGCATTAATGTAAAGTGCAAGAATTAAAAGTTAATGGTCAATAGTTAGAGTTAGTGTGCCATAAGGCAATTTAGCTCTATGTCAAGCAATCGTAAGTGGACTAATTTAGTAGTCACACCTATATGAGGCCGGTCAATAAAATATAGGCAACAAACAGAAGTTAGAGATCTTGATTTGTAAATCAAGCTCCTACAATTTGTCATGCCAAAGGAAAAAGAAGAAGAAATGATCTTTTATTGATTTAGGTTTTTTGCTTGATTAGGAAGCAACCTATCCTTAATGCAAAGCGATTCACTTGATCTATGATCAAGATGAATTAGATTTGAATCAAGGAAGGTTAAACCTCCCATACATCAAGGCTAACCACCAATCTTTAACTCATTGATCAAAAAAAGAAAAAGATGAAGAAAAAGATGAATAAGAATGTACATTAATTGAACTTCAAATGGAATAAGCAAAGCACATTAACCAAAGATGGATGGAATCAAGGTCAAACAAATAGTAAACAGAAGCAAAATGAAACTTAGAAGTCAAGAAACAAATAAAATATTTTTGGTATTTTTCAAAATTAAAATAATACTTGAATTAAAATAAACAATTAAAGGTCAAACTTCAAATCCATTTCAAATCAACTTTGAAAAGTCCAAATGGATCATCCCAAGTTCAACAAAGTCAAACAAAGTTTGACAAAAAATTTCAGCATTTTTAGAAACCAGAAATTATTTTTAATCAATTAAAAATGACTAAAAATAACTTAATTGAACTAAAATCTCAAATAAATCTCAAATAAATTAGTAAATTGATGAGAATATTTTTCATAGATCCATCATCATTCAAATAGGTTAAGAAAATATTTTGGTATTTTTTGGATATTGAAAACTATTTAAAATGAATTAAAAATGACTTAAAAATTCATAAAAAATATCAACTGAAAAAATAAAAAATATTAAAAATCATTTTTAGAAACTAGAATAAAAAAGAGAAATAATGCAATTGGTCCCATATTTTTTGGAATTAAAATGAGAGAGATATGATTTTTTTGAAATAAAATGAAATAAAAGAAAATAAAAGAAATTAAAATCAGAAAATCGAAAATGCCAAAATATCTGGCGCGTTGGATCCAGTCTCATTAATTGAGCTGGCACATCCAATGGTTGTGGCATGCGCGCGCACCATATGCCTTAGTCAACTGAGACACACGAGGCCTTTAAAAAAGTCATAACAAAGGAAGGACGAGATTAGATTTGGAGATTTGATCCAAGGGCCTACGTTCAATCTGGCAAACGGACGGTGGTGTATACCACCGTCTTCTCCGGCGAGCTTGCGTTTTCCGGCCAAAGTTGCAGACAATAAATCTTAATAAAAATAGGCGATCCTCATATCATTGGAAAGTTGGGGTGATGTACATCACCCCTGTACCATTGGTTTTCACTCTAGATCCCCATAGGAAGAGAAATCAGAGGTGGAAAATAATGGTGTTCAACTCGAACTCAATGGTATTTCAAAATTAAGCACACTATTCAATTGCCTCTGATGAAAGGGCTTCAGCCAAACCAATAAATGCAAGAAACAAGCAATAATCAGTGAGTTTCGAAGAAGAAAAGTTTGAACATCCACCTCTAAAATGTGGATCTGTGAAGCACGATTCCTCTCAACTATTTATTGCAGTGTAATTTAGAGATGAAGATGAAGCAAGGCCAAGGAATTTTAAGTCTAATAATCAACCAATGAAGTTGAAAATTAGATTTGAAATTTTGAAATGAAAGAGGGAATTCCTTTAGGTATGGTTTTGGATTCAATTGTGTAGCATATCAGGCGCCTTCAGGTTGGAAATTAGTGAAGGTATGCACCTCTATTTATAGCAAAGGGCAAGGAAATGCATGAGAATTGTGTGTGCATGAATGAAGAGGGCCTCCATGCATGGGCCTGTACAGGCGCATGAAGGGCCCAAATCCTATTGGTTTGGAAAGCTGAGGTCATAACATGATGAAATGGACATGCAAATGCAATTGATTTGGAGTGTGCAATCAGTTTTCAAGTGGTTTCCATAAATGCACCAAAATCTTCCCCTCTTCGAAAATGCCTCTTCCAAAAATAAAACATCGCCTTATGAGTAATAGTTGGAAAGGTTTTGACATGAGGATCAATTGTTATGTTGAACAAAACTTCATTTGTAATTGGGAAATTAGTAAAAATTGGTCATAAAGTTGAGGTACAAAACATGTGTATGTGAAAATTTCCAAAATGTGCCAACTTCAAGCCCTTCTGTTTCAGTGATGCAAGCTCCAAATGAAAAAACCTTCAACATAAAAGTTGTAGATCTTTTCAAGATAATCAATTTGGAATCAAATGTTTCATCATTTGTATTTTTTATGAGAAAGTTATGTGCACCTGAAGTTGGACTTTTTCACATTTCAATGCCTTTGGTCCAAAGTGACCTATAATGCTTTGCATTATCACATGTATTTCTTCTAGGATCATGAAAATTTGGTCAACATATTAAACTTTCCAGTTAATTTGATCCCATCTCAAAATCATAAAAAATGAGAGAGTTAGGTCCTTGGGAAGTTGACCCAAAATTAGGGTGTCAGTCAAAATGACCTTTAATGTTTTGAAATGGATGATGACCTTCCAAGCTTCAAACCAATTTGTGATGAACATGAAAGTTGTTTATATGGTTCTTAAGAACATTTTTTATTTTGTGGTAATCTCCATTTGACAATCACATTAAAAGTTAGGTCTCAGTGTATTTCAAAATAGTCAGATGAATTGACTGATCAACTTCTCAAGTCCATACCTCAAACCTTGATGAATTAATGATTGAGGACACTTAAATAAGCTCAAATATGCATGAAATCATGAATTAAAGAACTTACCTTGATTTTATTTGATCATGGGTAGGGGTTGCTTCATGACCAAGGCACAATTGTTGCATAGTTGAATTAGGGTTTCCTTGGGAAATAAATCCTCAAGACCTTTGGTTTTCTTTGATCAAATTGACAAATTGAGATGGTTGGAAGGCATATATGATGAATGAGAGCTTTGGGAACCATTGTCATGCTTGCTTTCACCTTCACCTGGCCATATCAATGAGCATAGGGTCTCCTAGGAGCCTTGGATCTTATGATTGCTCAAGCTACAAAACAAAAGATGTTAGTGACATATTTTTGTGCTTTTGGTTAGTAAAAAAAATAAGAAAGGAAATATTATACAATTCAAGCATGCTTGGTGGTCTCAGACCAACTCACACAAGTCCCACCCTAGGGTTAGGAGCCGAGATGCTATGATCCTTGAGGCAAAATGGAAATGCAATGATATAATGCCATGAGGGATCTTAGGGTCAAAATTGGGGTCTTACAAATGCCCCTATTTAAGGTCATTCTAGCCGGAGAAGTGAAGGTTAAAATCTTCATCTCGACGAGGTAGAATGGGCTTAAATAATAACAAAGAGACGAATTTTGGTCACCAAGAGACCTCATGATGAAAATGTATATATGCAAAAGGTAATACTCTGTGGGGATATATGTCCTCAAAGGAAAAGAAATCAGGAGAAATTCGAAATCCATATGAGTAGTACACTCATAGATGGGACAGAGACTCTGGGGAGTAAAGGGAATAAAGTGCGTGAGTAGGTCACGACTTAACTTGCTGGGAGACACGAGAGGGATTCCATGAAAATAAATCAATGGAAAGACTCGAGCTGACGCAAAGATGCACGTATTGGGGAATATGCAAATACAGCGAAATTATCCACAAAGGATACTTCAGATAAAAATCCGGACTCAGGCTGGGAAAATCCACCAAGGGACTTCGATGGGGAATGTCCGAAGAGGACTCAGTTGAGGAAACAACAAAATGAGGTATTACTGGTTACTGGATAATAATCTGAAAGAGACATGTGATCAAAACACCAATATAAGGGCGAGAAAACAACATGCTCGGGGAGAATGAATATCTAAGAGAGGTATAAGAGTGAGAGATATCAATCATCCAAAACATCTGAGGAAGACCTGAAAAGGTATATTTTAACTCAAGAAAATCTGACTCCACAGGGGACCAAAGTCATAATAGGGAGCAGAAGGGAAGGAACACCAGGGATATCGGTTACTGGGCATATAATAGGTGACCAACCAAGCGTGAATTGGGGAATATTTCCAAAACACTCATCATCCGAAAGGAGGGCTGAAAAAGCAAACTCGATTACAGGATGGACATTCGATTCCATAAGGGAATACAAATCTTACTTGACTGGGGAAGAAAAAGACTTCGACAGAAGGGCGCATGAGATATATTATCTATTACCGCCAGAACGTAGATAATATACTCGCATGAAGATTATCCACAACTGGCTACTGGGTTAATAAAGGATAAATCAACCGAAAAGAAAGGACATCGGGGTACTAACTACTGGGTATAAAATGATGACCAATCAAGGGAGAAACGATCATTACCAAACAAGGGTAAATGAAAGATGACTCGCTGGAGATAAATTTCTTGATCAGAGCAATTATCCAAGAGATATATCACCGGCTACTGGGTGGTATACTCAAAACTAAAGAATATCAATACCGGTTACTGGGTAAAGATAACCAACAAAGAGGGGATTACATCTACCGGTTACTGGGTAGAAAACCACAAAAATCGGACTTACAACTACCGGTTACTGGGTAGAAGGCCACAGATTCCGCCGGGGAAAAGATGGACAATTACTGGTTACTGAGCAATCATTCATCCAAACTACGGGGAAGCGCAAAGGGAAATAACAAGAGTAGTCAATCTAGGATCGAACTAGAGAGACACAATGAAACAAGACTCAACCCTTTGAGGATATAACTCAAGGGAGAAAAATTCCATCCCAATACATGTTTTAGAAGGAAACTAAAATAACAAATCATCCACGAGGATATAACTCAGTGGGGAATATGGAAGAAAGGGTAGACACTTTCTGCCTATGAGGGGATGACTCTATATGGAGAGATCAAACACCATCATCTGCTTGGGGAAATGTATATCACCAAGTAGCAGGAGACAACAAACAAAGATATATGGCAAAGAATGCAACATGAATATCTTAATGTTATGACTATGCATGTATATTCATGGTTTATGTATGATTAATGCTGACAAACAGACATATCTAACACAAACAGGTCCAGGAATCGATGGACAAACATCCAGTACTACGTCTCAAGAGAGAAAGCCATGCCTACTTGGGAAACTCCCATTCTGACGAAGTGGCAACAGATACCAGGAAACATCAATCTCTGCAGGGGAACAAGACTACTGCCAGGGGAACAAGGAGGGGATCACCTGGAATCAAAGAATGTTGTTGGGACCAAGCAAGGGATCACAATCACCAAAGTTGGGGATCTTCCAATAGTACGCAGAGAACAGGGATAAAATCAGTCAGAGAAGCAACTACTGGGGATCTTATCAGGAGGTGATGTAGCATTCTGTGGGGAATAACCACCAAACATGAGCACATCCACTAAAATTCACTTCTAATCATCGGAAGGAAAAATCTCTGCCACGGAGAAAGAGAACCAGTCACCTCGCTGAGGGAAGTCTCGCAACCTGAAAAATGGAATGCGAAAAAAAACAACCGGCGAAGAAAGACAGGAGAGTCGCCACCGTGCGTTATTTATCCCAAAGGAGGGAAAGGAAACGCTCGAAGTAAACTGGGAAAAAGGAAAGGAAAAGACAGGGTCTCGCAACCAAATCTTGGGTTCGGGAGTCGATTATGCGAGGGGAAGGTATTAGCACCCCTACGCATCCGTAGTACTCTACGGGATCCACTTTTGTAGTTCTTGTCTAAAGGGTGTGGGTTTATCTAATATGTTATTTACTAAAAAAAGGAGGGTCAAAAGAAAATGACTCGCACGGATGTCGCATCCACTACATACGTATCTCATCTGAATATGAGAATTAGAGTCTTCGTAGCTCGGCTACCTAGGGGTTAAGGGTAATTGTGCTCGCTAAGACATCGCGTCTTATGCCTACGTATCTCATCTGGATTGAGAATCACGCAAGCCGTACTTCGGCTAACTACGGGGTTATGGATTGGGTTTTGGACGAACGACGTTACTACGCAATCTACCGGATGCTCGACCTTTGGAGACTGACTCGCCTGTAGTAGAAGGAGTTAACGTGTTCTAAGGAGAAGAAAAATCAATGATTTGGTAGGGTTAGGGATGCTCATGCAAAAAGAGTCCTGGACAAAGCAACCTACATAAGGTAAACACAAAAACATTGCCTCCTATCGAGGTGTTCCAGCTAGGAAAGAAGTAAAATGCGGGAAAAATGTAAAAGTACCACACGGATGAAGATCCGAGGTAACATCAATTAAAGGAACGATAAACCCTGAGATCCTTCCAAACTAACATCATTAAAGAAAGTGGGTCAGTACAGGTAATCGGAATGAACCTCCAGGGGGTATCCCACAAATAAAGTGGGAAACCACGCAAGTTATCCCTGCAAACGTCATGTGAGCCCTCACAAAAAAAACTCAACAAACAGGTTATAGAAAAAAAATAGAGTAATCAAGGGTTGTCCCCAAATCAAAATGTAACCACATGAATCATGCCCTTTCAATTCACAAAAAGCTCACAAAAAGCAACCAAGGGTAGAAGGCCTAAACCTCTTGTCAAACACATGCATTAAAAGGGTATCAAATTCACCCATAATACCTCATACATTCAGAGTATTCGAATTGAAAGCATAAAGATGATGGATATAGGGCAAACCTGACTGGAGAGATCGGTTGAAATCAAATGGCACGGTTGGATTTGCAAACCAATGTTAGGGTTTGCTTGAGCTGAAAGTGTGTGAGTCAGAATGAACCTTTCAGAGTTGCTTGAAGGTTGCTGCAGATTAATTCTCACTCTCTCTGTCTAGGTTTCTCTCCAGGTTTTGTCCAGGGTTTTGTTTCAATGAAAACTCTAGTATTTATAGCCTAATATTGGTAGCTTAGTGGGCTTTTGAGAGAGGTCCAAGTCTGAGATTTTTTCTTTTATTTATTTATTTTTTTTACTTTTTTTTTTTGTTTTTTTCATTTTTCGTTTTTTTTTTTTAATAAATTTTCTAGGATCTGATTCTGATTGACATGATGAAATGAAATATGAAATGTTAAATGACCTAAAAATGAATGCATGAATGAGGAGGGCAAATTTTGGGGTGTTACAGCTGCCCCTATGCGATCATCAGCTAACCCGAGCAGGATGAAAGCGAACAGCTTATCAGACAAACAGGATGAGCTGTGATTGAATACCAAAGACAGACCGAAAATTTACGCTCCGAGAACACCATAAAAATGCTGAAATACACCGCACTGTTTATTTCTCTTCCGATCCTCTAGCTGAATCTGAATCAGTCTTCTGACTTAATCTGGAGTTTCGATCCTCTGGCCGAATCTATACTCAATTTAGTCCTCTGGTTGGATGTTAATTTTGATCCTCAGGCTGGATACGGTTTTAATCTTCTGGCTAGATCTTCTTCGATCTTCTGGCTAGATCTTCTTCGATCTTCTGGCTAGATCTCCTTTGTTTCGATTCTCTGGCTGAATCTATTTTCTTTGATTCTTTGGCTGAATCTACTTCGATCATCTGGCTAGATCTGAATTGTTTCGATTCTCTGGCTGAATCTATTTCCGGTCTTCGGGCTAGACCAGACTTCGATCTTCTGGCTAGATCTTCTTCGATCTTCTGGCTAGATCTCCTTTGTTTCGATTCTCTGGCTGAATCTATTTTCTTTGATTCTCTAGCTGAATCTACTTCGATCTTCTGGCTAGATCTGAATTGTTTCGATTCTCTGGCTGAATCTATTTCCGGTCTTCGGGCTAGACCTGACTTCGATCTTCTGGCTAGATCTGGATTGATTTGATGATAAATTCCCATCATCAGGATCTCGCATCTGAGGCATGCGCTGGTTGACTCTCTTTCGAAATCTGCGTCCAATCTTCATGTTAGATATGCAGCTTCGAGAATATCCCACTCTTGGGCTTCGTACATATTCTTCAGGCTAGAACATGTTATAACGACTCTTCGAATTGCGATCCGCGGGTTGGATCCTCTTGTAGGCTGATCTTCTGTTGAGTTGTCAATCTATTCCTCTAGATGGCTTGCTGGGGAGATAACGCTCGTAGTCGATTCTCTGGCTGAATCTTCAAATTGAACCTTAGGCTGGCTCATTGGAAAACGATTCTCAGGCTGAATCTTCAAAAATGACCCTCAGGCTGGATCACTGGAAAACGATTCTCAGGCTGAATCTTCAAAACGAACCTTAGGCTGACTCTTGGGGAAAACGATTCTCAGGTTGAATCTTCAAAAATGACCCTCAGGCTGGATCACTGGAAAACGATTCTCAGGCTGAATCTTCAAAAATGACCCTCAGGCTGGATCGTTGGAAAATGATTCTCAGGCTGAATCTTCGAAATGACCCTCAGGCTGGATCACTGGAAAACGATTCTCAGGCTGAATCTTCAAATATGACCCTCAGGCTGGATCACTGGAACAACGATTCTCAGGTTGAATCTTCAAAAATGACCCTCGGGCTGGATCACTCACACTTGATCCTCTGGCTGGATCTCATGACTTTGGTTGTAAAGCAATTCTTCAGTCTGCTTTGAAGAACCTATTTATCAGTTTATGTGTATGTTTGATATGCATGCGAATGCAAATGCAAATGTTATGCATGGTGCAAAAGAAAAAAGAAATTTGCTTGGGGAAGCAACTCTGAGCGGATCGCTGTATCAATCCTTGAATTCTCTGTGGGGAACGATCCGTCTGCCGGGACCGGGGAGCCACCGAAAATAAATCGGCCTTTTTTGAAAAGTTGACCTTGCTGGGGAAGTATCAACTATGGAAACTTTGCTTGGCGAGGCTCTGCGAGGAGAGTCTTTGAGGAAAGCACTTTCTGGGGAAATATCGTAGGAATCGACCCTTGCTGGGGATATGAACTTGCTAATCATCCTCAAGCTGGGGATTAGAACAAATCTGTTAAAAAATAATCTGCTGGGGACGAGATGAACACTGGGAACACCACCCTCTTGTCTGTTGGGTATGCTACTACTCCGTTGTTGCTGGGAAGATATAGTCTGGCACTGTCGACTCCGCTGGGGATATATAGTCTGGATACTGTCAACTCTACTGGGGATAGGCTCTACTGAGGAGAGACTTTGTCAACCGCTTGGGGATGAGGATTCATGACTTGGCATCCGGTTCCTGTGACCTGTAACCAAAAAATACACGTATGCCCCGGGGGATTACTCGGTTTGAATTCACCGTCCGGGATTAAGCACATTCAAAGCAATTTTGACTGTTTTCCTGCGCAAGTCATCTGCAAAAGCCACCATTATATTCAGATGCAATATGTTTCCTCAAGAATTCAGACATCTTTTGCAAATAAACTGATAAATGAAAAGTAAAGAGGCTTTTTAACTGAATTATTCGACTTTTGTTGGTTGAAAAATTTGTGCCAGGAATAGGCGAGTACATCAGGAAGCTGATACTTGGAAAGAGGCGATCGCTATAAATTGAACAAGAGAAACTATCCTAATGGCAATGTGGATACGGGGTCCCACTGAGTTTCGACTCTGCTATGGCTCGTATGACCTCAAGACGCTCTGCTCATCTTGCTTTCTGAAGTGGATGGTTAGACGATCTTTAACCTTCGAAGATTGCCGGATTGAATGAAACGGTGATATAACACAAGTAAACTCAGGTTGCAGTCATTCGCTTATTCCCTAACTTTTGCGTGGACCACCCTTTTGGGTTTTCGATCCACCGGGATACCCTTTTTTGCCTGAGCCTCCCTTTTGGGTTTTCGACTCACCGGGTGTACATTTTTATTTTTTATATCCCTAAATTTTTCCCGAACCTCTTTGTTCTTTTTTTTTTGGTTCGTCGGGATGCCCTTTTTTGCCTGGACTATTCTTTTTACTGTCCAGCGGGTCTATTTTATGCGAAATATTTTTTAACTACGGCTGAGTTGAAAGGGGATGGGAAGTCTTAGCCATCCATGGTTGTTAGCATCAGAGCCCCGCCAGAGAAAACCCTTTTAACCACGTATGGACCCTTATAGTTCGGTGTCCATTTGCCCCTGTGATCTGTGTTGGGAGGAAGAATTCTTTTGAGTACCAATTCACCGACTTGATACTCCCGAGGGTGCACTTTCTGATCAAAGGCTCTCTTCATCCGTCTCCGATATAGTTGGCCATGGCATATAGCTGCTAGTCTCTTTTCCTCAACTAGGCTCAGCTGATTGTATCGAGAACGGACCCATTCTGGTTCGTCCGGCTTCATTGTTAGTGCAGGGAAAAGTTATTATGGCACAAAATGGCATATGAACCCCCTCCGGCGTGATCAACACTGCACCAACTCCGCGACCATTGACGTTGACCGCCCCATCAAACATCATAATCCATTTGGATTCAGGGTCAGGCCCCTCCTTCGGGAGTGGTTCCTCGCAATCTTTCGATTTGAGAAACATGATGTCCTCATCAGGAAAGTCGAACCACATAGGTTGGTAATCATCAATCGGTTGCTCGGCAAGATAGTCTGACAAGACACTTCCTTTGATGGCTTTTTGTGAAGTGTATTGGATGTCATACTCTGTCAGCATCATTTGCCACCTAGCAACCCTTCCGGTAAACGCTGGCTCTTCAAAAATATACTTGACTTGATCCATCTTTGATATTAATAGAGTCGTGTGAGTAAACATATACTGTCTTAGTCGGCGAGCAGCCCATGCCAAAGCGCATCAAGTTTTCTCGAGCTGTGAGTATCTTTGTTCACAGTCGGTAAACTTTTTTCTAAGGTAGTATATTGCATGCTTTTTTCGACCTGACTCGTCATGCTGACCGAGCACACAACCCATTGACCTTCCTAACACAGTTAAGTACATGATCAACGGTCTTCCCTCTACTGGAGGCATTAGAATTGGAGGCTCCTGCAAATACTCTTTTCAAAGGCTTTCTGACAATCATCATTCTAACTGACCTCTTGCTCTTTTCTCAGCATTTTGAACAATGGCTCGCATGTGGCTGTAAGATTAGATATGTGAAGGTGAGAAAAAACAAGAAAGAGGGGTTTGAATTGTTTTGGAAAATAAGCGCTTTTTCAAATTAAGACCACACAAGGAATTTATACTGGTTCGCTTATAACACAAAGCTACTCCAGTCCACCCGGCCAAGGTGATTTCGCCTTCAACAAGGACTTAATCCACTAATCTTGAAAGTAGTTTACAACCAACGTCTAAGAGAAAGATCTCTTAGTCCTCTCAAGTATACAGACTGCGCAGAGTCACTTGAGGAATTAAAACAATAGATAAAAAGACTATGTAATCTAGAGTGCTTCTAGGATAAGCAAATATTACAACAGTAATAGCAATTAGAATGTTTCACGTATGAGCAAAAACTCGTGAAAGATTGAGAGAGAGAGACGGTTTCAGTATGTGCTTTCGCACCTCTCAATGTTGATTGCTGTCCTTTATATAGGAGTGAAAGGACCGTTGAAATTGATGGCAGATATTTTGTCTTGAATATGAATTAATGCCATAATTTCTGTTGTTTCTTGCCAAAACAACTTTGTCTCCCTGAATAACTTCTTTCCAATAATAGATTCTTTCCATTTAATTTGAAGTAGACGTTACTCTTTCTGAATTTAGGAAATCCATTATCAGTCTACGTGACTATGGGAATCTTGGAATCTTGCTATGTTGATTCTGAGCTTCTGATGTTGATCTTTTAGAGTTCTGATGATGTCTTCAGATGACGCTGAGAGCTTCTGGAATTGATATATCGTTGTTCAGAGTCAGAACTTCTAGAGTGTACTCCTTCTTCAGATGCTTTTGATATTCTGCTGTTTTGCTCAGAGTTGGAACTTCTTGAGCGTGTTTCTGCTTCAGATGCTTCTGATCTTCTGGTAATTTGTATCTGATATGATTCTGTATCTGATAACGCAATCAGATTCCTTTCTTTTGTTTAGAGTCCTGCACACTTAGAAACTTTTCGTTAGAGTGCCATTTTTGGTTTCATCCTTTGTTATCATCAAAATCTTGGAATCTGTTGTAGAACAATTTTTGTTCTTACAATATGAACCTTGAAATGTAGTTCAATCTGCCCAGGAGGCCACGAACCTCTCTTTCTGTTTTAGGTGCAGGCATTTCTTGAAACCTGACATATCTTGATAGGATTGATCAATCGTTCTTTCACCTCGGCCTGTAGACTGGCCCTGATCTTGATTTCTTTCTTGTCGTCTTCGGTACCAATGTTGATGGTCTCAACCACCTCTTGATAAGGTGTGATAGCTCGGTCCTCTTGTTTCAACAACCTGGCTAACTCCTCATGCAATTCACAATCTTCCTCAACCCCTTCTTCGGCTTGATAGATAGGATTGTCAAAGTCATACTTGGCCATAGCAGTGTCGTTAGCAGTGATGTAGGTGTTTAATTGGCTGCATTATATGGTAAAACACTAGCTGGATTCTAATGTCTTGACTGATGTCATGACATGGTGTGTATGTGTGACTGCAATTGTAGGTTAGAATATCTAACCGTACTCTGATGTCTTGACTGATGTCATGACACACTTGAGTAGTTACTGCAGGATTAGCTAATACAGGATTTATTGAATGTCAAACTGGATACTGTGACATTCATCCCTGTCAGCAGATACTGAGGAATAGAACAGTTGGTGTTCTATTAGAGCTCAGTATTCATTTGCAGTCTGGTTATCAAGGAAGAACCAGACCTGGCATAAGGCCTACTGTATGAATGTCAAACTGGATGTTATGACATTCATCATGGACAGTATATACTGAATAATAGACAGAGTGGTGTTCTGCTACACTTCAGTATGTTTCTTAGTTTGTTCTTCAAGAGGATAACAGAACTAACTTAAGGCCAAATGTGTAAATGTCAAATTGGATACTTTGACATTTATTAATGTAAGCTGTTACTGTAGTATGGTCATTTTGGTCATGTACAGGTCAGTAAAATTGTACAGTCTGTTTTCTGGAAAAACAGACTCAGCATATGATCCTTGATGTCTAGCTGAATGTCGTGACCTTCATTCCTGACAGCATATGCTATATTGTAGGTTGTTCAGTTTTCTGTTTCAGCTTTTTCTTAGGCTATTCTTCAGGAAGTCAACAGCTTAGAGAAAAACCAGGAAATCAACAACCAAGCTACATTTAATGAACCTAACAAATAGCCTATTTGTTAGTAACCTAGATATTGAATTTATGGGAACTCGCGTGACCTTAAATTCAGGAGAATACAAGTGCAAAAGCCCAGGTACTGCAATATAAAAGGAAGTCGTTCCTTCATTCAGTTTTGGGGATTTTGAGGCGTGAAGATTGAGTGTGTCCATCATACTTCACTGCTGTATTTTTGAGTCTTGTATTAGACATATCTTGTAAGCCAAGCCATTGTCACGTTGATGATAGTTTTGGTATAGGGTGTTCATTGAGTTGTAAGTGTTGTGTCGCTCAAAGCTTTTAAGCGTGAGTGATGTGTATCTTGATTAAAGCTGTTAAGCACAATCAAGAGTTGTTTGAAGTGTGACTTCAACCTTGTCTTTAATATTGATTAAAGGTAGTAATCACTGAGGTGATTGAGGGGGAGTGAGTAGGAACTCTGATCTTAGAGTAAGATTGAAATTGCATTGGGTAGGGATTAAGTGACAAGTTGTAAACGGGTGAGTTTAGCTTTGAATTAATACTACTGATAGTGGATTTCCTCCCTGGCTTGGTAGCCCCCAGATGTAGGTCATGTTGGACTGAACTGGATAAACAATTACTTGTGTTATTTACTGCACTTACTGTTAAGTTCTGCATAATTCTTGTCTCTGCAGAATTGGATGTCATAACAACCCGTGTGACATCTAAAGTCTGATAACTAGAATTTCAATTGGCATCAGAGCAGGCACCCTGCCTGTGAATTTCTGGGTGAGATCTAGGGAAGTTACTTTCTAGTACCATGGACAAGGATATAGGACACTCAAATAGACCACCCATGTTGGATGGCTCTAATTATGATGATTGGAAGCCTCGTATGATAGCCTTCTTAAGGTCTCTGGATAGCAAAGTCTGGAGAGCTGTCAACAAAGGATGGGAACATCCAACGAAGACAGGTGAAGATGGAGTCAGTGTGCAGATTCCTGAAGAAGAGTGGGACAAGGAGCAAGAGGCATTAGCTCTTGGAAATTCCAAGGCCTTGAATGCTTTGTTCAATGGAATCAGTAAGAACATCTTCAGGCTGGTGCACCATTGTGAACTAGCTAAGGAAGTTTGGGATACCCTCAAGGTAACTCATGAAGGTACTTCCAAGGTGAAGATGTCCAAACTTCAGATGCTGACCACCAAGTTTGAAAATCTGAGGATGAAAGAAGATGAGACTATTCATGACTTTCACATGAATATTCTTGAAATTGCAAACACCTCTGGTGGACTAGGTGAGAAAATGGCTGAAGAGAAACTTGTAAGAAAGATTCTCAGGTCCTTTCCTAAGAGATTTGCTATGAAGGTCACAGCCATAGAGGAGGCGCAGGACATCTGCAATATGAAGGTGGATGAGCTCATTGGCTCTCTCCAAACCTTTGAAATGGGCTTGTGTGAGAATGCTGAAAAGAAGAACAAAAGCATAGCTTTTGTATCCAATGCTGAAGAGGAGTCAGAAGCAGGATATACTGAAGGTGATGAAAGTATATCAGAAGCTTTAGCCATGCTTGGGAGACAGTTCAACAAGTTCGTGAAGAAGATTGATCAAAGAGGGAGACCTAATGTCAAGAACATCCCGTCTGACATCAGGAAAAGATCAACTTCTGAAGAAAAGTTCAACCAAGGCAAGGGAATCCAGTGTCATGGTTGTGAAGGGTATGGACACATCAGAGCTGAATGTCCTACTTATCTCAAGATGCAAAAGAAGGGGCTAACTATCACATGGTCTGAAGGAGATTCTGAAAGTGAATCTGAAGGAGTATCTGCCAAGCATGTCACTGCACTAACCAGTGTTTGTGCCTCTGATGATGACTCAAGTGCAGATGAACTGACCTTTGATGAACTTGCTGCAGCCTATAAGAAGTTGTGTACCACCAGTGCAGAAGTCCGTGCACAAGGAGAAAAGCAGAAGAAACTCATCAAGGAACTGGAAGATGAGAGACAGAAGCATCTGACAGCCATAGAGGGTCTAAATGGTGAGATAGCCTTGCTGACCTCCAAGCTGAATCAGATGACTAAATCCATCAGAATGATGAACAAGGGAACTGACACCTTGGAAGAAATTCTAAAGGTGGGACAGAAGTCTAGAACCAAATCTGGCCTAGGATTTGGGAAAAGACCCTCAGCTGAACACAAACGCCCAAAGGCTAAAGTTCAGAAGTTCAAGCGGAAGTCAAAGCCAATGTCTCAACATCGGGGAACTAGGATGAATAATCATCAAAAGAGGAAATACCAGGAGTGGAGGTGTCACCACTGTGGTAGGCTTGGACATATCAAAGCCTTCTGCTACTGGATTCATGGTTTTCCTAACCAAGCCTCGCATGTCAGGCCTAAGCATAAGACATACAAGCGCTATGTCCCCAGCCAGAGGCAACAATGGTATGCTAGGTTAGCACACACAACTCTAAGGGCTTCTACCAGAGAAGACTGGTACTTTGACAGTGGATGCTCAAGACATATGACTGGTATGGAAAATCTACTGGTGGATATTCAACCTCACACTACCAGCTATGTGACCTTTGGTGATGGTGCCAAAGGAAAAATAAAAGGTGTGGGCAAGCTGGACTGCTCTAGAGTTCCAAAACTGAATAATGTACTGTTAGTAAGAGGACTAACTGCAAATCTCATCAGCATAAGCCAGCTGTGTGATCAAGGATTCTATGTTCAGTTTACTAAGGAGCTGTGCATTGTGACAAATGGTGACAATCAGGAAGTTATGAGAGGAACCAGGTCCAAAGATAACTGTTATCTGTGGGAACCTAAAGTCTCTAACTTTTCCACAATATGCTCCTCAGCCAAGGAAGAACAGGAGGTGAAGTTGTGGCATAGACAACTTGGACATCTCCACTTACGGGGAATGAAGAAGATTATATCCAAGGAAGCAGTCAGAGGAATCCCAAAGCTGCTCATTGATGAAGGAAGAGTCTGTGGAGAATGCCAGGTGGGCAAGCAAACCAAGATGTCACATCCAAAGCTGGGACATCCTACAACTTCCAGAGTTCTGGAACTGTTGCATATGGACTTAATGGGACCTATGCAGGTTGAAAGTCTTGGTGGGAAGAGATATGCCTACGTGGTGGTTGATGACCATTCCAGATACACGTGGATAAGCTTCATCAGAGAGAAGTCAGATACATTTGATGTCTTCAAAGACCTGTGCATCAGACTTCAAAGGGAAAAGGACAGTTGTGTGGTCCGGATTAGGAGTGATCATGGTACGGAGTTCAAGAATTCCAAGTTTGATGAGTTTTGCTCGTCTGAAGGAATAAGTCATGAGTTCTCCTCCCCTATAACTCCCCAGCAGAATGGGATAGTTGAAAGAAAAAATAGAACTATTCAAGAATCTGCCAGAGCAATGATTCATGCAAAGAAGCTCCCCATGCACTTTTGGGCTGAAGCAATGAATACCGCGTGCTATGTCCACAACAGAGTCACCTTGAGAAAAGGAACCTCCTCCACTCTATATGAAATATGGAAAGGCAGAAAACCCACAGTGAAGTACTTTCATATCTTTGGAAGTAAATGCTACATTCTCACAGATCGTGAATAGAGAAGGAAGCTGGATCCCAAAAGTGATGAGGGTATATTTCTGGGATAATCTACTAACAGCAGAGCCTACAGAGTGTTCAACTACAGGACCAATGTCCTGATGGAATCCATAAATGTTATTGTGGATGATAAAGAGGAAGGGATCGATGTCATAGAGGATGTTGAAACATTCCTTGACAGTTCAACTGACATTCCATTCAAGTCTAAAGAAGTACAGGAACCTCCTCCTGAATGTGAAGTAGATGCAACCACCAAAATGCCATCTATCAGAATTCAGAAAGACCACCCTAAGGATCTTATCATAGGGGATCCTAATAGTGGTGTGACTACTAGGTCACGGGGAATAAGCTCAAATTCCTGCTTTGTATCCAAGGTTGAACCAAAGAATGTGAAAGAAGCCCTGACTGACGAGTACTGGATCAATGCCATGCAAGAGGAACTTGAGCAGTTCAAAAGGAATGAAGTATGGGAGCTAGTTCCAAGACCTGAAGGGACCAACATCATTGGTACCAAGTGGATCTACAAAAACAAATCTGATGAGAAAGGAGTAATTACTAGGAATAAAGCAAGACTAGTAGCTCAAGGATACACTCAAGTTGAAGGGGTTGATTTTGATGAGACATTTGCTCCTGTGGCTAGGCTTGAGTCCATCAGAATGTTGTTAGGGGTAGCATGCATTCTGAAGTTTAAACTATTCCAAATGGATGTGAAGAGTGCATTCTTGAATGGCTACTTGAATGAAGAAGTCTATGTGGAACAACCTAAAGGGTTCTGTGATCCTAACCAACCTAAGCATGTATACAAGTTGAGGAAAGCCTTGTATGGGTTGAAACAAGCACCTAGAGCATGGTATGAAAGGTTAACCGAATTTCTGACCTCAAATAGATACAGAAAAGGTGGAATAGATAAAACCTTGTTTGTGAAGGATGAAGACGGCAAAATCATGATTGCTCAAATCTATGTGGATGATATAGTCTTTGGTGGTATGTCAGAACAAATGGTATCACATTTTGTTCAACAGATGCAATCTGAGTTTGAAATGAGCCTGGATGGGGAACTAACCTACTTTCTTGGAATGCAAGTCAACCAAATGGAGGACTCTATGTTCCTCTCCCAAAGCAAGTATGCCAAAAACATCGTTAAGAAGTTTGGTATGGATAATGCTAGGCACAAAAGGACTCCTGCTCCTACTCATCTGAAGTTAACCAAAGATGATGGAGGGCCTAGTGTTGATCAATGCTTGTATAGAAGCATGATAGGCAGTCTACTATATCTAACTGCAAGTAGACCTGACATCTCTTATGCAGTTGGAGTGTGTGCGAGATACCAAGCAGAGCCTAAGATGAGCCACTTGAACCAAGTCAAAAGGATTCTCAAGTACATCAATGGGACTTGTGACTATGGAATGTTGTACTCACATGGGTCTGAGCCTGTCCTATCTGGGTACTGTGATGCTGACTGGGCTGGGAGTGCTGATGACAGAAAAAGCACATCAGGAGGATGTTTCTTCTTGGGAGACAATCTCATATCTTGGTTCAGCAAGAAGCAGAATTGTGTATCTCTGTCCACTATAGAGGCTGAATACATAGCTGTTGGAAGCAGCTGTTCCCAACTGGTTTGGATGAAACAGATGCTCACTGAGTACAATGTCACTCAAAATGTCATGACATTGTTCTGTGATAATCTCAGTGCCATCAATATCTCCAAGAATCCCATCCAACACAGCAGGACCAAACATATTGACATTAGACACCACTTCATCAGAGATCTGGTGGAAGACAAGGTGATTACTTTGGAACATGTAGCCACTGAACTTCAACTGGCTGACATATTTACAAAGGCTCTGGATGCTACTCAGTTTGAAAACTTAAGGGGCAAACTGGGAATATGTCTCTCTGATACCTTATAGCAATCACTGATGTTTGGAATGTATTTATTGGAACTATGTTCTGATTGGTCAACAGATCATAGCTTTACCACTTGCAACAAGTGTGGCAACAAGAGGGTAAGGAGACACCCTAACGTGAGAAGGCCTATGCACCTGCAGGAATTCAAGGACGTTGTTCATGCAGGAGTGGTTCTGGATATCAGAAACAAAGTCATGGCATCTGATATGGTTGTACCTACAGTAAAGCAAAAGTGGGTGATTACTTGATCAAAGCTGTGAAGCAAGATCAAGTGGGTACTAACTTGGTTGAAACTGTGAAGTAAAACCAAGTCTGTAAGTCTGTCATTTTTTTCTGGTTATGTTGTTGGCTTTGGCAACATTTGTGACAAAAAGGGGGAGTAACAGGTGATGATACCCCAGACAATAGATTGGTCTGTGAAAACAGACATTCATGACAGATTCAAAGATTCCTCTCCTGCAGCTGATGTGTGTTGAAGTTTTGTATTTAACTTCTGCTCCTCTGTATGTGTGCTGCTTTGTGAAGTTTTTATTTAACTTCCATGTATGTGAGTGTGCTGCCACTCTGAGTGTATTAGCTAGGTTTATTTCCTGCTAGATGTGCGATTCCGCTGCTATGAACTCTGTTATGGGGATCAAAGTGTTTTAGCCAAAAATTTGCCAAAGGGGGAGTTTGTAGGTGTTTAATTGGTTGCATTATATGGTAAAACACAAGCTGGATTCTAATGTCTTGACTGATGTCATGACATGGTGTGTATGTGTGACTGCAATTGTAGGTTAGAATATCTAACTGTACTCTGATGTCTTGACTGATGTCATGACACACTTGAGTAGTTACTGCAGGATTAGCTAATACAGGATTTATTGAATGTCAAACTGGATACTGTGACATTCATCCCTGTCAGCAGATACTGAGGAATAGAACAGTTGGTGTTCTGTTAGAGCTCAGTATTCATTTGCAGTCTGGTTATCAAGGAAGAACCAGACCTGGCATAAGGCCTACTGTATGAATGTCAAACTGGATGTTATGACATTCATCATGGACAGTATATACTGAATAATAGACAGAGTGGTGTTCTGCTACACTTCAGTATGTTTCTTAGTTTGTTCTTCAAGAGGATAACAGAACTAACTTAAGGCCAAATGTGTAAATGTCAAATTGGATACTTTGACATTTATTAATGTAAGCTGTTACTGTAGTATGGTCATTTTGGTCATGTACAGGTCAGTAAAATTGTACAGTCTGTTTTCTGGAAAAACAGACTCAGCATATGATCCTTGATGTCTAGCTGAATGTCGTGACATTCATTCCTGACAGCATATGCTATATTGTAGGTTGTTCAGTTTTCTGTTTCAGCTTTTTCTTAGGCTATTCTTCAGGAAGTCAACAGCTTAGAGAAAAACCAGGAAATCAACAACCAAGCTACATTTAATGAACCTAACAAATAGCCTATTTGTTAGTAACCTAGATATTGAATTTATGGGAACTCGCGTGACCTTAAATTTAGGAGAATACAAGTGCAAAAGCCCAGGTACTGCAATATAAAAGGAAGTCGTTCCTTCATTCAATTTTGGGGATTTTGAGGCGTGAAGATTGAGTGTGTCCATCATACTTCACTGCTGTATTTTTGAGTCTTGTATTAGACATATCTTTTAAGCCAAGCCATTGTCACGTTGATGATAGTTTTGATATAGGGTGTTCATTGAGTTGTAAGTGTTGTGTCGCTCAAAGCTTTTAAGCGTGAGTGCTGTGTATCTTGATTAAAGCTGTTAAGCACAATCAAGAGTTGTTTGAAGTGTGACTTCAACATTGTCTTTAATATTGATTAAAGGTAGTAATCACTAAGGTGATTGAGGGGGAGTGAGTAGGAACTCTGATCTTAGAGTAAGATTGAAATTGCATTGGGTAGGGATTAAGTGACAAGTTGTAAACGGGTGAGTTTAGCTTTGAATTAATACTACTGATAGTGGATTTCCTCCCTGGCTTGGTAGCCCCCAGATGTAGGTCATGTTGGACTGAACTGGGTAAACAATTACTTGTGTTATTTACTGCACTTACTGTTAAGTTCTGCATAATTCTTGTCTCTGCAGAATTGGATGTCATAACAACCCGTGTGACATCTAAAGTCTGATAACTAGAATTTCAAGTGAGATCTGGGTGATCAGTTTTACGAGGTGTTTTTTGGAAAGAAAAACGAAAAAGAAACATGAAAAAGAAACATTTCCGTTTTTGTAAAAGTAAAAATAATTGAAAGAAAGAGAACACAAAATTGTTTGCAAAAGCTGTCCTTTATTGATGATGAAAATAATTGCGAAATGTAACTAAATGGATGGCCCTACATATGAGTCATTACACCTTGGTCAAAGTGTAAGACTTTATTATGCATGTGATAAAAGGAAAACAATAAAAATTACTCCTTCAGTAGAGTAAACCGGACGACTTTTTCAGACGACCAATTGTTGAGCTTTTCTCCTGGGACACACGGGCGAATCCAGCTATCTAAGTCACAGTCGCTGTCAGCCTTGTCTTCATCTGCAGCATTGACGGTGTGGGGAGGAGTCAAACCCCCGCTAGAGAAAGTACCGGCTTCATTCTTCTGAGACCCCGGAGTATACCCCAATCCAAACTTGTCTTCTTTGATGATTGGCTCCACAAATTTGCCCCAGCCTTGGGCATTACCAGTTTTAACCACTTCAACAGCTTGCTTGTATGAAGAGATAGAAGTCCCGACCTTCTCAGACTCAGGTGAAAAGATAGTTTTGGGCGCGACCTCACTGATGTTTATAGCTTCGAAGCCCTGGCACAGCATCTCATGCATCTCGCCATCCATCTCCACATACTTAAACGTAGACAGGTGGCTAACAAAAATATCCTCTTCACCACAGACAGTGACGATCTGACCTTCTAGTCCATATTTGAGCTTCTGGTGGAGGGTAGAAGTAACAGCACCGGCAACATGAATCCAGGGCCGACCTAGCAGACAACTATAAGCAGGTTGGATATCCATCACATAAAAGGTACTTTTGAATACCTGTGGTCCAATCTTAACTGGCAACTCAACTTCGCCACAAACGGCTCGCTTAGAGCCATCAAAAGCCCTCACAACCAAATTACTCGGCCTCAGGGTGGCGTCGTCGCAATCCAACTTCATCAAGGCTTTCTTTGGAAGAACATTCAGAGAAGAGCTTGTATCAACCAAAACTTGGGAAAACACCGTCCCTTTGCATTCCATTGTGATATGCAAGGCTTTGTTGTGATTCCTACCCTCAGACGTTAGGTCATAATCGGTGAAACCTAGCGTGTGGCTAGCGTTTACATTTGAAACTACCAACTCCAGCTGGTTAATAGTTATCTCTGGTGGAACATAGGTCATATTCAGTACTTTCAACAAGGTTGTTCTGTGTGCCTCAGAGCACATCAATAGTGAGAGAATGGAGATCTTTGAGGGTGTCTGAATTAGCTGGTCGACTACCTTGTAGTCACTTTTCTTGATAATCCTCATAAACTCATCCACTTCCTTCTCGAATGCGGTCTTAGGAGGAGCTTCCTCGTTAGTAACCTCTTCGGTGGATACCTGTTTTCCTTTAGCCTTGGCAGCTGCCTCAGCTTCAGCATTTGTGCGCAATGTTGATGGTGCAAATAGGCGTCCACTACGAGTGAAGCCACCAATTCCCCCAACATTGTCTACAGCGGAGCTACCAATGTCAATGTCTTCTTCATTGACTTTCTGCCCCTGGCAGTAGATATCAGCCCCATAGTGCCACTGGATAGCACTGTCTTTCTCATACGGAACAGGTCCTGGTACCGTGATGGTGACCGGACCAATCAAAGTCGGTTGAGGGTTGTCAGAGTAAATTGGTGTTGGACTTTCTGGGAAATATATTGTTATCGGAGCGGGTCTCTCGGGAACATATATTTCTTCAGGGGTGAAATAAAACGTCACTGTCGACACATCATTCTTCTCTGGACGAGTCTGATCGAACTGAAGACAACCTTCATCTATCAGTTGCTGAATACCCTTTCTCAAATTGTCACATCCGTTCTCGGCAGCTTGACAATTTCCGCACACTTCCCCACAGCCCGGGAAAATTTGTCCTTTCAAAAGTTGGTCTTTAACTACCGATAGCGAAGTCTTCACTTTAGCCACATCAGAAACCAAATTCAAAGTTTCCCCACTATCAACAGCATAAATCCACTGCCCGCCGTGAACTGGCATCGGGTTTTGGATAACATTAGGCACCGGAGAAAAATTGATGGCCTGGGCATCTCTCAAATCTTGTACCTTTAGCTGGAGAGCCTTGCAATTATCTGTAGTATGGCCAGGTGCGTTGGAGTGAAAAGCACATCTGGCGTTGACATCATAACCTCTAGGAAGATTGTTGGGATCCACCGGTGGGGCCAGAGTTCTCAACGTAACCAGATTCATGTCAATCAGCTTGGGAAGTAATATAGAATAAGGCATTGGGATTGGCTCAATGACCTGGTCCGCCTGCGTTGGACGTTGTTGATAGTGTCTCTGCTGACCCGGATTACCTCCTTGTTGTTGATTGTTGTACCTGGGTTGTTGTTTCGGATGATACTGTGGTTGAGGAACAGGTGTTGGAATAGTGACTGCAGCCACTTGATCTTGATAATAATTAGGGCGTCCTCTGCCCCTGCCTCTGCTGGCATACACAGCGCTTGTCTCACCTTCTCTTCTTCGCTGACCGTTACCAACAAACAGTTTCTTGGGAACTGATGAGTTGGAAGCATTGTTGTCTTGAATTCGGCCCATCTTCAACAGACTCTCGATCCTTTCTCCAGTAATCACTATCTTTGCAAAGCTGATTGACGGGCAAGCAGCCAATCTCTCGATATATTTGCCTTGAAGAGTGTTCATGAACATGTCCGCTATCTCCCTTTCAGACATAGGGGGTTGGACGGATGCAGCAATCTGTCTCCAACGCTGAGCATATTCTCTAAAGGTTTCCTTGGCAGTCTGAGACATACCTTGCAACAAGGTCCGATTTGGAGCCATGTCAAAGTTGTATTGATATTGCTTGACAAAAGCCTCTACCAAGTCTTTCCAACTCTTGATGGTAGTACGAGACAAATAAGAATACCATTCACGAGAAGCTCTAGTTAAATTGTCTTCAAAATAGTACATCCACAGCTTTTCATCTTCAGTGTGAGCTCCCAACCTTCCCAGATAAGATTGGAGATGAGTGCGTGGGAAAGAAGCCCCGTTGTATTTCTCAAAAGTAGGGGGTTTGAACTTGTGAGGGATCCTTACTCGCTGAACCAGACCAAGATTGGTGACATCAAAACCTAAGGAATTTTGAGACTCCGAAGATTTGAGCTTTTCAGCAAGCTCATCCATACGGCGAGTGGTCTCAAGGGCTTCGTCGTGCAAAGAAAATTGATCATACTGATAATCTTCAGTAACGGGGCGCCCGTTAATCCGAATCCCTTGATTCATATTGTATCTTCCACCAATACCATTCCCAACATTTCCCGTGTTGCCAACATTACCCGGGTTTCCATCAGCATTTGCGTTACCATGGTTACCAGTGTTCCCAGGGTTACTAGGGTTCCCAGGGTTACTAGGGTTCCCAGGGTTACCAGGGTTCCCCTCAACACTTGGTATTTCCAACTCTGGATCGGGCATCGGTTGCTCAACCAATTCCTTCAGCTTCGCCTGACCTTCTGCCATACCAGTCATCAATGTCATGAACTCATCCATCCTTTCACGCATATCATCCAGTTCTTTCTGTATCTGGTCCATTGCTAGTCGTGGACGGTTTTCCTTTGTCGGGTACCTGTGAACTCGCTTGGGACCAATAACTGCCTGAAACAGGGAACAAACATTAGACACTGCGGTGACACCTACAAAACAAACAAGGGTTAGTATGCATGGTATGCGATGCACTGCTTATTCAATTTTAAGCCCCCCCCCTAAAAAGGGAATACCCCGCAAATGAATAAGCATGAGATGTTGGATGCAAATATGCGAATGATGTTATGCAATGCAATGGCATGTCAATCAGGATGGCTGGATCCGCTTGAACATCTGTCAGGTTGCACTGCCTGGAGAGAAATTAAGAGGATCAAGCAAAGCACACCAAACAAAGGTCATGGGATGGATCATGTTATCCTTAATATCAACCATCCATTTTTGGTGGATTATGGTTTACACCTTATCAACACCCAAGTTTCATTGATATTAAGGATAACTGAACGGATCATCCATGAATCAAGGGTTTGTTGCAAGTCACGAGCATGGAGTTTAGGTTAAGAACCACCCAAAGGGAGTGTACTAAGGTTTAAACCTGCCAAACATGTTCTACAAAAGGTTCCCATAGTCATAATCCCATCTTTTGGATATTATCGGAGGAACGACTACTCGTATTCCAAAAATATTCTCAAGAGAGACTCTTGTGAGTGTAGTATCGCGTAACAATCGTATCAAATCTTACACTTGAATGACTTTCACACTACATCCTACGAATAGGCCAAGACGGGTTTGGTAAACTAAGGTCCTTGGCTTCTAAGGTCTATATTGGAAAAAGTAATGTCTAACCACAACTTACTTGTGTGACATTATTGACCTCAACATGACCTCCACCAAGTGAATGGGCTTGCAAGTCAACTTGCTAAGGAATAACTCCACACAAGTCAACAAGACTATGCCATTCTCCTATCCTAAGTGCACTCGAGTTCGGGTATAGAACTCATCTCACAAACAGAACCAGCAGATACGGTAGTGATATGTACACAATGCAATAAAGCAGGTAAATGTTGAAAGATAAATAACTGTACAAAAGAATAAACACCCAATAAACAAACAACCTACAAAAGCTAGGAGGGACTCGCTTAGGGAAATCGTTTTCCCCAGCAGATTCGCCAGCTGTCGCAACCTGAAAAAATGGAATGCGAAAAGAAAACAACCGGCGAAGAAAGACAGGAGAGTCGCCACCGTGCGTTATTTATCCTAAAGGAGGGAAAGGAAATGCTCGAAGTAAACCTGGAAAAAGGAAAGGACAAGACAGGGTCTCGCAACCAAATCTTGGGTTCGGGAGTCGATTATGCGAGGGGAAGGTATTAGCACCCCTACGCATCCGTAGTACTCTACGGGATCCACTTTTGTAGTTCTTGTCTAAAGGGTGTGGGTTTATCTAATGTGTTATTTACTAAAAAAGGAGGGTCAAAAGAAAATGACTCGCACGGATGTCGCATCCACTACATACGTATCTCATCTGAATATGAGAATCAGAGTCTTCGTAGCTCGGCTACCTAGGGGTTAAGGGTAATTGTGCTCGCTAAGACATCGCGTCTTATGCCTACGTATCTCATCTGGAATGAGAATCAGAGCAAGCCGTACTTCGGCTAACTACGGGGTTATGGATTGGGTTTTGGACAAACGACGTTACTACGCAATCTACCGGATGCTCGACCTTTGGAGACTTACTCGCATGTAGTAGAAGGAGTTAACATGTTCTTAGGAGAAGAAAAATCAATGAGTTGGTAGGGTTAGGGATGCTCATGCAAAAAGAGTCCTGGACAAAGGAACCTGCATAAAGTAAGCACAAAAACATTGCCTCCTATCGAGGTCTTCCAGCTAGGAAAGCAGTAAAATGCGGGAAAAATGTAAAAGTACCACACGGATGAAGATCCGAGGTAACATCAACTAAAGGAACGATAAACCCTGAGATCCTTCCAAGCTAACATCATTAAAGAAAGTGGGTCAGTACAGGTAATCGGAATGAACCTCCAGGGGGTATCCCACAAGTAAAGTGGGAAACCACGCAAGTTATCCCTGCAAACGTCATGTGAGCCCTTACAAAAAAAACTCAACAAACAGGTTAGAGAAAAAAAATAGAGTAATCAAGGGTTGCCCCCAAATCAAAATGTAACCACATGAATCATGCCCTTTCAATTCACAAAAAGCTCACAAAAAGCAACCAAGGGTAGGGGGCCTAAACCTCTTGTCAAACACATGCATTAAAAGGGTATCAAATTCACCCATAATACCTCATACATTCAGAGTATTCAAATTGAAAGCATAGAGATGATGGGTATAGGGCAAACCTGACTGGAGAGATCGGTTGGAATCAAATGGCACGGTTGGATTTGCAAACCAATGTTAGGGTTTGCTTGAGCTGAAAGTGTGTGAGTCAGAATGAACCTTTCAGAGTTGCCTGGAGGTTGCTGCAGATTAATTCTCACTCTCTCTGTCTAGGTTTCTCTCCAGGTTTTGTCCAGGGTTTTGTTTCAATGAAAACTCTAGTATTTATAGCCTAATATTGGTAGCTTAGTGGGCTTTTGAGAGAGGTCCAAGTCTGAGATCTTTTCTTTTATTTATTTATTTATTTTTATTTTATTTTTTATTTTTTTAAATAAAGTTTCTTGGATATGATTCTGATTGACATGATGAAATGCAATATGAAATGTTAAATGACCTAAAAATGAATGCATGAATGAGGAGGTCAAATTTTGGGGTGTTACAGGAAGGAATCAACACATTTTCCTCAGAAGTTCCAACGCCAAACTGTAATCAGATAAAGCCCGGCTGGGAAGCTAAACACGGATAAAATCCGCCGTAGAAGCAACTCTACTGGGGAAATTATCAAGGAGAGAGTTGAAACTCTGTGGGGAATAACCACCAATCAAAAAGTTCCGAAACCTACAAATTTTCTCGCACTGCTGGAGAAACAATCTCTGCCGAGGAGAAGAGAAACACCACTTCGTTGGGGATAGAAAATAAACATTTTTAACACCCGCTCTACTCAAGAGGAAAATAACAAACAGGCTCTGATCATACAACTCCACTGGGGGAACACTGCTGACGCCCGTACTGAGGAGTAAAAATGGGATCAACCATGCTGAGGATGAACAAAGCCAAACCTGTTGGATATTAATGTAGGCGAATCCCCGGGGGGGGGGGGGGGGTGTAAGACCCCAATTTTGGCCCTAAGATCCCTCATGGCCCATATCATATCATATCATGGCCTCAAGGATCATTGCATGCCCTAGCTTCCCTCCTAGTGGGTAGGTTGCCTTGTGAGTTGGTTCTTGATCACCAAGCATGTCTTGCATTTGTATATCTTTGCTTTTCATATGTTTACTAACCAAAAAGTACAAAAATATTGTCATTCTAACCTTGTTGCTTGCAGATGAAGCAATTAGGTCAAAATCAGTCAAAGTCAGTCATTGCAGTGGATGGTGGCCATTCTTGCAGAATTTGGGCACCATGATCAATAATCAAGAGTTCATATGACTTGGGACATCATTTGGAATCAAGATCTCAAGGAATTAGGGTTTGGAATTCATCAGAACATGCCTCAGTCATGCAAAACCCTAGAAAGGTCAAACTTGGTCAATTGTGGATTTAGTCAGTGATTTGGTGATGGAATTTGGTCTGAGAGGTCTCATTCATGCCTATATAAGCTTCATATATCATGTCAAGCATCCACAGTGAAGAAAATAAAGTCAGACAAGAAATTTCCAAAAATAGAAAGTTGACCTGTAATTCAAATTTGCCAAAAATGGAAACTTCTTGATCTTAATCTTGCATCATGATACAAGCTCCAAATGAATTTTTTCCCAACATGAAAGTTGAAGATCTTGTTCTCCCATTTCCAAAAATCCAAGAACACTCAATTCCCATGTATGGTTGGCAAGATATGATCAATTCATTTTCACAATTTCTTGAACTTCAAAAGGCCATATCTCATGAACCATTTGGCCAATTTTGGTGGGGTTTTTTCCTACAAGTCCTATTTGTTCCCCTCTTTCCAAAAATGCATTCATCATTCATCAAAACCTCACCATGCAAAATGGCCTTTTTTGAACTTGCCTTAATTAATTTCAAGTAAGGTTGATTTTTGACTTTTCCAAATAACCAATTTTACTCACTTTGGCCAATTGGAACTTGTTGGAAATGATATTTGAAACTTGCTTGAGGCCCAATTCGTGCAGAATTACACACCCCATGTGCATATGGTGGAAAATTAGCAAATGGCAAAGTGGCTTCATTTAAGATAAACATGATTAGCATTTGTTAAGCCAAGTTAAAACAGAAGTATTTAAACTTATTTTCTGTCATTTACAAACCCTAGAGAGCAGCAGCCTGACTTCACACAGAAAAAACTCTCTCTCTCAAATTTTCATTTCTCCATTTTTGGAACTGTTGCTGAAAACATTGAAAGAGCTCGAGTCCTGCCTTGTTGTTTCATCATCTGGCCTTCATTTGGAAGCTATTTGAAGCACCATTCACTAACTGGAAGCTCACTTTCTTGTTCTGATTTCTCAAAGTTCAGCCATGGCAAGTTTTGATTCAAGTTGGATTTGAGTTGTTTGAGCTAAGCTTCTTCAAGTATCCTTCCAGACCAACCACAAGCTTCATCTGTTTCACCTCAACACATCCAAATAACACTGTTTCATTGATTTCTTCATAACCAAGTAAGAATTCGATTCTCTTTTTTCACTAATCCATGCTATACACTTTATAGATCTCCTTTCCCTGATCATTATGAGCTTTAAATGGTTGAAAATGGTTTAGTATTTGGCAAGTTATGTTGAAATGAATGTTGATGATTCAAATTTGTTTTTGCTTGGTTCTTATTGTCCAGCTCGATTTAATGAAAATTATTGTTGGATTTACAATGTGTGATGTTTGCTGAGTTGAATGCTGTGCTGTATGTCCATTTCTGGAAATTTTTTTGAATCGATTGAATGGAGGTGATGAAGCTACACTGTAGCTCGAAGAAACCCTAATCCTGTTTCCAGATTTTTTTCTGTTTTCACGTGTATTGCCTGCTTGAGTTACTGTTCCATTGAAACAACCAATCAGAACATTTAGTTTTACTTGGCTGATGCGCACCGTTTTGATTAGTGAGTGTGGTATTTACCATTGTGCCACCGGTCAACCAATTTGACCTAGTAAACCATGTTATTTTGTTCATTTATTCCAAATTGATACCTCATTTTACAAAAATCATAACTCATGCATTTCCAATCCAAATTTAATGAAAATTTTTGCATCATGTTCATATGAATCTCTACTTTTTTATCATGATTTTTGCTGATTTTTTGGATGGCTGGATTTTTAATGGTATTAGGGTTTTGTTCATGTATGCATATTTTGTACCCTTTGCCAAATCCTTTGTGAAATAGTCATGCATTATCCATTTGATCTGAAATTTTTTGTGCACAAACTAGACTAACTCATGGTTATTTTGATATAGAGTTTGTGAATTTATCTTATCTGGATTGTGAGTTATGAATTTTTGAATTAGGGTGTGACAATTTCTGTCACACCAATGATATGCAATTTCATGATTTTTGATACCATGCTTCCTGACCTCCAATTGATGTGAAATTTTGCATGAACCTACTTTTATATGTCTAGTTCACTTGTGATTTTTCTTGGATTTATTTGTGCCATTTACTAATTGTTTGAGATTTTTCTCCCCTGTCTAGTCAAATGTTGACTTGTGTGATACATGCTGCCATTTCATTTGTGAAATTCTCATACTTTATTGAATGACCATGAAATTTTACATGTGATTACTAGACATCCTAAGCTTTGTCATGGTGTTGATCCCATTCATTTATCATTTGTTATCACTGACTTATGAATTTTTGAAGTTGATACATGTTTGGTTGACTTCTTTGTGCATGCTTGAAATTGTTTTGACTTTCTGATTTTAATTGACTATCTTCCCATGATCCAATTGAGCTGAAATTTTATATGCATGTCATGTTATGGATTTTGATTGACCATGATTTATTTGCTGATTTTTGGAATTGATTATGATTGCTTTTGAGCTAAGTCTTGCTGTTGACTTCTATGAGCTTTCATTTACCATGTTTTGACTTCCTTTGCTTATGAAATCATGATGATGGATGATATGCATGTGAGACCAATTGAGTTTGCTTCTTAATTGTTTGAACTTGATTTTGGTTGACTATCCCTTGCTGTTTTGACTTTCTCATCTCATTTTGACCCTAGGCTTGTCCTAGTGGTCCTGTTGCTTATGTTTGAGTTCCTGTTTTCAGGTTAAGCAACAATGCTTCAAAGAGAACAATCTAATGTGATTAAGCTTGATTGTTTATCATGAGCTAACCTCTTTGTTTTGTAGGTGGCTTGACTCATGACTTGAGTCTTGTGCTTTGCACATTCATCTGATTATGTTGACTGTTAATTCTATTCTCCTTTTGCTTATCTTTTGAATTGTGTACTGATCTGTTTGACTATTTCAGGTACCATTAGTTGCTTAGTTCTTTGAACTTGCTTTGCTTTGCTTTATAGCAATTTGCATTGAGGTATAATTCCTTATTCTTCATGTAGTCTGGAAGACCTGGCCTGTTATTTGGCCAGGCAACTGTCTGAAGTCCTCCTTAAGAGGCAATGCTTGTGTGTGTTTATATTTGTCCCAAGCAGGAAAAGTCCTTCAAATAAGGCAATTGGTAGATCAAAGGGATAAGCAACCTATCCCCTACTATTCTGTGAGTCTTCTCCTTGCTCCCATTACATGGTTGTAGCATTGAGATCCAAACCCAAGATCAATCGAGTCAATAACATGTGGAGAGAGTTCCTACTTTCTGAACTCCCACACCTTCTGATATTCAAATGCTCTCCCTGACCAGGGATAAGAGCAATGAGGCACACCCCTCATCTCCTCTCATCTGCTTCACCTTAGCCCCTCAATGGCAAGGTTAAGAGCACCTGTGACCCTATTCCAGTTGGCTTCAATGCCTAACCCTTTTGTATGAGCCTCCTTGTTTGGTTATAGTGTGTGCTGAATGCTTTCATTGATTGATCACTTGCTTCATATACACATGTTTGCTTGCATGCTGTGTGCACTCATCATCATTTATTGCTCATTAATGCATAACCATCTCATTTGTCTTTATGACTTATCTTTGTTGTTTCCCCATTGAGAACAATTGTAAGACCATTCCTTTGGCCTTTGTTTCTATGATATGGAAGTGAGTTGTAAGACCATTTCATTGGCCACTCATCTTATCTTTGCTTGATGCACTTGATTGTATGTGAGGATGCAATTGTAAGTCCCTGTAAGTTGGCATTTGCTTTCCTATGACCATACTGTGGAGGTTAGAGTAAGCCCAGATAGATTGGCATCTGACGTCCATGTTTTGCTTTTCTTTGTTTATGTGAGGATGCAATTGTAAGTCCCTGTAAGTTGGCATTTGCTTTCCTGTGATCATAAGTTGCATTTGTTTGTTGTATGTGAGGATGCAATTGTAAGTCCCTGCAAGTTGGCATTTGCTTTCCTATGATCATATGTTGGATATTGGTATAAGTCCAGACAGATTGGCATCCGGTATCCAAGTTTCATTTTGTTAGGAGATTAGTGTAAGTCCATTGAGTGGCCTCTGATATCCATTTCTGTTTTAGGAGATTGGTGTAAACCCATCTATTGGCATCCGGTATCCAAGTTCCATTTCTGTTTTAGGAGACTGGTGTAAATCCATCTATTGGTATCCGGTATCCACCTTTTATTTCTTTGTTTGAGGAGATTAGTGTAAGACCATTGAGTGGCCTCTGATATCCCGTTCTGTTTTAGGAGATTGGTATAAGCCCAGTGATTGGCATCCGATATCCGCTTTTGTTGACTTTCTTCTTTGTTGTTTATTATTATCCATTGCTATTCCAAAGGACACACTTGAATCATCCCCTATATGATCTCAAGAGGTGAACCTTCTAAGAAGTTTTACAATCCATCTTCATCCATTCATCCATTTTGTCCTAAACCTTTTCACACATTGATTTCAAACTTGACATAGATATTGTGCAAACATCTTCATGTTTTCAAACTAAAAACCTGGACCCCAAGTCCTTGACTTTTTTCAAACTCCATTTCATAATACTTCTTTGAATTAATCTTAATCATACTTTGACTCTACTTTCATAATCACAATCAATTAACTTCACCCATTCACTTGTTTTGGCTTTGTCCATTGTTAATCTTTTCATGCATTAGCCATAGGTTTCAATTATCATTGTGGTTGATGTAAACCTCACCTTATCTTTAGTGAGTCGACAGTAAGACTTCCGTACTGAAAACAGGGTTAACCCCTCTAGTACGTCGAAGCTATCCTCGCATGGTGGATGTTGGTTTTGGTCGAGTGTTCTCCCATTGATAATGAAAAGCCTCAGTGCTTGTGTTTAAAATTGAATCCACCAACTTTTGGAAATCTTTTAGTCGAACTACGGCGTTTTGATCCTTACCTTTGATGGAAGGTACGTAGGCAGCGGGTTCATCCGTTCGAACACAAAAATAACTAACTTGTACATTCTTTTCTCATCATCCCAATCATGTTTGCACAATACTTATGTCATAACAAATAACAATTTAGTACAACAAGTGTGAAAAGGGCTCCCTAGGAGTACCTAGGACGTAGTGGGTGCCTAACACCTTCCCATTGCGTAATTTACCCCTTACCCAGACTCTCTGATCTTTTTATTAGTTTTCTACGTGTAAAACTTCTTAGGCTTTTGTTCGCTTTTTAGCCAGTCCTTTTGGATAAATAAAAGTGTGGTGGCGACTCGAAAAATCATTGTATCTCTTGCTTATGATTTAATCGATAGATCATATAGCGACGAATACACCGCTACAGAAAAGTGGCGACTCTGCTGGGGAAACCGATCCTTGGTGGTATTGCCTACTTTTCACCCTTGTTGTTGTGCTATATTATTATCTGTTATTTGACATATTTTTGTACAATTTGGGATAACTGTATTGATTGTAATGTTTGAATTGCTTGATATACAATTGCTGTTTGCTTTGGTGATCTCTGTGAGATGAGTTCTGTACCCGAACTCGAGTGCACTCTAGGATAGGAGAATGGCATAGTCTTGTTGACTGGTGTGGAGTATTCCTTAGCCAGTTGACTTGCGAGCCCATTCACTTGGTGGAGGTCATGTTGGACTAATAATGTCACACAAGTTATTTGTGGTTAGGCATTATTCTTTCAATCATGTGCCGCAGAAGCCAAGGACCTTAGTTTACCAAACCCATCGTGGCCTATTTTTAGAACCGTAGTGCGGAGGTCGTTCAGATGTAAGTTCTGATGCGATTGTCATGCGATACTACACTCATAAGAGTTTCTCTTGAGAATATTCTTGGAATACGAGTATTCGTTCCTCCGATAATATTCGAAAGATGGAACGATGATTATGGGAACCTCTGATAGAACATGTCTGGCAGGTTTAAACCCTAGTACACTCCCTTTGGGTGGTTCTTAACCGAGACTCCATGCTCGTGACTCTCAACAAACCCGTGATTCGTGGTTGAGTCGTTCAAACATTGTTAATATCAATGGAACCCGGATCAGGGGTAAAACCTAAATCCACCAAAGCGGCTGGTTGATATTAAGAATGTTAGAGCCGGTTCATGTACCGTTAATATCAATGGAACTTAGGTGTCGATAAGGTGAAAACCTAAGTCCACCAAAATGGATGATTGATATTAGGGATACATAGAGCTTTCCCACGACCTTTGTTTGGTGTGCCTTGCTTGATCCTTGAGTGTGTTTGTTGCATTCATACATTCACGCATTCATCCGCATTCATGTCATCAAAAGAGGAAATTTTCAAGGAACTTAAAGGGTTTATTTGCAAAATTTTCAGACATGGAAAGACCAAAAAGGCATACAAAGAAGTACAGCTTTAAACAGCCCGATGTAAAAGAGTTAAGGAATCTGACATCATATGTATTAGATCCCTTGGGTTTCAAAGCTCGCTATGGGAAGCTTCTACCTCTGCTCACCACTCAGGTTGACGAAGGTTTGATGAGTACCTTGGCTCAGTTCTACGATCCGTTGCATCATTGCTTCTTATTTCCGGACTTCTAGTTGTTGCCAACTTTGGAAGAGTATTCTCACCTCATTGGGATTCCGATTTTGGATCAAGTGCCGTTCAGTGGCCTGGAGGATATTCCATCTGCTCGAGAGATTGCTAGTTTGTTGCATATAGATGAAGATTTGATTAGAGCTAATCTGACTACCAAAGGCGGAATTCAGGGTTTTCCTTCCGAGTTCCTCATTGCCCAAGCTACCTTTTATGGGAAGGCCATGAGTGAGGATGCCTTTGAGGCTCTATTTGTGTTACTCATCTATGGATTGGTGCTGTTTCCCAACTTTGACAAGTTCGTGGACATGAACGCCATTAGGATCTTCTCAGTTCTTAATCCAGTTCCGACTTTGTTGGGCGACGCCTATGTCTCTTTGCACCTAAGGAACATGAAGGGTGGAGGAGTTATTGTCTGCTGTTTACCCCTGCTGTACAAGTGGTTTATTTCGCACTTGCCGCAGACAGTTGCTTTCAAGGAGAACAAGGGATGTCTACGGTGGTCTCAGAGACTCATGTCTCTCACCAATGATGATATCACCTGGTATGATCGCGTGTATGATACCGTCCAGATCATCGATTATTGTGGTGAATTCCCTAATGTGCCTCTTCTTGGCACATGTGGTGGGATTACCTACAATCCCATTCTTGCACGTCGTCAGCTTGGGTTCCCCCTGAGGGATAAACCTAATAGCATTCTGTTAGAAGGTGTGTTCTTCTAGGAGGGTAAAGATCCCCAAGGCCTGAAAGCCAGATTTGTCCGTGCTTGGCGCAGTATTCACAAGAAGAGTAGGAATGGATTGGGTCCAAAGAACTGCATTGCTTTGGAGCCATACACCTCTTGGGTCAGACAGAGGGCTGCTACCTACCTGATGCCGTATGATCATCCAAGACCTACACCGTTGGATGTGGCTGGGCCTTCAACCCTCCCTACCCAACGTGTAGAGGAGTTAAGAGAAGAAGACCTTTCGCGTGCCTGGATCCGTGAAAGGGAGGAATTGCTGCAGCAGCTCAAGGAGAAGGACGCCATGATTGAATTTCTCGAGCACCGAGTGATCGACGATCCGAACGACACTTGGACATCTCTGCTTCCTCAGTCTTCCAAATTCTGGAAAAGGAGGTATGATCAACTTGCGAAGGAGAAAGCTGACATGGAGGCTTCCTATGAGAGAGAGATCAAGAAGTTGTGCACTTCTCGTCTTCCAGCATCCCGAGCTAATAGGGATCCATAGGATGTCATTTACCTTTTCTCTTTGTAATGATTAAAGAATGCTGTATTTCTTTGCCTTGATATTTTGAATGAAATATTTTCCATGGGTAATTAAAATGCTTCAACAATTCAAAATATTGCAAATAATACCCTAAGGGTTCCTTGAAAACAAAGCATTTGCACAAGCATTTCATGCATCATTCTTGCATAAGCAGGTACCCTTTGTTTTTGGTCTTCTGTTCCTAACCTTGTGTTCTTCATTTATTTTGAAGACAAGCTGACTCACCGGTATTATACGCGGGTCAACTCAGCTAGAGTCATGGAGCAACTTGAACAAGAGAACAGAGAACTAAAGGAAGAGGTCGCCAGACTTGGCGCTTTGATGGAGCAACTCCTTGCTGCTCAGAATCAGCCTGCTCAACAGCCAGCAACTCCTGTTCAGAGGACGGTTATCTCCGAAGTCTCTACTTCAACGGTGCCAGTCAGTGCCCATCAGCCCAATGCCATGCCTCCCGGTTTTCCTTGGGGGATGCCTCCAGGTTTTATGCCTGATCTGCCAGCTCCAACATTTGCTCAAATGCCGGCATCTAGCCCGGTCCCTGTTCCCGCTCCTCCTGTCGTGCATACCATGCCTAGGGTAGACGACACCATCTATCACTCTGAGGCATCTGAGGGCTCAGATGTTCATGAAAAGATGGATGCCATGAACGATCAATTCCTTGAGCTGAGGAAGGAATTGAGGACTCTCCGTGGCAAAGATCTCTTCGGCAAGTCTGCAGCCGAACTTTGCTTAGTTCCCGGTGTCAAGATACCGATCAAATTCAAGGTCCCGGACTTTGAAAAATACAAGGGGAACACCTGTCCACTAGCTCACCTGGTCATGTACGCCAGGAAGATGTCAACTCAGACAGATAATGATCAACTTCTGATTCATTATTTTCAGGACAGTTTATCTGGTGCTGCGCTCAGATGGTACATGAGCCTGGACAGTGCCAACATCCGATCTTTCAACGACCTTGGCGAAGCTTTCGTCAAGCAGTATAAGTACAACGTCGATATGGCGCCTGACCGAGATCAACTCAGGTCCATGTCGCAGAAAGATAAGGAATCGTTCAAGGAGTACGCCCAGAGGTGGCGAGAGCTGGCAGCTCAAATCACTCCACCGCTTGAGGAGAAGGAAATGACCAAGATCTTTCTTAAGACTCTTGGCTCATTTTATTATGAGCGGATGGTAGCCAGCGCTCCCTCTGATTTCACCGAGATGGTGAACATGGGGATGCGTCTCGAAGAAGGTGTCCGTGAAGGACGGTTGGCAAAGGATGATGGTTCTTCTTCTAAACGATATGGAGCATTTAAGAGGAAAGAAGGCGAAGCACATGCCGTGCAATCTCAGCCTAAACATAGAAGACCCTCTGTTCAGAGGAAGCTTGCACGTCGTGCCGGTCATCAGCACCAGGTGGCTCATATAGCACCTGTATTCAAAGATAATGCTCAGCAATATCAACATCAACAGTATCAGCATCAGCAGCAATATCAACAACCGCAGTACCAACAACAACAGCAACGTCCACAGCAACAGGCTTACCAGCCTCGTGGAAGTACAACCAATCAAGCTAACATGAATTATGATAGGAAGAGGGTCAGCTTCGATCCAATTCCTATGACATATGCAGAGCTTTATCCTTCCTTGTTGGAAAGGAAATTGGTTTCCCCCAAGGATCCTCCTGCCATTCCTGCAAATCCACAATGGTGGTATAAGCTGGACCAGCATTGTGTCTACCATTCCGGTGCTCCGGGCCATAATGTGGAAAACTGCTTTCCATTGAAGAATAAGGTTCAAGACCTTATGAGAAATGGAATCCTGAGTTTTGAGGACTCAAGCCCGAACGTCACCAAGAACCCATTGCCTGCGCATGGGAAGTCTGTGAACATGATTCAGGAATGCCTTGGGAAGTACAAGGTCAGATATGTCAGCCATATCAGGCAGTCGTTGGTTGATTTACACCGTATGCTGTGTCAGTACAGCTACTTGGAGCATAACCACGACAAGTGCCGCGTCTGCTCGATTAATCGCTTGGGTTGCGATCAAGTCCGCAGAGAGCTTCAGAAGATGTTGAATGAGGGTACCATTGAGATTCTGCAGAATCGCAATGTTGATGAAGTCGAACCTGAAGTGAATGTCATCTCACCAGTGTTCAAGCTGCCTGAGCCCGTTGTTATTCGTTACAATAGCAACAAGCCGAAGGCTTCCCCTTCTTTGGTCATTAAACCGGCAGGCCCTGTGCCTTACTCGTCTGATCGAGCTGTACCTTTCAGATATAGCCCTGTTGCTGTTCAGGATGGGGTAGAGGTTCCTTTGCCTTCAACTTCCGTAACTAATATTGCTGATGTGAGTGGGTTGACCCGAAGTGGTCGTGTGTTTTCCGCACCTGCTAAAGCCCCTGTTGCTTCTGAATCTGTTGAGCGCCCTGTGGGGACCGCTGTGAATGTTCAGAATCCGGCACTTGATGTTGCCCAACCATCCTCCTCCGTACAAAAGACTCTTGTTTCCTCAGTTGGCCCGAGTGGCATTGTTGATGAAGAATCTGATGAGATGCTGAGGCTCATCAGAAAGAGTGAGTACAATATTGTAGACCAGCTTCTACACACGCCCTCCAAGATCTCTATTCTTTCTCTGCTGCTGAATTCAGAACCCCATAGGGAGTCTCTGCAAAAAGTCTTGGATCTGGCGTATGTTGATCACGACGTCACCCTTGAGCAGTTTGACAGTATTGTTGCAAACATCACCGCTTGCAACACTTTGAGCTTTTGTGACGCTGATCTCCCTGAGGAGGGAAGAGACCACAACATGGCTTTACACATCTCAATGAATTGCAAATCTGATGCAATGTCCAATGTGCTGGTGGACACTGGATCTTCTCTTAATGTATTGCCGAAATCCACACTCTCTCGTCTGTCATATCAAGGTCCTCCTATGAGGCAGAGTGGGGTCGTTGTGAAAGCATTTGATGGGTCGCGCAAGACCGTGATTGGGGAAGTTGATCTCCCTATCAAGATAGGACCAAGTGATTTCCAGGTTACTTTCCAAGTAATGGATATCCACCCATCTTATAGCTGTCTCTTAGGCAGGCCATGGATTCACGAGGCGGGCGCCGTGACATCCACCTTACACCAGAAGCTGAAATTTGTCAAAAACAAGAAACTGGTTGTAGTAGGGGGAGAAAAGGCTCTCCTGGTCAGCCATCTGTCTTCTTTCTCGTACATTGACGTAGAGGATGAAGTTGGAACTCAGTTCCAAGCTTTATCTATTGATGAACCAATCGAGAAGAAGTCTCCTTCATTCACTTCCTACCGAGATGCGAAGCTGGCCATTGAATGTGGTGCAGTTGCTGGATTAGGGAAAGTGCTTGAACTCGAAGACAACTAATCCCGGGCTGGCATTGGCTATGGTTCTGGGGCATGTAATGAGCAAGGTTTGTTCACAAGTGGAGGATTCATCCATGCTGATCAACCTGAAGAAGAGGAAGCTGCTGCTATCATTGAAGAGGACGCAGAGGATGTGAACAATTTTGTTATTCCTGGTGGTGTCTGCCACAATTGGGTCGCTGTAGATGTTCCTACAGTCATCCATAGATCAGAGTAAATTGTTCACTTTGTTTAAAACCCTTCTCCCATGCCAAAAGGAGAAGTGATGACATTGTTGGCAAAGCATATATACAATGATGTCTTCATTCAATTTTTGCATTGTTAAACATTTGTTTTTCCTTTGTTTTCACTTTTTGCTTTTCATTATGAAATCAGTGATCACAAAAAACCATGAAAACAAAAATAAAATCAAAACATTTTTCATCTGCATAATGATTTGCTTGTTTAAATTCTGAAATTTTTCTTTAACCAAAATCATTATGCAGGTTGATCCTAAAACCCATTGAACATAATGATCCAACGCCATCTCCCAATTTTGAATTCCCTGTATTTGAGGCAGAGGAAGATGATGTTGAAGAGATTCCTGATGAGATCACCCGTCTCCTTGAGCACGAAGAGAAGATCATTCAGTCGCATCTCGAAGACTTAGAAACAGTCAACTTGGGGTCTGAAGATTGTGTTCGCCTGGTGAAGATTGGGGCACTTCTTGAAGGGTCTGTCAAGGAAGATTTGATCAGCTTGCTACGAGAATATTCAGATATCTTTGCTTGGTCCTATGAAGATATGCCGGGTTTGGATACAGATATTGTGCAACATTTCCTGCCTTTGAAGCCTGAGTGCGTGCCTGTGAAGCAGAAGCTCAGAAGAACTCATCCAGATATGGCAGTGAAGATCAAAGAGGAAGTTCAGAAGCAAATTGATGCGGGGTTTCTGGTGACTTCTACATATCCTCAATGGGTGGCCAATATTGTGCCTGTTCCTAAGAAGGATGGAAAAGTCTGTATGTGCGTTGATTACAGAGATCTGAATAAGGCTAGCCCAAAAGATGATTTTCCTCTACCACACATTGACATGTTGGTAGACAATACAGCCAAATTCAAAGTCTTTTCCTTTATGGACGGATTTTCCGGATATAATCAAATCAAGATGGCACCAGAGGATATGGAGAAGACAACATTCATCACACCTTGGGGAACATTCTGTTATCGAGTGATGCCCTTTGGTTTGAAGAACGCCGGAGCCACGTATCAACGAGCTATGACTACCTTGTTTCATGATATGATGCACAAGGAGATAGAAGTCTATGTTGATGATATGATTGCTAAGTCACGAACGGAAGTTGAACATGTTGAGCATTTGTTGAAGCTTTTCCAGCGTTTGAGGAAGTTCAAACTTCGCCTGAATCCGAACAAATGTACATTTGGAGTCCGTTCCGGCAAGTTGTTGGGTTTTGTGGTAAGCGAAAGAGGTATTGAGGTTGATCCTACAAAGGTCAAAGCAATACAAGAGATGCCTGCACCCAAAACTGAGAAGCAAGTCCGAGGATTTCTTGGCCGCTTGAACTACATTTCCAGATTTATATCCCACATGACTGCCACATGTGCGCCGATATTCAAGCTCCTCCGGAAGGATCAGTCTCATGAGTGGACCGAGGATTGCCAGAAAGCTTTCGACAGTATCAAAGATTATCTGTCTGAACCTCCGATTTTGTCTCCGCCTGTGGAAGGAAGACCTCTGATTATGTACTTAACAGTTCTTGAAGACTCGATGGGTTGTGCACTCGGTCAACAAGACGAATCAGGGAAGAAGGAATTTGCTATCTACTACCTCAGTAAGAAGTTTACTGATTGTGAGTCTCGGTACTCTATGCTTGAGAAGACGTGTTGTGCTTTGGCTTGGGCTGCTAAGCGTTTGCGCCAGTACATGATAAATCATACAACTTGGTTGATATCCAGAATGGATCCAATTAAGTATATCTTCGAGAAGCCTGCTTTAACTGGGAGGATTGCCCGTTGGCAGATGTTATTGTCCGAGTATGATATTGAGTATCGAGCTCAAAAAGCTATCAAAGGTAGTATCTTGGCTGACCATTTAGCGCACCAGCCAATTGAAGATCATCAGTCTGTTCAGTATGACTTCCCGGATGAGGAAATTCTGTATTTGAAGATGAAAGATTGCGACGAGCCTACACTTGATGAAGGTCCAGAACCTGGTTCCAGGTGGACGATGGTGTTTGATGGCGCTGTTAATCAATATGGGAATGGAATTGGGGCAGTGATTATTACTCCTCAAGGTTCACACATCCCGTTTACAGCAAGGCTAACTTTCAAATGCACGAATAATATGGCGGAGTATGAAGCCTGTATTATGGGACTTGAAGAATGCATTGATTTGAGAATCAAGTATCTTGATGTCTATGGTGATTCGGCCTTGGTTGTCAATCAGATCAAGGGAGAATGGGAGACGAATCAGCCAGGTCTCATTCCGTACAGAGATTATGCAAGGAGAATCTCAACTTTCTTCACAGAAGTTGAATTTTATCATATTTCTCTAGAGGATAACCGAATGGCAGATGCCCTTGCTACGCTTGCCTCCATGATAGTAGTCAGATGGTGGAATGATGTTCCCAATATTACTGTGATGCGCTTGGACAGACCCGCTCACATATTTGCAATCGAAGAAGTGAAAGATGACAAGCCTTGGTACTTTGATATCAAGAATTTCCTCCAGAACCAGGTCTACCCGCCTGGGGCATCTGTGAAAGATAGGAAAACTTTGAGAAGGTTGTCAGGCAGTTTCTACCTCAGTGGTGAAGTGCTGTATAAGAGAAATTTCGATATGGTTTTGCTCAGATGCTTGGATAGACACGAAGCAAACCTATTGATGACTGAGGTCCATGAGGGTTCATTTGGTACTCATTCCAATGGACATGCCATGGCTAAGAAGATGTTGAGAGAAGGCTACTATTGGCTGACAATGGAGTCTGACTGTTGCAAGTATGTGAAGAAATGTCACGAGTGTCAAATTTATGCGGATAAGATTCATATTCCTCCGACACTTCTGAATGTGATTTCATCACCATGGCCTTTCTCTATGTGGGGAATCGACATGATCGGCATGATTGAGCCGAAAGCGTCCAACGGGCATCGATTTATTCTCGTAGCAATTGATTACTTCACCAAATGGGTTGAAGCCGCTTCATATGCGAATGTGACCAGGCAGGTAGTTGTGAAGTTTATCAAGAACCAGCTGATTTGCCGTTATGGTGTGCCAGAGAGGATCATTATTGATAATGGATCTAATCTGAACAACAAAATGATGGATGAGTTGTGCGCTGAATTCAAGATTGCACACCATAATTCCTCTCCCTACAGACCTAAGATGAATGGGGCTGTTGAAGCTGCTAACAAGAACATCAAGAGGATTATCCAGAAGATGACCGTCACGTACAAAGATTGGCATGAGATGCTGCCATTTGCTTTGCATGGATATCGTACGTCTGTACGCACTTCAACAGGGGCAACCCCTTTCTCTCTTGTTTATGGCATGGAAGCCGTTCTCCCAATAGAGGTGGAGATCCCATCAATGCGAGTCTTGATGGAAGCCAAGTTGACTGATGCTGAATGGATTCAGCGTCGTTACGACCAATTGAATTTGATTGAAGAGAAGCGTTTAACTGCCATGTGTCATGGTCAGCTATATCAGCAGAGAATGAAGAAAGCATTCGATAAGAAGGTCAAGCCTCGTGTGTTCCGAGAAGGTGACCTCGTGCTCAAGAAAGTTTTGTCTTTCGCGCCCGATGCCAGGGGCAAGTGGACTCCAAACTACGAGGGTCCATATGTTGTTAAGAGAGCCTTTTCAGGCGGTGCTTTGATGCTTACAACAATGGATGGGGAGGATTTCACTCGTCCTGTGAATTCAGATGCAGTCAAGAAATACTTTGCCTAAAAAAAAAGTATATGCAAATGAAAAAACAGAATAACTCGCTAAGTTGAAAACCCGAAAGGGCGGCTTAGGCAAAAATGAGCGTCTCGGTGGAGAACCCGCAAGGGTAATCCAGGCAAAAATTAGAGACTTGAAAAAAGAGAATATTTGCATCCCGCTAGATTGAGTACCTCACCCTGGGGCAATCTAGGCAAAAATTAGGGATTTGGCAAGTAACTGCATCCTGACAAGACTTTCTGTTCATCAGTCGTCATTTCGTCAGAAGATTCTCGATTCGTCGTCAACTGAAGCTTCGGATACATCGAGATTCAAATTGGTAGAGAAAGGATCATTATGTTCAATGTAGCCCTCTTCCAGTATATATCACTGATTTCAAATTTGTACAGATCTATGGAGTCTTGCCATTTGCAGGCTACCATTCTATTAAATCAATTTGAGCTTTTTATCCAATTATTTGCACTCTTATTTGGTTCAATTCAACAAATGTTTTGCATGTTTTAAATTGATAAAATATCATTGTTTTAAACAAATCAAATTTTTCAAAAAAATATTGTTTTAAACAAAGTGAACATTCACAATATTGAAAGGATACTCAAGAATATCTCAGTGCTCTCCCGAGGGTGGCATGATTTCCAACAGGTAAGACATTTGTTCATTATTCCTGGTTTGGTTGTATCTTCTTTCTTCAGATCTTTGTTGGGGTTGTTCCCCAGTATAGTCGCAAGCAGAGTGTTGTTGAAGACTTCGTTTTCTCCAGCAGCAGTTTTCCCAGCATGGGTGTTTTCTTGTGAAGTTTCGGCGGTTGATGGCTTGTCATTTTGGTGCCCCGTCACTTTTTCCAGACTTTATTTGTCTCCTCAGCACAGTCATGAGTAGAGCTGTTGTTAATATCCCCATCGGATTCGCGAGCAGAGTTGTTGTCACTCTTCCCAGTGCAGTTGCCAGCGGAGTTGCCTGTTTCCTCAGCACGATCGCTTTCCTTTTTGAAGACTTGGTAAGTCAGCAGTTTGATACCCGGTACTTTACCTTTTCCCCGGCGAAGTCGTCTGTGGAATTGTTGCTATCTCTCCATCAGAGTTATTCTCTTCAGCAGAGCAGGATTTATTTTCCTACTCAGTGGTTGGTTTGGGTTGACATCCCAGTATTTTCATCCATCTTTTCCTCAGCATAGTCTGCAGAGTGCTTGTTGCGGCAGTTCCGCCTGTTGAATACTCCTTCAATCCCCAGTATGGTCGGATGATGGCTCTAGCCTCCAGTGAACGGATTAATTTCCTGACTGCTTGTGATCCCCAGTAGAGTGGCTTATATTGCAGGATCTACTTGTTGTGATCAGTTCGCTATGTGTATTCTCCCCAAGTAGAGTGGTTTGTTGCAGAATCCACTTGTTTTATCCGTCCTCCCTCAGTGGTTTGTTCCCAAGAGAGTAGCCGACAAATTTCCCCAGTAGAGTTGCTTATGCAGTTAGATTCTATTTGGACGATATCCTTCTCCCTCAGTGGGTTGTTCCCCAGCGGAGTTATGTGGAGTTGCTTCTACAGCAGTTTGTGTTTGTGCAATGCACCTTTTGTTTCTCAGTTGACACTGGGATCCCCTGCAGATATCTTGGATTTTCTCTTGTTCTCCAACAGATTCGTCTTGGTGGCTGTTTTGCCCGTTGTGACTTTCTGTACCCTGATTAGGTTGTTTCCTGATATCTCCGATCCTCTGCTTCTTCAGCAGTACCCGCAGATCTTTGCTTTACGGCATGTAGATCTCCGCAGATTGGCTCTCCAGTTGGTTTTTCCCCTGGAAGTATAATACCGGACGTCCGATTCCTGGACCTGTTTGTGTTAGAACTGTCTGTTTTGTCAGCATTCATCAAACATAAATCACGCATATTCATGCATACTCATAAACATTCAGATATTCATGTTGCATTTCTTGCCATATATTCTTTGTTTGTTGTTCCCTGCTTTTGGGTGATATAGATCTCTTTATAGATCTCCCCAAGCAGATGTCGGGTGTTATAAATCTCTCCATATAGAGTCAACCCCATAAGCAGAAAATGTATGTTGTCTTTCCTTCTGCAGTTCCCCACCGAGATATATCCTCGTGGATGACGGTTTCTTCCGTTTCCTCCCAACACATATATTGGGATTGATTTTCCTATTTGAGATACATCCTCATTAGGACATGTTTTGATTCAGTCTGTCTTTTCGGATTATTCCCGAATTGGCTATTTGTCAAATGTCTTGTGCTTCCCAGTGGGTTGTTCCCCAGCGGAATGTTTTGGGCCTCTACCTACGAACCGGTAGTTATAAGTCCTATTTTTCATGGCTCTCTTGGCAGAATTTGTGGTTATACACCTTTTATTCTCCAGCCAGAGTTTTAGTTTTCTACCACCATACCGGTAGTTGTAAATCCTATTTTCCTGCTCTTCAGCAGTTTGTGGTTTGTTATTAACCCTATCTTGGTTTCCCGTGCGGATTTGTGATTTATTCTATCCCCACGCGGAGTTTTGGTCTTCTACCCCGTATTCGGTAGATGTAAACCCTAATTTTGTGGTCACCTCCAACCTTTTGGCCCTCTGCCTACAAACCAGCAGTCGTAAGTCCTATCTTTGCGGTTTTTCTACCTACAAACCGGTAGTTATAAACCCTGTCCTCTCCCTTTGCAGAGTTAACTTTGTTGTTCATCCCAACCGATGACAATTTCCCCCCTTGTGGTTATCTTCATCTATTGTTTGATGTTGATTTTTCTTTGCTTGGATAAGTTGCTCAGATCAGCACTTATATCCCTAGCAAGTCTTTTGTGGATAATTGCCGTATGCTAGCAATTTTATCCTCAGCGGGTCCTTTCACCGTTTGCTAGTGATTGTGTTCCCCGGATCATTGATTTTCATCAATGCATCCTCAGCAGATAGCCTTTCATTTACCCACTTGTTGGTAATGTCTGTTGCTCCTCTTGATTGGTCATCATTATATACCTAGTTTGGTATCCCGATGCCTTTCTTTTCGATTGATTTATCCTTTATTAACCCAGTAACCGGTTGTGGATAATCTTCCATGCGAGTATATTATTCACGGTCTGCCGGTAATGAATAATATATCTCATGCACTCTTCAGTCGAAGCCTTTTGCGTCTTCTTTGTTGAGTAAGATTCGTTATTTCCCCTTTGTGGAATCGAATATTTCTTTGTTGTTGGATAATTGCCGGATGCTTGCAATTTATCCCTTTGAGTTGTCTTTCGTTTACCCGGATGCTTGGTATCGATTGTCTCTCTATTTTGGTTAGTCACCTATTATATACTTCGGTATCTCTGGTGTCCTTTCCTTTCGAGTATATTATTCACGGTCTGCCGGTAATGAATAATATATCTCATGCGCTCTGTAGTTGGAATCCTTTGTTGATTTTCCCCAGCTGAGCAAGATTCGTATTCTCTGTAGAATCGAATATCCATCCTTTAACCAGTTTGTGTTTTGGATGATGAGTGTTTTGGAAGTGAAATCCAATTCACGTTTCGGTTAGTCACCTATTATATACCCAGTAACCGGTATCTCTGGTGTTTCTTACCATGCGAGTTTATTATCTACGTTCTGACGGTAATAGATAATATATCTCATGCGAGTATCTAATCCACGGTCTGCCGGTAATGGATATTATATCTCATGCACTCCTTGGGTTTGTGTCCCCAGTTGAGTAAGATTTGTTTTCCCGTTGTGGATTCGAATGTCCATCCTATAAACAAGTTTGCTTTCGCTCTCTTCAGGATGATGTGTGTTTTGGCATATATACCAATTCACGTTACGGTCGGTCACCTATTATATACCCAGTAACCGGTATCCCTGGTGTTCCTTCCTTTCTGCTCCCTATTATGACCTCGGTCCCCTTGTGGAGTCAGATTTTCCTGAGTTTATGTACCTTTTCCAGGTCTTTCTCAGATGATTGGTTGATTGATATCTCTCACCCTTATACCGGTCTTAGATATTCATTCTTCCTGAGTTTGTTACCCTTATACCGGTAACATCTCATTTGTTTGGTGCTTCCTCAGTGAAGTTTTCCTTTTGCTTCTCCCCCAGGAGTCAGCTTGTGTCTCTCCAATGGATTTATTTTCCTTTGGAATTTTCTTTTCCCCGGTGTGAGTCCTTCACTCCCCAGTGAGGTCTCCAGTCTGATTTCTGTTTCTCTAATCAGAGTCGTGTCTCGTTCACGCTGTGTTAGTTTTGTTTATCCCCAACAAGAATCTTGTTAGAGTCTCTGTTCCTGGTGAGTGTATTACTCCGATGGATCGTCTTTTCTTCTGTGTGAATCATATTCCCCACAGAATTTGTGTCTTTTGCATGCATACATTTGCATCATGAGGTCTCTTAGGGACCAAAATTTGTCTCATTACTGTTATTTAAGCCCATTCTACCGCGTCGAGATGAAGATTTCTAAACTTAACTTCTCCGGCTAGAATGACCTTAAATAGGGGCATCTGTAAGACCCCAATTTTGGCCCTAAGATCCCTCATGGCCCATATCATATCATATCATGGCCTCAAGGATCATTGCATGCCCTAGCTTCCCTCCTAGTGGGTAGGTTGCCTTGTGAGTTGGTTCTTGATCACCAAGCATGTCTTGCATTTGTATATCTTTGCTTTTCATATGTTTACTAACCAAAAAGTACAAAAATATTGTCATTCTAACCTTGTTGCTTGCAGATGAAGCAATTAGGTCAAAATCAGTCAAAGTCAGTCATTGTAGTGGATGGTGGCCATTCTTGCAGAATTTGGGCACCATGATCAATAATCAAGAGTTCATATGACTTGGGACATCATTTGGAATCAAGATCTCAAGGAATTAGGGTTTGGAATTCATCAGAACATGCCTCAGTCATGCAAAACCCTAGAAAGGTCAAACTTGGTCAACTGTGGATTTAGTCAGTGATTTGGTGATGGAATTTGGTCTGAGAGGTCTCATTCATGCCTATATAAGCTTCATATATCATGTCAAGCATCCACAGTGAAGAAAATAAAGTCAGACAAGAAATTTCCAGAAATAGAAAGTTGACCTGTAATTCAAATTTGCCAAAAATGGAAACTTCTTGATCTTAATCTTGCATCATGATACAAGCTCCAAATGAATTTTTGCCCAACATGAAAGTTGAAGATCTTGTTCTCCCATTTCCAAAAAGTCAAAGAACACTCAATTCCCATGTATGGTTGGCAAGATATGATCAATTCATTTTCACAATTTCTTGAACTTCAAAAGGCCATATCTCATGAACCATTTGGCCAATTTTGGTGGGGTTTTTTCCTACAAGTCCTATTTGTTCCCCTCTTTCCAAAAATGCATTCATCATTCATCAAAACCTCACCATGCAAAATGGCCTTTTTTGAACTTGCCTTAATTAATTTCAAGTAAGGTTGATTTTTGACTTTTCCAAATAACCAATTTTACTCACTTTGGCCAATTGGAACTTGTTGGAAATGATATTTGAAACTTGCTTGAGGCCCAATTCGTGCAGAATTACACACCCCATGTGCATATGGTGGAAAATTAGCAAATGGCAAAGTGGCTTCATTTAAGATAAACATGATTAGCATTTGTTAAGCCAAGTTAAAACAGAAGTATTTAAACTTATTTTCTGTCATTTACAAACCCTAGAGAGCAGCAGCCTGACTTCACACAGAAAAAACTCTCTCTCTCAAATTTTCATTTCTCCATTTTTGGAACTGTTGCTGAAAACATTGAAAGAGCTCGAGTCCTGCCTTGTTGTTTCATCATCTGGCCTTCATTTGGAAGCTATTTGAAGCACCATTCACTAACTGGAAGCTCACTTTCTTGTTCTGATTTCTCAAAGTTCAGCCATGGCAAGTTTTGATTCAAGTTGGATTTGAGTTGTTTGAGCTAAGCTTCTTCAAGTATCCTTCCAGACCAACCACAAGCTTCATCTGTTTCACCTCAACACATCCAAATAACACTGTTTCATTGATTTCTTCATAACCAAGTAAGAATTCGATTCTCTTTTTTCACTAATCCATGCTATACACTTTATAGATCTCCTTTCCCTGATCATTATGAGCTTTAAATGGTTGAAAATGGTTTAGTATTTGGCAAGTTATGTTGAAATGAATGTTGATGATTCAAATTTGTTTTTGCTTGGTTCTTATTGTCCAGCTCGATTTAATGAAAATTATTGTTGGATTTACAATGTGTGATGTTTGCTGAGTTGAATGCTGTGCTGTATGTCCATTTCTGGAAATTTTTTTGAATCGATTGAATGGAGGTGATGAAGCTACACTGTAGCTCGAAGAAACCCTAATCCTGTTTCCAGATTTTTTTCTGTTTTCACGTGTATTGCCTGCTTGAGTTACTGTTCCATTGAAACAACCAATCAGAACATTTAGTTTTACTTGGCTGATGCGCACCGTTTTGATTAGTGAGTGTGGTATTTACCATTGTGCCACCGGTCAACCACTTTGACCTAGTAAACCATGTTATTTTGTTCATTTATTCCAAATTGATCCCTCATTTTACAAAAATCATAACTCATGCATTTCCAATCCAAATTTAATGAAAATTTTTGCATCATGTTCATATGAATCTCTACTTTTTTATCATGATTTTTGCTGATTTTTTGGATGGCTGGATTTTTAATGGTATTAGGGTTTTGTTCATGTATGCATATTTTGTACCCTTTGCCAAATCCTTTGTGAAATAGTCATGCATTATCCATTTGATCTGAAATTTTTTGTGCACAAACTAGACTCACTCATGGTTATTTTGATATAGAGTTTGTGAATTTATCTTATCTGGATTGTGAGTTATGAATTTTTGAATTAGGGTGTGACAATTTCTGTCACACCAATGATATGCAATTTCATGATTTTTGATACCATGCTTCCTGACTTCCAATTGATGTGAAATTTTGCATGAACCTACTTTTATATGTCTAGTTCACTTGTGATTTTTCTTGGATTTATTTGTGCCATTTACTAATTGTTTGAGATTTTTCTCCCCTGTCTAGTCAAATGTTGACTTGTGTGATACATGCTGCCATTTCATTTGTGAAATTCTCATACTTTATTGAATGACCATGAAATTTTACATGTGATTACTAGACATCCTAAGCTTTGTCATGGTGTTGATCCCATTCATTTATCATTTGTTATCACTGACTTATGAATTTTTGAAGTTGATACATGTTTGGTTGACTTCTTTGTGCATGCTTGAAATTGTTTTGACTTTCTGATTTTAATTGACTATCTTCCCATGATCCAATTGAGCTGAAATTTTATATGCATGTCATGTTATGGATTTTGATTGACCATGATTTATTTGCTGATTTTTGGAATTGATTATGATTGCTTTTGAGCTAAGTCTTGCTGTTGACTTCTATGAGCTTTCATTTACCATGTTTTGACTTCCTTTGCTTATGAAATCATGATGATGGATGATATGCATGTGAGACCAATTGAGTTTGCTTCTTAATTGTTTGAACTTGATTTTGGTTGACTATCCCTTGCTGTTTTGACTTTCTCATCTCATTTTGACCCTAGGCTTGTCCTAGTGGTCCTGTTGCTTATGTTTGAGTTCCTGTTTTCAGGTTAAGCAACAATGCTTCAAAGAGAACAATCTAATGTGATTAAGCTTGATTGTTTATCATGAGCTAACCTCTTTGTTTTGTAGGTGGCTTGACTCATGACTTGAGTCTTGTGCTTTGCACATTCATCTGATTATGTTGACTGTTAATTCTATTCTCCTTTTGCTTATCTTTTGAATTGTGTACTGATCTGTTTGACTATTTCAGGTACCATTAGTTGCTTAGTTCTTTGAACTTGCTTTGCTTTGCTTTATAGCAATTTGCATTGAGGTATAATTCCTTATTCTTCATGTAGTCTGGAAGACCTGGCCTGTTATTTGGCCAGGCAACTGTCTGAAGTCCTCCTTAAGAGGCAATGCTTGTGTGTGTTTATATTTGTCCCAAGCAGGAAAAGTCCTTCAAATAAGGCAATTGGTAGATCAAAGGGATAAGCAACCTATCCCCTACTATTTTGTGAGTCTTCTCCTTGCTCCCATTACATGGTTGTAGCATTGAGATCCAAACCCAAGATCAATCGAGTCAATAACATGTGGAGAGAGTTCCTACTTTCTGAACTCCCACACCTTCTGATATTCAAATGCTCTCCCTGACCAGGGATAAGAGCAATGAGGCACACCCCTCATCTCCTTTCATCTGCTTCACCTTAGCCCCTCAATGGCAAGGTTAAGAGCACCTGTGACCCTATTCCAGTTGGCTTCAATGCCTAACCCTTTTGTATGAGCCTCCTTGTTTGGTTATAGTGTGTGCTGAATGCTTTCATTGATTGATCACTTGCTTCATATACACATGTTTGCTTGCGTGCACTCATCATCATTTATTGCTCATTAATGCATAACCATCTCATTTGTCTTTATGACTTATCTTTGTTGTTTCCCCATTGAGAACAATTGTAAGACCATTCCTTTGGCCTTTGTTTCTATGATATGGAAGTGAGTTGTAAGACCATTTCATTGGCCACTCATCTTATCTTTGCTTGATGCACTTGATTGTATGTGAGGATGCAATTGTAAGTCCCTGTAAGTTGGCATTTGCTTTCCTATGACCATACTGTGGAGGTTAGAGTAAGCCCAGATAGATTGGCATCTGACGTCCATGTTTTGCTTTTCTTTGTTTATGTGAGGATGCAATTGTAAGTCCCTGTAAGTTGGCATTTGCTTTCCTGTGATCATAAGTTGCATTTGTTTGTTGTATGTGAGGATGCAATTGTAAGTCCCTGCAAGTTGGCATTTGCTTTCCTATGATCATATGTTGGATATTGGTATAAGTCCAGACAGATTGGCATCCGGTATCCAAGTTTCATTTTGTTAGGAGATTAGTGTAAGTCCATTGAGTGGCCTCTGATATCCATTTCTGTTTTAGGAGATTGGTGTAAACCCATCTATTGGCATCCGGTATCCAAGTTCCATTTCTGTTTTAGGAGACTGGTGTAAATCCATCTATTGGTATCCGGTATCCACCTTTTATTTCTTTGTTTGAGGAGATTAGTGTAAGACCATTGAGTGGCCTCTGATATCCCGTTCTGTTTTAGGAGATTGGTATAAGCCCAGTGATTGGCATCCGATATCCGCTTTTGTTGACTTTCTTCTTTGTTGTTTATTATTATCCATTGCTATTCCAAAGGACACACTTGAATCATCCCCTATATGATCTCAAGAGGTGAACCTTCTAAGAAGTTTTACAATCCATCTTCATCCATTCATCCATTTTGTCCTAAACCTTTTCACACATTGATTTCAAACTTGACATAGATATTGTGCAAACATCTTCATGTTTTCAAACTAAAAACCTGGACCCCAAGTCCTTGACTTTTTTCAAACTCCATTTCATAATACTTCTTTGAATTAATCTTAATCATACTTTGACTCTACTTTCATAATCACAATCAATTAACTTCACCCATTCACTTGTTTTGGCTTTGTCCATTGTTAATCTTTTCATGCATTAGCCATAGGTTTCAATTATCATTGTGGTTGATGTAAACCTCACCTTATCTTTAGTGAGTCGACAGTAAGACTTCCGTACTGAAAACAGGGTTAACCCCTCTAGTACGTCGAAGCTATCCTCGCATGGTGGATGTTGGTTTTGGTCGAGTGTTCTCCCATTGATAATGAAAAGCCTCAGTGCTTGTGTTTAAAATTGAATCCACCAACTTTTGGAAATCTTTTAGCCGAACTACGGCGTTTTGATCCTTACCTTTGATGGAAGGTACGTAGGCAGCGGGTTCATCCGTTCGAACACAAAAATAACTAACTTGTACATTCTTTTCTCATCATCCCAATCATGTTTGCACAATACTTATGTCATAACAAATAACAATTTAGTACAACAAGTGTGAAAAGGGCTCCCTAGGAGTACCTAGGACGTAGTGGGTGCCTAACACCTTCCCATTGCGTAATTTACCCCTTACCCAGACTCTCTGATCTTTTTATTAGTTTTCTACGTGTAAAACTTCTTAGGCTTTTGTTCGCTTTTTAGCCAGTCCTTTTGGATAAATAAAAGTGCGGTGGCGACTCGAAAAATCATTGTATCTCTTGCTTATGATTTAATCGATAGATCATATAGCGACGAATACACCGCTACAGGGGGGGGGGGGTAAGCTACAAACCAAATTGTTGAGAATTCCACTCATGCTGGCGATTTCCTGCTCACTCTGCGGGAGAATTCCAATCCGAATGAGGGAATACCATCTTCCTCGAAAAGATAGCATGTCAATTTATCAATTTATAAGGATTTTAGGCCAATCCACACAAGGGATGACAACCATATAATTGATAACACAAATGCTAGATCCAGCCTCAATTGGGGAGCTAGTAGATTAAGACCAAACTCCAAACTCTCTGGGGATTTGGTGGGATGTTAGAGATATACTCCTCAAAACAAAATGGGGCCAAAGCTCCAGACTCTCTGGGGAACTTGGTGATGCTTAACTTTCTTCTGTGTTCGCGGAGGAGACAGCCTGGAAGATAATGAAGAGGACACAAGTATGCTGGTCATATGAACAAATGTCTTACCCTTTTGGAGATCATACTATCCTTGGGAGAACACTGAAGATGTCCCAATTATCCTTTTTGTCATTGTGAATGTTCACTTTGTTTAAAAACAAATGATGAAAACTTTATTTATTTAAGACAATGATATTTATCAATTAAAACATGCAAATATTTGTTGAATAGAAACAAATAAGAGTGCAAAGAATTGGATAAAGGCTCAAATTTATTTGATGGAATGGTAGTCTGCAAATGGCAAGACTCCATGGATCTTTACAAATTTGAAATTGGTGATATATATTGGAAAAGGGCTACATTGAACATAATGGCCATTTCTCCACCAACTTTGAATCCGATGTATTTGAAGCTTCAGTTGATGATGAATGAGCAAAATTCCTTGACAGATGACAGTTGTAGAACGAAGTCTTGTCAGGATGCAGTTACTTGCCAAATCCTTAATTTGCATAGATTGCCCCAAGGTGAGGTACTCAATCTAGCGGGATACATGTATTTTTTATGTCTCTAACTTTTGCCTGGATCTCCCTTTCGGGTCTTCAATCCACCAAGACACTCATTTTTGCCTAATCCGCCCTTTCGGGTTTTCAACTTAGCGATTTATTATGTTTTTATTTTAGGCGAAGTATTTCTTATCTGCATCTGAATTTGTTAGACGGTGTGGCTAGTGATCGAGAGGGGGGGTGAATAGATCACCTCTTTGAAATTTAACGGATTTGAAATTTTATCAGAGTTTTCAAAGTTGGCGGAAAAATCAGTCCCGAATCGACTTCCGTCTATTCTGAACCGCTACTAGAAAGCCGGACACACAAGTTTAATTGCTGGATTTTAATGAGAATGACAGAAACAATTCACACCAGAATTTTAGCTAATTGAATGCACTTATCATTAAAGTCTATTTCCAATGAATAAAATCTAGCTAACCGTTTTGTCAAACAGTTGGTGTGTATGTGATCGATGATAAACAGCAATGAAGTTTGATTAAAAGTTTTCTTGCCACTGCTGTCTTACAACAGGAACAATCACCACACACTAACTGAAATTGCGAAAACAGTTTTAAAACGTAAAGAGGAGTAAGGTAAGAATACGATACGCAGAGATTTGTTAAGGAAGTTCCCCACGTCGTCCTCGCGTGTGGGTACGTCTCCCTCTCAATTTCAAATGAAATTGAGAACTTTGATTATCAATTTTTGCCGAATCCGTTGATACAAGGTTATGATACAAAGACAGAATTCTAAACTCTAAGAACTTCTTCTTGTATGAACCTTCACTTGATCTGAGCACGATCAAGATTTTCCTGCACGAAATTGCAAACAATTCACCGGTTCCACGACCTGCTTGCGAAATCCCCCGATCTCCAAACGCAACGCTGCGGCTGAATATGTTCTGCAAACGTGACTCCCAAACCCTCAAGAACACTCCAGTTCTTGAAGAACAAACCAATAGGTTTTTCCTAGAAACCCCCTTCAATCTTCAACTCAGCTAGATCCTCGATCGTTCCACTGCAAACCACAGCTAGATCCTTGATCGTACCACTGATCGTTATCTCGATGCTTCTTTAATCCAAAGAACAAGAATGGTTATGTGTAAATGTTCTTGAAGAAAAGTGATTGAGAAGATGAAGAAGATGAAGTCTCTTTCAGGTTTCTAATTGCTCTCAAACAATTGTTCCAACACTGCTTTTGATCTTGTGTTCAATTGTTTTCCCTCAATGAATTCGTAGTTTTCACTGCTGTCATAACCTGTCTTATATATGCTGCAAAAACAGTTACTGTTATAACATAAAACAGCTTTATGTATTGATGCATAAGAGTGTGTATCGATGCATACTGTAAGATATGTGAATTTTTGGTGAAATTTATTAATCATGTATCGATGCATAATTCGTATGTATCGATGCATGTGATTATTTCACTAGTATGTATCGATGCCTAATGCGCATGTATTGATACACAGGCTGTTTCAATTGGTCATGTATCGATGCAGGGATCGTGTGGATCGATGCATAGAGTATTTAGCCTTCCATGTATTGATGCATGACTCGTATGCATCGATGCATACTGAACAGAAAGGTTTTGTGATTTATCACATGCTATATGTATCGATGCAGAGGCTTATGTATTGATGCATACTGACATAAAATGCATTTTAATTGTTATTTTAAGGGAAGTATCAATGTAGGTTTATATGTACAGTTATGCAACAGTAGAGTGGGATGGAAAACATAATAAAAACACAAATGTATCATGTAATGCAATGCACAACCAACATTTGGATGATGATCACACAATTTGCTATCATTAAAAATTAATTCAAGGTAAAGAATTCTCTCACAAACTCCCCCTTTTTGATGATGGAAAATTCTGGGCAAGATGTGTGATACTCCCCCTGAGTTTGTGCATATCTGCATTTTCTCCCCCTTTGTCAACATCAAAAAGAGGAAGAAACAGGTTTATCAAGGTAGCATAGTGTAGCAGGACATGGCAAAAAATGGATAACAGGCTATCAATCACAAAGAATGAAGCTTCAAAGTAAAGAATCATTCACAAAGAATGACGAGTAAGGGCAATAACAATAGAGATAAACAGAAATAGAGAAGCATTTTAAAGATACGAACGAGTTTAAGAGTTACATAAGCTAAACCATATATTGTGCAACAAAATAAAACTTGAGCAATATGAAATGAAATGCAGTGAGATGAAAAGATGGTTGGTTAATTTGGATTGTGGCCACCACAGGACTCCTCATCATGTCTGTCAGGATCTCTGTAGCTTGGCGGAGGCGGAGGAGGAGGCATTGTGTCTGGATTTTGGCCCATGAAGGAGTATCGCCTAAATCGGTTCTGAACTTCAATGCTTCTAAAGCTGTCCATAATACCAGGATTTTCACGGCAGTCGTCCATAAAGCCGGACATTTCGTTGTAGAAAACCTGATGCCATTTAACCAAGTCTTGGTGCCAAGCGTGTTGATTGTGATACATCCGTGTATGCTCATCATGCCAGTCCCGATGCTCGTTGTGCCATTCAGATTGTTGAACATGCCAGTACCGTGCTTCTTCATGGCGTTCTTTGTTGACAATTTCCATCTGTTGAAGCATATGAGTGATGTCCGCATTTGGTGTTGAGGCTGAAGTACCACCAGAGAATGGAGGGGCTGTAGGTTCAGGTACATAGTTGGTAGGAGACCACCTTCGTGGCACCCAATCACCCCAACCAGCATTGGCCTTAGCTTGTGGTGCATCTGTTTCAGCCGCATCCTGCATTTCTTCATCAGGCTGATCTTCAGCAACATGGATGCGTTCCGAGGGCACGTCAAAGTTGTAAATTCTGGTTTTGGATTTTCTTTCGAAGAAATAGAAACATTTGCGGTCCTTGTCCCACCGATATCCCATATGCGATAGAGTGGCAGAGTCAAACTCTTGAGCAGCAGATGGAGATAGGAGAGGAACAATAGGTATTGCAACTTTCCAAAACTTAAGAATTTTCATTATTTGAGAGGCATAACCTAGAGCCACATTCTTGGAGCTGTCTCGCACGAAAAATAGACGTTTTACAAAGTAATTAGCCCAATTTAAGAGCACCTTATTTTGCAAAATGTAGAGAAGATGTATGCTGGGCCTGTCCAACCGCGAATGTCCACTGTTTGTTGGACGCAGAATATGTGTAATAATCCAGTGAAGAATACGCGGAGTTTGCTTGATCATACCAGACGTGACGTGTTCATCATCACTCAACGGTCTGTCTATCTTTAGGATAGATGGAGTAAAGTCCTTCATGTCAAATTCAGGATCAAAATGCAGGTCATGCCAGCACTTGAAAGCCATCGACGGAGGCGGCATTTGAAATACCGTTTCCTAATCAGAGGCTTCAAAGGTATATGTTCTGACTCCGATAGAACACCGGAACATATAGCCTCTACCAGTTTGTAAGCCAGCATAAAAGACCCGAATGAAATCCTCATGATAATCATCCTTTATGGACAGAAACGACCCAAGTCTTTGTGCATGTAAGAGTTCAACCACTTCATTTAGGTGTAGGTGAATAGCATCTGTTTTATCAAAGACGTGAGGTTTCATGACTAACCTTGTCTTGAAGGATTCCTCAAATTCAGCAGCAACAGCAGGATGAAGTAGCTCTAAGGCATTTGAAGGAACGTCTGGTGGTTGCTGAGATGTACCGGCTGTTTCCTTTCCCTTTCCTTTTCCTTTGGCTCTGGCTGGAAAAGTGCGTGGAGGCATGGTGATGTGAGATTTAGGGTTTTAGAGAGAGGGTGAAGATGAGGAGGATTAGGGTTATCCACTGGTTTTGGGGTTTTTGAGGGCAGATGATATGAAGTCTTGAGATAGGAAGTGATATGATTGGCTGATGTGTCGATGCCTGAGAGAGAAAGAAATGCATTTAATTCAGATAGCATCAGTATGTATCGATGCAGATGGTCATGCGTCGATGCCAAATCTTCACAATGGGCATGTGTATCGATACATGCGATGGATGCATCGATGCATCCTGAAGCAGTTTTTAAAAAATTTGAATTTCAGAATGTATGGATCGATGCTTGCTTCGTTTGTGTCGATGCATACTGATGCTGAACTGGCTTTTAATGAATTTTAATACAGTATGAATATGCATTATGCACTATGTCATGATGATTATGCTCAAGAGAGATTCAGAAGTCAGATTGTTAATGTGCACACAATATGGACAAGGAGTATATGCAATCAAATTTTATATCAACTAGAGTAAGAACATTTGTTCTAACATACACAATCACTTAGCAATAAGAAAATTGTAGAAAGGATTGATATTACCTCTGTTGGAGAACTCTTGTGATGGATAATTGACATCTAAAACAGCTCTTATCAACCATGGTGAGGCATAATATAATTAAGAGGTAACATGCTTATGACATCAATTGAGAAAGATCTAAGATTCCCAATTCGCGACGAATGTTGAAGAAAGGTTCCGTTGCCAACGGTTTAGTGAAAATATCAGCAAGCTGATTTTTGGAATCAACGTGCTCAAAGACAACGTCTTCTTTTTCAACATGATCACGAAGGAAATGATGTCTAATCTCTATGTGTTTAGTGCGTGAGTGTAAAACAGGGTTTTTAGTAAGGTTTATGGCACTAGTGTTGTCACATTTGATAGGAATACGTTTGAGTTGAATGTTGAAGTCTTGTAGTTGCTGTTTCAGCCATAAAATCTGAGCGCAACAACTACCGGCTACAACGTATTCTGCCTCTGCAGTTGACAAAGCCATAGAAACTTGCTTTTTGCTATGCCAACTGACCAAGGAGTTTGAAAACAGGTGACATGTACCACTTGTGCTTTTCCTATCTGATTTGCAGCCAGCAAAATCAGAATCGGAGTACCCTACTAAGCTATAATCACTTCCTTTGGAATACCAAAGCCCATATTTAGGTGTTCCGTGAAGATATCTAAATATGCGCTTCACCGCTTTTAGGTGCGATTCCTTAGGATTTGATTGATAGCGTGCACACATACAAACACTAAACATGATGTCAGGTCTAGAAGCAGAAAGATACAAGAGAGATCCAATCATACCTCTGAACCTTTTGACATCTACACACTTACCGTGCTCATCTTTATCTAGATTTCCGTTGGTAGGCATTGGGGTGTCGATTGATTTTGAGTCATTCATTCCAAAGCGCTTGAGTAGTTCTCTGCAGTATTTTGTTTGACATACTGCTGTACCCTCATCAAGTTGCTTTATTTGCAGTCCTAAGAAGTAGTTCAGCTCCCCCATTAGACTCATCTCAAATTCACCCTGCATAACCTTAGAAAATTCTTCGACCAAGTGTATGTTAGTTGAACCAAATATAATATCGTCGACATAAACTTGAACTAAAAGAATGTGCTTCCCTTTGTGTTTAATAAAGAGAGTATTGTCCACTTTACCTCTTGAATATCCATGATCAATCAGGAATTTGCTAAGCCTTTCATACCAAACCCGAGGGGCTTGTTTAAGACCATACAAAGCTCGTTTTAATTTGTAAACATGATCTGGATTTTCAGCATTTTCAAAACCGGGAGGTTGTGAAACATATACTTCTTCATTTATGACACCATTAAGAAAGGCACTCTTTACGTCCATTTGGTAAAGCTTAAAATCCTTAGAACACGCATAGGCAAGCAAAAGACGTATAGCTTCAAGGCGAGCAACTGGAGCATAAGTTTCCTCATAGTCTATGCCCTCCTCTTGGTTATACCCTTGTGCTACTAAACGTGCCTTGTTCCTAGTAATCACTCCGTTTTCATCAAGCTTGTTCCTAAAAACCCACTTAGTGCCTATGATATGATGATCTCGCGGACGAGGGACAAGTTCCCAAACGTCATTTCTTTTAAATTGATTAAGCTCTTCTTGCATGGCCATTAGCCAAAATTCATCAATCAAGGCCTCTTTGGCATTCTTAGGTTCTACTTGTGAAACAAACGCGAAGTGAGAACAAAAATTACTTATCTTAGAACGAGTCATTACTCCCTTTGAAATGTCTCCCAAGATGTTGTCAATGGGATGGTCTTTTGAGGATCTCCAAGCTGTTGGAAGATCATTCACTTCAGCTGTCTTTTCTTCCTCAATTTCTTCATGACTAGTATCTTCCTCCTTCTCATGGGCAGCTGTTTTGGACTGATCAGTTTCCTCAACAGCTTCCTTGAGTATGTCTTCTGTAGATACACCTGCGTCATCAAAAGAAATACCTTTTCCGACATTTTTCGGATAAGACTCATCAAAAGAAACATGAACAGATTCTTCAACAGTAAGTAAACGCTTATTATACACTCTATATGCTTTACTTGACAGTGAGTAACCAAGAAAGATACCTTCATCTGCTTTTGCATCAAACTTCCCAATGTTTTCCTTACCGTTATTCAAAACAAAACATTTACAACCGAATACGTGAAGATGTGACAAGTTTGGTTTTCTTCCTTTCAAAAGTTCATAAGGAGTTTTGTTCAAAATAGGGCGAATTGAGATTCTGTTTAGAACATAACAGGCTGTGCTGACAGCATCAGCCCAAAAGTATTTTGGTAATCCACCCTCATTAAGCATTGTTCTTGCCAACTCCTCTAAAACACGATTTTTACGCTCCACAACGCCATTTTGTTGTGGAGTGCGAGGGGCTGAAAAGTTATGCTCAATACCATACTTGTCAAAAAACTTCTCAAAGTGATAATTTTGAAACTCACCACCATGATCGCTACGAATTGTAACTATTTTGGAATTCATTTTGTTTTGGGACAGATTTGCAAAATTTTTAAAAGCAGAAAAAGTTTCATCTTTGCTATGAAGGAATATAGTCCAAATGAATCTAGAGTAGTCATCAACTATTACAAAGCCATAGTAATTTCCACCTAGGCTCTTTGTCCTAGAAGGTCCAAAGAGGTCCATATGGAGAAGCTCAAGGGGTCGTGAAGTTGAAATTACATTTTTAGATTTAAAAGACACCCTTGTTTGCTTTCCCATTTGGCACGCGTCACATAGGTGGTCTTTTGAAAATTTTATTTTTGGTAGACCGACTACTAGATCCTTAGATACAACCTTATTTAGCAAATCGAAGTTAACATGCGCTAAACGTCTATGCCAAAGCCAAGAATCATCATTCAAGGTGACTAGACATTTAGTATTTGTTAAAGGTACATCAAACAAGTCAAGCATATAGATATTGTTTACTCTTACACCCTTAAACACAATGTTTTGTTCAACATGTTCAATTATGCAGCAAGTTTTTGTAAACGACACTTTATAGCTCATGTCGCATAGTTGACTTATGCTTAACAAATTGTGTTTAAGTCCCTCAACTAAATGGACATTTGAAATAGTAGTGGTGGAGGGATTACCTACACTACCTTTGCCGAGTATAGCTCCTTTGTTGTTGTCTCCATAAGTGACATATCCCTTCTTCTTTGCCTTGAAGTCTATAAAGAGCGATATGTCACGGTCATGTGCCTCGAGCAGCCGCTGTCAAGAAACCACCTTCTATCTGCGGAGGCAAGGCACTCATCCTACAACATCAAAAGAGAGAAGTTGGTACCCAATTTTCATTGGGTCCAAGTGGGTAAGTGCTAACATGGTTGCCTTTTGGCTTCCATTGATAAATGCCTTTAGGGACAAGAAATCTCCTAAATTTGCATTTCTTAATGGTATGGCCAGCATGGCAACAATAATGACATAAACCATGATGATGTGTTTGTTGTTTCTTGTTCATTGAATCCTTTAGAATAAAAGAGTATTTTGCATATGGAGGATTCAATGACTTCTTAAACAACTTGGGGTTAACGGCATAAGTAACTTTAGGTTGTAGCGCTTTCTCTAATTTGACCTTAAGAGTGTTTACCTCTTTTTGCCAAATATAACAAGCGTCACAATACCTAACTCTACTACATCCGTCAATGTCAATAATTTTTGAATTTTCTGCAATACTAGCTTTCAACGCTTCTAACTCAATTTCAGCTTTGTTTACTTTACCTTCCAAAAATGAAAAAATATGTTTGTCGGAAGATAGTCTTTTAAAAGCATCTACAGCTTCGTTATGCAGTTTTTCAAAAGCTATTTTTAGTTCCAAAAAAGACATAGAAGAGAAATTATTGTAGTAGGCTTGTTTTACCTTTTTGTCATTGTTTTTCTTCTTGTGGTAGGACAGATTTTTTGTGTGAGCCATAAGGCACAGATTTGCTGCTTCATCATCATCACTTGAGCTTTGTGTGCTTGATGAATCGCTATCACTTTCCCATGCAATGTACGCTCTTCTTTGTTTGCTGTACCCTTTTGGTGAATCCTTTCTTTGATCCTTATACTTTATAGGGCAATCTGTTTTATAATGTCCAGATTTACCACAATTAAAACAGGATCCTCTTCCTCTACTCTTCTTGTTCTCTTCTTGTTTCGAATTTGTAGATTGTTTTCGAAACTTCATGAGATTTTTGTCGGAATGCTTGACTCCATTCTTTCGAATGAATCTATTGTATCTCCTTACAAACAGTCCCATTTCCTCATCATCCGAGTCTTTGTCACTACTTGAATCATTGTCGCTTTGCTCTTTTCGTGAGGACTTAGAGCTAGAGGCCACAAGAGCTATTGGCTTCTTCTCTCCCTCTTTGTCTCTTTTCTTCTCCTTTTCCTTCTTACTTTTGTTCTCATATTTTTCAAGACTTTCCAATGCTTGCTGATGTTCTTCAAGCTTTCCAAACAAAGTTGTAATCGTAAGTCTTGTTAGATCGTTGGCTTCCTTGATTGCTGTTACTTTAGGTTGCCACTCCCTGCTAAGACACCTGAGAATTTTATTAGTAGCAATTTCATTGGAAATAGGTTTTCCAAGAGCATTCAATCGGTTAGTTAGATGAGTGAATCTCTTTTGCATGTCGGAGATGGATTCTCCTTGTTTCATGCGAAAGAGCTCAAACTCTTGATTGAGTGTGTTAATGCGGGACTGTTTTACTTCAGTAGTACCCTCATGGGCAACCTCTAAAGCATCCCACATTTCTTTAGCTGTCGTGCAATGGGATACTCGATAATACTCATCAACACCAAGTGCTGAAATTAACATGTTTCGAGCTCTCCAATCACACGACCACTTTTTCTCATCTTTCTCATTCCAATCATCTTCTGGTTTAGGTACTATGGCGCCAGCTGCATTAGTCATAGTAATTTGAAACGGACCGTTTTCAATGGCAGCCCATACTAGCCTATCCACAGAATTTATATGAACTCGCATGCAGTCTTTCCAGTAGCCGTAATTTTCACCGTTGAAAATAGGCGCTCTATTATACGCCCCCTTTGGTTCAGAATCCATACTGTTACAGGCAGCCACAGAGCACCAGGGAACCGGCGCTCTGATACCACTTGTTAGACGGTGTGGCTAGTGATCGAGAGGGGGGGTGAATAGATCACCTCTTTGAAATTTAACGGATTTGAAATTTTATCAGAGTTTTCAAAGTTGGCGGAAAAATCAGTCCCGAATCGACTTCCGTCTATTCTGAACCGCTACTAGAAAGCCGGACACACAAGTTTAATTGCTGGATTTTAATGAGAATGACAGAAACAATTCACACCAGAATTTTAGCTAATTGAATGCACTTATCATTAAAGTCTATTTCCAATGAATAAAATCTAGCTAACCGTTTTGTCAAACAGTTGGTGTGTATGTGATCGATGATAAACAGCAATGAAGTTTGATTAAAAGTTTTCTTGCCACTGCTGTCTTACAACAAGAACAATCACCACGCACTAACTGAAATTGCGAAAATAGTTTTAAAACGTAAAGAGGAGTAAGGTAAGAATACGATACGCAGAGATTTGGTAAGGAAGTTCCCCACGTCGTCCTCGCGTGTGGGTACGTCTCCCTCTCAATTTCAAATGAAATTGAGAACTTTGATTATCAATTTTTGCCGAATCCGTTGATACAAGGTTATGATACAAAGACAGAATTCTAAACTCTAAGAACTTCTTTTTGTATGAACCTTCACTTGATCTGAGCACGATCAAGATTTTCCTGCACGAAATTGCAAACAATTCACCGGTTCCACGACCTGCTTGCGAAATCCCCCGATCTCCAAACGCAACGCTGCGGCTGAATATGTTCTGCAAACGTGACTCCCAAACCCTCAAGAACACTCCAGTTCTTGAAGGACAAACCAGTAGGTTTTTCCTAGAAACCCCCTTCAATCTTCAACTCAGCTAGATCCTCGATCGTTCCACTGCAAACCACAGCTAGATCCTTGATCGTACCACTGAACGTTATCTCGATGCTTCTTTAATCCAAAGAACAAGAATGGTTATGTGTAAATGTTCTTGAAGAAAAGTGATTGAGAAGATGAAGAAGATGAAGTCTCTTTCAGGTTTCTAATTGCTCTCAAACAATTGTTCCAACACTGCTTTTGATCTTGTGTTCAATTGTTTTCCCTCAATGAATTCGTAGTTTTCACTGCTGTCATAACCTGTCTTATATATGCTGCAAAAACAGTTATTGTTATAACATAAAACAGCTTTATGTATTGATGCATAAGAGTGTGTATCGATGCATACTGTAAGATATGTGAATTTTTGGTGAAATTTATTAATCATGTATCGATGCATAATTCGTATGTATCGATGCATGTGATTATTTCACTAGTATGTATCGATGCCTAATGCGCATGTATTGATACACAGGCTGTTTCAATTGGTCATGTATCGATGCAGGGATCGTGTGGATCGATGCATAGAGTATTTAGCCTTCCATGTATTGATGCATGACTCGTATGCATCGATGCATACTGAACAGAAAGGTTTTGTGATTTATCACATGCTGTATGTATCGATGCAGAGGCTTATGTATTGATGCATACTGACATAAAATGCATTTTAATTGTTATTTTAAGGGAAGTATCAATGTAGGTTTATATGTACAGTTATGCAACAGTAGAGTGGGATGGAAAACATAATAAAAACACAAATGTATCATGTAATGCAATGCACAACCAACATTTGGATGATGATCACACAATTTGCTATCATTAAAAATTAATTCAAGGTAAAGAATTCTCTCACAGAATTCACAGGACGAGTGAAATCCTCCCCATCCATAGTTTTAAGTATCAAGCACCGCCTGAAAAGGCTCTCTTAACAACTTATGGACCTTCATAGTTTGGAGTCCACTTGCCCTAGAATCGGGCGCGAAAGACAAAACTTTCTTGAGAACAAGGTCACCTTCTCGGAACACACGAGGCTTGCCCTTCTTATCAAAGGCTTTCTTCATCCTCTGCTGATATAACTGGCCATGACACATGGCAGTCAATCTCTTCTCTTAAATTAAATTCAGTTGGTCATAACGATTCTGAACCCATTCAGCATTAGTCAACTTGGTTTCCATCAAGACTCTCATTGATGGGATCTCCACCTCTACCGGGAGCACAACCTCCATGCCATATACAAGAGAGAAAGGGGTTGCCCCTGTTGAAGTGCGGACGGATGTACGATATCCATGCAAAGCAAATGGCAGCATCTCATGCCAATCTTTGTACGTAAAAACCATCTTCTGGACAATCTTCTTGATATTCTTATTAGCAGCTTCAACAACCCCATTCATCTTGGGTCTATAAGGAGAAGAATTATGATGTGCAATCTTGAACTCGCTACACAGCTCTTTCATCATCTTGTTGTTCAAGTTAGATCCATTATCAGTAATGATGTTATCTTGCACACCATAACGGCATATGAGTTGATTCTTGATGAACTTCACAACCACCTTCCTGGTCATGTTTGCATATGGCGCTGCTTCAACCCACTTGGTGAAGTAATCAATTGCTACGAGAATAAATCTGTGACCATTGGACGCTTTCGGCTCTATCATGCCAATCATGTCAATCCCCCACATGGAGAAAGGCCATGGTGATGAAATCACATTCAGAAGTGTCAGGGGAATATGAATCTTATCCGCATAAATTTGACACTTATGGCATTTCTTCACATATATGCAGCAGTCAGACTCCATCGTCAGCCACTAGTAGCCTGCTCTCAACATCTTCTTAGTCATGGCATGTCCATTGGAATGAGTACCAAATGAACCCTCACGGACTTCAGTCATCAATAGGTCTGCTTCGTGTCTATCCACACATCTGAGCAGAACCATGTCAAAATTTCTCTTATAAAGCACTTCGCCATTGAGGTAGAAACTGCCAGATAGTCTCCTCAAAGTCTTCTTATCTTTCACATATACCCTAGGCGGTTAAATCTGACTCTGAAGAAAACATTTGATATCATAATACCATGGCTTATCATCTTTGACTTCTTCAACTGCAAATACATGAGCTGGTCTACCCAAGCGCATCACAGTGATATTGGGAACCTTATTCTAGAGTCTCACTATAATCATCGAAGCAGGCGTAGCAAGAGGATCTGCCATCCGATTCTCATCTCGAGGAATATGGTGGAAGTCAACTTCAGTAAAGAACGTTGAAATCCTCCTCGCATAATCTCTATATGGGATGAGGCCAGGCTGATTCGTCTCCCATTCACCCTTAATCTGATTAACAACAAAGGCCGAATCACCATAAACATCAAGATGCTTGATCCTAAGATCAATACACTCATCTAAACCCATAATACATGCCTCATACTCCGCCATATTATTCGTGCATTTGAAAGTCAGCCTTGCTGTAAAAGGAAAGTTTATACCTTGAGGAGTAATAATCACTGCCCCAATACCATTTCCATATTGATTTACAGCGCCATCAAACACCATGCTCCATCGGGAACCATACTTTGGCCCTTCATCAAGCGTAGGCTCATCGCAATCTTTCATTTTCAAATACAGAATCTCCTCATCAGGAAAGTCGTACTGAACTGACTGGTAATCCTCAATTGGTTGATGTGCCAAGTGGTCAGCCAAGATACTACCTTTAATAGCTTTCTGAGCTCGATAATCAATGTCATACTCAGACAACAACATCTGCCAACGGGAAATCCTCTCAGTTAAAGCAGGCTTCTCAAAGATATACTTGATTGGATCCATCTTATATCAACCAAGTCATATGATTTAACATATACTGGCGTAAGCGCTTAGCAGCCCAAGCCAAAGCACATCATGTTTTCTCAAGCATTGAGTATCGAGACTCGCAATCAGTGAACTTCTTACTCAGATAGTATATAACATACTCCTTCTTCACTGATTCATCTTGCTGACCTAGGACACAACCCATTGAGTCTTCAAGAGCTGTCAGATACATAATCAAGGGTCTCCCTTCCACAGGCGGAGATAGAATCGGAGGCTCGGACATATACTCTTTAATACTGTCAAAGGCCTTCTAGAAATCCTCGGTCCAATCATGACGCTGATCTTTCTGGAGGAGCTTGAATATAGGCGCACATGTGGCAGTCATGTGGGATATAAATCTGGAGATATGATTCAAGCGGCCAAGAAAACCTCGGACTTGCTTCTCAGTTTTGGGCGCAGACATCTCTTGTATTGCTCTGACCTTGGCAGGGTCAACTTCAATACCTCTTTCGTAGATAATAAAGCCCAATAACTTTCCAGAACGGACTCCAAATGTACACTTGTTAGGATTTAGACGAAGCTTATACTTCCTCGAATGCTGAAAAAGCTTCAACAAGTGCTCTACATGTTCAACTTCCGTTCTTAACTTTGCAATCATATCTTCAACATACACCTCGATCTCCTTTTGCATCATATCATGAAACAAGGTAGTCATAACGCGTTGATACGTGGCTCTAGCGTTCTTCAAACTGAAGGGCATCACTCGATAACAGAATGTTCCCCAAGGTGTGATGAATGTTGTCTTCTCCATATCCTCGGGTGCCATTTTGATCTGATTATATCCGAAAAATCCGTCCATAAATGAGAAGACATTGAATATAGTTGTGTTGTCTACCAACATATCAATGTGTGGTAGAGGAAAATCATCTTTCGGAATAGCTTTATTCAAGTCTCTATAGTCCACACACATTCAGACTTTTCCGTCCTTTTTAGGAACGAGCACAATATTGGTCAACCATTGAGATATGTAGAATTCACTAGAAACACCGCATCAATTTGCTTTTAAACTTCTTCTTTAATCTTCACTGCCATGTCAGGATGAGTTCTTCTGAGCTTCTGCTTCACAGGCACGTACTCAGGCTTCAAAGGCAGGAAATGTTGCACGATATCAGTATCCAGACCAGGCATGTCTTCATATGACCAGGCAAAGACATCGACGTATTCTCGTAGCAACTCAATCAACCCCTTCTTAATAGATTCTTCAAGGAGTGCCCTAATCTTCACTTCTCGCACACAGTCTTCAGACCCCAAGTTGACTGTTTCCAGATTCTCAAGATGTGACTGAATGATCTTCTCTCCGTGCTAAAGTAGACGGGTAATCTCATCAGGAACCTCTTCAACATCCTCTTCTTCGGCCTCAAATACAGGGAACTCAAAGTTGGGAGATGGTGTTGGATCATTATGTTCAATGGGTTTGATCAACCTGCATAATGATTTTGGATATATAAAAGAGATTTTTGAATTCAAACAAGGCAAATCATTATGCAGATGAAAAGTTGGATTTTATTCTATTTTTAAGGTTTTATGTGATCACCAATTTCATGCAAAAAGCAAAAAGTGAAAATAATTGGAAAAACAAACATTTAACATGAATTTATTGAATGAAATATCATTGTATTTATGGGCCAACAATGTCATCACTTCTCCTTTTGGCATCGGAGAAGGGTTTTTAAACAAAAAGTGAACATTACGTTGACTTATGGAGAACTGTTGGAACATCAACAACGACCCAGTTATTGCAGACCCCTCCAGGGATGGCAAAGTTGCCAGAATCTTCCTTTGCATCCTCTTCCACAATAGCAGCAGCTTCCTGATCTTCAACAGTGTGGATGAAACCACCACTCTGAAACAGCTCATGCTTGTTGAAAGTGCCCGAAGAATACCCTATGCCAGCCCGGGATTTATTGTCTTCCAGCTTAATCATTTGTCCTAAACCAGTAATTGTGCCATGCACAATGGCCAACTTATCATCATTGTAGGACGCAAATGAAGAAGTTCCTTTCTTAGAAGGCTCAGCAATAGACAAAGCTTGGAACGTCGTCCCATCTTAATCCTCAGCATCTATATAAGAAAAGGAACACAAATGGCTAACCAAGAGAGCCTTCTCTCCCCATACCACCACCAACTTTTTGTTCTTGACAAATTTTAACTTTTGGTGTATGGTGGACGTCACGGCGCCTGCCTCGTGATTCCATGGTCTGCCTAGCAAGCAGCTATATGATGGGTGGATATCCATGACCTGAAAAGTGATCTGGAAATCACTTGGTCCAATCTTGACTGGGAGTTCAACCTCTCCAATCACGGTTTTGCGGGATCCATCAAAAGCTTTTACTACCACTCCACTCTGCCTCATGGGAGGCCCCTGATATGAAATTCTAGCAAGAGTGGACTTTGGCAACACAGTTAGTGATGACCTAGTGTCTACCAACAGATTAGGCATGGCATCATCTTTGCAATTCATTGAAATATGAAGTGCCAAGTTGTGGTCTCTTCCCTCCTCAGGGAGATCAGCATCACAGAAACTCAGATTGTTACAAGCGGTGATGTTTGCAACAATACTATCGAATTATTCTATTGTGACGTCATGATTTACATACGCCACATCCAACACCTTCTGCAGAGCTTCACGGTGTGGTTCTGAGTTCATTAACAAAGACAACACATAGATCTTTGATGGCGTTTGTAGAAGCTGATCTACAACATTGTATTCACTCCTCTTGATGAGCCTCAGCATCTCATCACAGTCCTCTTTCATCACGCCATTCTGGCCAATAGCGACATGAGTTCTTACAGCGGTGGCAGGTTTATTAACAACAAGTGCCGGATTCGGAGAAACAGAAGAATTCCCAACCGGACGAACAACACTATCAACAATATCAGCCCTTCTGGTGTCAGCTTGGGGTTTCGACGGTGCCGAGAATACACGACCACTACGGGTCAGGCCACTGACATCAGCGATGTTAACAACAAAGGTTGAGGGTAGAGGCAACTCCTTCCCATCTTCCAATGCCACAACATTGTAACAATAGGGAACAACTTTATTAGAAGAATATGGCACAGGGCCAGCTGGTTTAATTATGAGAGTAGGAGAAGCCTTCTGCTTGCTGCCATCATATCGGATGACAACAGGCTCTGGGAACCTGAACACTAGTGATATCACATTAACTTCATCATCCTCATCGCGATTCTGAAGTATTTCAATTACACCTTCGTCCAACATTTCTTGGATGTCTTTTCGAACTTGACGACATCCCCTCTCATTGACAGTGCAAACACGGCATCTGTCATGGTCATGCTCCTAATGATTGTATTGACACAACAGTCTGTGCATTTCTACAAGAGATTGTCGAATATGGCTGACATATCGGACCTTATATTTACCAGGGCAAGCCTAGACCATGTTGACAATCGACTTCCTATGCTCGGGAAATGGGTTCTTCTTGACGTGAGGACCTACGTCCTCGAAACACAAGATACCACTTCTCACAAGGTCTTGAACCTTGGTCTTCAGCGGGTAGCAGTTCTCCACATCATGTCCGGGGGCACCGGAATGATAAACACAATGAAGCTCGGGCTTATACCACCACTGAGGGTTGGTAGGTATAGCCGGTGGGTCGTGTGGAGTGATCAGTTTCCTCTCTATCAAAGAAGGATATAGCTTTGCATAGGTCATGGGAGTGGAATCAAAAGTGACCCTTTTCCTATCATAGCTTGTACTGGTCTGATTGTTGTTTCAAGGCTGGTAAGCCTGCTGTTGAGGACGGTGTTGTTGTTGTTGATACTTTTGATGTTGTTGTTGCTGGTTCTGATTATTATGCTGATAGTGCTGGTTTTCTCTGAAAATAGGTGCTATTTGAGCCACTTGATGATGATTACCGACGGGACGCACGGTCCTCCCCTTCACAGAGGGTCTTCTAGATTTAACATCGGAGGTCACAGCATGTGCCTCACCATCTTTCTTCTTTCCAAACGCCCCATATCGTTTGGCAGAAGAGCCTTCTTCTCTAGTCAGGCGCCCTCCCCTGACTCCTTCTTCCAAACGCATCCCCATATTCACCATATCGGTGAAGTCGGAAGGAGCGCTAGCAATCATCCGCTCATAATAAAATAAGCCCAAGGTCTTTAGAAAGATCTTGATCATTTCTTTTTCTTCCAGCGGAGGCACAATCTGTTCAGCTAGTTCTCGCTACCACTAGGCGTACTCCTTGAAAGTTTCCTTGTCCTTCTGGGACATGGCTCTCAATTCATCCCTATCGGGAGCCATATCCATGTTGTATTTGTATTGCTTGACGAAAGCTTCGCCAAGGTCATTGAAGGATCGGATGTACGCGCTGTCCAAACCCATGTACCATCGCAGGGCGGCACCGGATAGGCTGTCCTGGAAATAATGAATGAGGAGTTGATCATTGTCGGTCTGAGTAGACATCTTTCTTGCATACGTAACCAAGTGGCTGAGAGGTCACGTATTTCCCTTGTATTTTTCAAAGTCAGGTACTTTGAATTTTACAGGGATCTTGACATTGTGAACCAGGCAAAGTTCAGCAGCAGACTTGCCAAAGAGGTCCTTCCCTCTGAGAGTTTTGAGTTCCTTACGAAGCTCAAGGAACTGATCATTCATAGCATCCATCTTTTCATACACATCTGGGCCCTCAGCCGGCTCATAGTGATAAATGGTGTCATATACTCTTGGCTTAGTACGCACGATCGGAGGTGGCACAGCAAGGACCGGGCTAGACACCGCCCGAGAAGCAAACGTTAGGGCGAGACCCTCAAGAACGAAGTTCACAAGCATCCCCCAGGGAAACCCGACTGGCATGGCAGTAGGCGTGAAGTGGGCGCTGGCAGCAGGCACTGTTGAAGAGGCAATTTCAGAAATGACTGTCCTCTAGGGAGGAGTTGAACGCGTTGGAGACGACTGGCTTTGGGCGGCCATGAAAGACTCCATCAGGGCAGTCAATCTCGCCACTTCCTCCTTCAGCTCTCTGTTCTCTTGCTCTAAGTGATCCATCAGTCTTGAAGAGTGGGCTCTGGTGTAGTACCGGTGAGTCAGCTTGTCTTCAAAATAAATGAAGAACACAGAGTTAGACCATTGAACAAGAATCCTGGAGCAAAACCTGCTTATGCACATGATGCATGCAATGCTTGTGCATATGATTTATTTTTAATCAGAGGAACTTTAGAGTCCTATTTGCAAATATTGGAAATATTAATCATTTAGACATATATGAAAATATCATATCAATAATATCTGGAAAAAAATTTTACACCAAAGAAGTACAGTCTTGGTAACCAAATACAATATAGGAGAGAAGGAAAATGAACATCCTATGGAAACCCTAGAAACAATCGTCCAAACCCTGGAAGGTAAGTTGCCCGAAGCCTCTTCACCTCTCGCTCATAGGCTGCCTCCATATATGCCTTCTCTTTGGCGAGTCGATCGTATTTCCTCTTCCAAATCTTGGAAGACTGAGGAAGAAGAGAAGTCACCACATCATCAGGCTCGTCGATAACCTAATGCTCAAGAGACTCTGTCAATGCATCCTTATCTCTAAGTTACTAAAGTAGCTCCTCTCGCTCACGGATCCAAGCACGTGAACGGTCTTCGTCTCTCAACTCCTCTACTCCTTGGTCAGGGAGGGTTGAAGGCCCAGCCACAACCAAAGGTGTACGTCTCGGGTTCCAAAGCTCTCATCCTAACCCACAAAGTATAGGGTTCCAAAGCAATACAGTTCTTCGGACCAAGCTCTTTCCTTCCCTTCCTATGGATCTTACGCCAAGCGCGGACCATCCTTCCCTTCAAGCCTTGGGGATCTTTACCCTCTTGAAAGAACACACCTTCTAACAGAATGTTATTGGGTTTATCCTTTAAGGGGAACCCACGCTGACGACGTGCTAAAACGGGGTTGTAGTTAATCCCACCCCATGTACCAAGAAGAGGCACATTGGAGAATTCACCACAAGAGTCAATAATCTGCACACCATCGTATACACGGTTGTACCAAAAGATATCATCATTGGTGAGAGACATAAGCCTTGTGGACCACCGTAGACATCCTTTGTTATCCTTGAAGGCGACCGTCTGTGGCAAGTGCGAAATAAACCACTTGTACAACAGAGACAAACAACACACAATGGTACCACCACCCTTTGCATTCCTCATATGCATAGTGAAATAAGTGTCACCCAACAGAGTAGGAACAGGATTAAGAGTAGAGAAAATCCTAATGGCATTCACATCCACAAACTTGTCGATGTTGGCGAATAACACTAGCCGATAGATGAGAAGTACAAATATGGCCTCAAAGGCGTCCTCACTCATGGCCTTCCCATACAAAGTAGCTTGAGCAATGAGGAACTCAGAAGGGAGACCTTGAATTCCACCTTTGGTAGTCATATGAGCACCAACCAGAGATTCATCTATATGCAACAAATCAGCAATCTCTTGAGAAGTAGGGATCCTCTCCAAGCCACTGAACGACAACTGATATAGAATAGGTATACTCATGAGGTAGGCATACTCCTCAAGCATGGGCAAAAGCTGGAAATCCGAAAATGTGAAGCAACGGTACAAGGGATCATAGAACTGCATCAATACACTCATCAGACCTTCATCCACCTGAGTAGCAAGAATAGATAGAAGCTTCCCATGGCGAGCTTTGAACTCCAAGGGATCTAATACATAGGATGTCAAACTCCTTAACTCTTTCAAGTCGGGTTGTCTGAAGCTGTACTTATTTGTATTCCTTCTTTGTCTATCCATGTCTCTGAAAATTCGTAAATATACCTCTTAAGTTCCTTAAAAATTTTCTCATTGTTGATGATATGGATGTATATGGATGCATGAATGCATGGATGAAACAATCACACTCAAGGATCAAGCAATGCACACCACACAAAGGTCATGGGATGGATCAAGTCATCCTTAATATCAATCATCCATTTTGGTGGATTATGGTTTACACCTTATCAACACCCAAGCTCCATTGGTATTAAGGATATACAAGAACGGATCAACCATGAGTCAAGGGTTTGTTGCAAGTCACGAGCATGGAGTCTCGGTTAAGAACCACCCAAAGGGAGTGTACTATGGTTTAAACCTGCCAATCGTGTTCTACAAGAGGTTCCCATAGTCATAATCCCATCTTTCGGATATTATTGGATAAACGAATACTCATATTCCACAAATATTCTCAAGAAAACTCGTATGAGTGTAGTATCGCATAACAATCGTATCAAATCTTACACTTGAACGACCTTCACACTACATCCTAAGAAATAGGCCAAGATGGGCTTGGTAAACTAAGGTCCTTGGCTTCTAAGGTCTATATTGGAAAGAGTAATTCCTAACCACGACTACTCGTGTGACATTATTGATCCCAACATAACCTCCACCAAGTGAACGGGCTTGCAATTCAACTTGCTAAGGAATAACTCCACACAAGTCAACAAGAATATGTCATTCTCCTATCCTAACTGCACTCGAGTTCGAGTATAGAACTCATATCAAGCAATTCATACATTACAAACAATATAGTAATCCCAAATTTGCACAAAAATATGTCACAAAAGAAATATACAATACAATACCACAAATGTGAAAAATAGGCAAAACCCACTAGGCAATCTTTTCCCCAGCAGAGTCGCCACTTTTCTGTAGCGGGGTATTCGTTATTGTAAGACCCCAATTTTGGCCATAAGATCCCTCATGGCATCATAACATTGCATTTGCAAAGCCTCAAGGATCATATGCACCTTGGCTCCTTCCCTTTGGGTGGGGACCTCTTGTGAGTGGTTTGAGATCACCAAGCGTGCTTGAATTGTATATCATTGCTTTTCTCATTTTTATCTACTAACCAAAAGCACAAAAATATGTCACTAACATCTTTAGTTTGTAGCTTGAGCAGTCACAAGGTCAAAAGTTTCTAGGAGATCCTATGTGCAATGATAAGGCCAAGAGAAGATGAAAGCAAGCATGGCAATGATTCCCAAATCTCTCATCCATCAAATATTCCTCCCTATTTTTTAAATTCATCATGTTTGATCAAAGCAAGTCAAAGGATTTGAGGTTTGTTTCCCAAAGAAACCCTAATTCATCTGATCATCAACAATGCCTTGCTCATGAAGCAACCTCAGCCCATGGTCAAATACCATCAAGGGAAGTTCTTTACTTAATCATTCCATGCATATTTGAACTTATTTGAGTTCCCTCAATCATCAATTCATCAAGATATGAGTGGTGGACTTGAGAAGTTGATCAGTTAATTCATATGTCTATTTTGAAATGCACTGAGACCTAACATTTTATGTGTTGGTCAAATGGAGATGATCCCAAGAGAAAAAATGTTCTTAAGGATAATATGAACAACTTTCATGTTCATAAAAAATTGATTTGAGGCTTGGAAGATCATCATCCATTCCAAGACATTATATGTCATTTTGACTAAAACCCTAATTTTGGATCAACTTCCCAAGAACATAACTCATTCATTTTCTATGATTTTAAGGTGGAACAAAATGCATTGGAAAGATAATTGTGTCTAATTAAAGTGTTATGTTGGGCAAATTTTCAAAATCTCAAACGAAATACATGTGATAATGCAAAACATCATAGGTCACTTTGGGCCAAATGCATTGAAATGGAAAAAAGTCCAACTTCAAGTGCCCATAACTTCTTCATTAAAAATCCAAATGATGAAAAATTTAAGTCCAAATTGATTGTTTTGAAAAGATATACAACTGTTATGTTGAAGGTCTTTCCATTTCAAGTTTGCATCATTGAGACAGGAGAGCTTGAACATTGGCCAAATTTGGAAACTCCACTCATGCATGTTTTGCACCCTACACTTTAAACTCCAAATTCACTAATTTCCAAGGCCTAATTGAGATTTTGATCAACATATCATTTGTTCCTTATACAACAATCTTTCTAACCATTACTCATGAGGTAGCATTTGGAGTTTGGAAGCACCATTTTCGAAGACTTGAAGATTGAATGCATTTTGTGAAATTCCATTGAAATTGCCATGCATGAGCTGTTTATACTTAATGTACACGTCCAATTGCAATTCACATGAACTCAGTAGCTTGTTTCAGTCTTCATTGGGCCTTCCACATGATCACACAAGCCCATGCAAGGAGAAATCCATTTGCCATGCACACGAGTAAACTCATGCACTCAGCCATTTCCAGCTATAAATACATGTGATATGCTTCATAATTTTCCAACCTGAAGGCGCCTGAAATGCTGCAAGAGTGAATCCATAACCATACCAAAGGAACTAAGTTCATCTTTCTTCAAAAAATTCAGATATGAAATTCAATTGCATTTGATTGAATTTCCAGATCTAAAGTTCCTGAACCTTCATCATTTGATCCATTGAAGTTCTGTTTTGCAAAAGGAACCAAGGAAAGAGACTCAAAGCTTCATAATCCAAAGGTTTTGATCAACTGTTTTTTGCTTCGAATCTCTCTATGCTTTGATCCATTGGCCTTGATATTGTGTTGTCTGAAGTCCTCTCTATAGAGGCATCATTGTTATATGCTTAATTTTTGAAATCGAGCAAGTTCATGATGAACACCACCAAACTTCCATCTCTGATTTCTCTCTTAATAGGAATCTAGAGTGGAAGTGAGTGGCACAAGAGTGATGTACATCACTTCACCTTTCGAACGGTGTCTGGATCGTCCATTTTAATGAACATTTGAATCTCTGCATTTTTTGAGCTTCGCCGGAGCTCACCGGAGAAGACGGTGGCGCTGGCCACCGTCTCATTGCCAGATTACATGTGGACCGTTTGATCTCTTTCACAGATTGAATCATGGCTATTGTTTGTTATGACTTTTTTAAATGCATTGTGTGACGCGTTTGACTAAGACATTTGGTAGGCGCGTGCTTGAGATCCATCTGATCTGCCAGGTCAATTAATGAACTGGATCCAACGCCTCTCTTTTTTTTCTGATTTTTCTAATTTCCATTTTATTTCTTTTATTTCATTTTATTTCAAAAATCCATAACTCTCTCATTTTAATTCCAAAAAATATAGGACCAATTGCATTATTTCTCTTTTTTATTCTAGTTTCTAAAAATAATTTTTAATATTTTTTATTTTATCATTTGCTATTTTTTAATATTTTTTTCTTTTTTGGTTATTTTTAATTCATTTTAAATAGTTTTTGACATTCAAAAAATACAAAAATATTTTTCTAACCTCTTTAAATGATGATGGATCTATGAAAAATATTCTCATCAATTTATTAATTGATTTGGGATTTATTTGAGATTTTAGTTCAATTAGGTCATTTTTCTTCATTTTTCATTGATTAAAAATAGTTTCTGACTTTTAAAAATTCTGAAATTTTTTGTCAAACTTTGTTTGACCTTGTTGAACTTGGGATAATTCACTTGGACTTTTCAAGGTTGATTTGAAGTGAATTTGAAGTTTGACCTTTCTTTAATATTTTAATTCATGTTTATCTTTAAATATTAAAAAATGCCAAAAATATGTTGTTTATTTCTTGACCTCCAATCTTCACCCCACTTCTGTTTTTAGAGTTTGACCTTGATTCTCCTTATCTTTGGTCAACATTTATGGATTGGTACATTCCATTTTACTTAATGCACCTTATGTTCTTCATTTCCATTATCCATCTCCTTCTTCTTCTTCTACTTTTCTTTTGATCAATGAGTTAAAGGTTGATAAGTTAGCATTGATTAGGGAGGTTTAATCTTCCTTGATTCAAATCTAATTCACCTTGATCAAATGATCAAGTGAATGGCTTTGCATTAAAGGTAGGTTGCCTTCTAAATCATGCAAAGGACTTAAACCAATACAAGATCATTTCTTTTCCTCTTTTTGGCATGGCAAGTTGTTGGAACTTGGTTCACTAATCAAGACTTCTAACTTGTGTTGTTGCCTACATTATTATTGACCGGCCTCAGATAGTTGTGACTTCTACATAAGTCCAATTACGATTGCTTAACATAGCGCTAAATTTTCCTTATGGCACACTAACTACTAACACTAACCATTGACAATTAACATTTACTTTTTGCTCTTTACTTTTATGCAATTTACTATTCTTGTACATAATATTCATTTGATTTTTCCTTTGCTCATTTGAGCACATGTTTATGTTAATGCAATTTGCCTTTTGCTCACTTGAGCACATAATTGTGTATATATTATTGTGCTTTTGCTTTTGTTTTGATTGTTGTGGACCAAAATGCAAAGAAATGGACAAATGGACTTAGTTTCTAGGACTTTCCCTATGCAAATTGGAGTAAAAGGATCTTAATGTGAAGATGGATTAGAAGGACCAAACCTCTAAACTCACTCTTGTCCATTCTTGATTTGTTTCATAAAACTTTTGATGTGTGTGCTCTTGTGCTAGGGAATCCTATGAGAGCTCAAATTGAAGAACCATTGCCATGTTCATCCAAAGTGAAAGATACAAGATGCATTGAGGATCTCTTAAGAGACTTGTTTGATTGTTGCTTGAGCTTACTATTATTTTGCTTGCATATTCCAAAGGATGGGAGCTACTTGGATCATCAATATGATCTCAAGAGAGGAACTCCATTTGTGGTCTTGTTTCTTATCCCTTATCTCTTGTATGATTAGGACTTTAGCCATTCTTCTTCTTCCCTCCACTCTAACCCAAGCCAAAACTTTTGTGCAAACATTAACATTTGTTTCCAAAATTAGAAACCTAAGCATTATGCTTTTGATCTTCAAACTTTCTTTTGATAACACTTATTTTGAATTGAATCCATAAGTCAACTTTGACCATATTTTGTAAATACTTTTCATTGGTAAATATAACTCATTCAAATGTTTTTGTGGTTTCAATGGCCACTTCTTATCAAGACTTTTCATAACCATTAGCTATTAAGTTTGAGTTATCCTTGAGGTTGATATAATGCTCACCTGTATCCTTAGTGATGGACAATGAGTCTTCCATGCTTATTATAGGGTTAACCCCTCACTAGCATGTTGAATCTATCCTCACATGGTGGATTTGTGGTTTTATGTTGAGTTTTCTCCCTTGGATAACAAAAGACCTTAAGGCTTTTGGACCAATCAATTCACCAACTTGTTTTGAGACTTTTACCCCGAACTACGAGGTTTTGATCCTAATCTTTTTAAGATGGTACGTAGGCAATGGGTTTATCCATCCAAACACAAATTATAAATAACTTGTATATTCTCTTCTCATCTCTTCAATCATGTTTGCACAAACAAAAATTCACAAAATACCGACCTTACAACAAATGTGAAAAGGGCTCCCTAGGAGTACCTAGGATGCTTTGGGTGCTTAAAATCTTCCCATAGCATAATCAACCCTCTTACCCCGATCTCTGACATTTTTACTAGTTTTTGATTTGATAAAACTCTTAGGTTTTTGTTCGCTTTCTAACCATTCCTTTGCATAAATAGAAGTGCGGTGGCGACTTGACTTGTATGATTTATCTTAGATTTAGTCAATAACTCTAAAGGTAACGAATACCCCGCTACAGAAAAGTGGCGACTCAGCTGGGGAACTATTTGCCTAGTGGGTTTTGCCTACTTTTCATATTTTGTTGTATTGTATTGTATATTGTTTTGTGACATATTTTTGTGCAATTTGGGATTAATGTATTGTATATAATGATTGAATTGCTTGAATATTAATTCCTTGTATGCTTGGTGATCTTTGTGAGATGAGTTCTGTAGCGGGGTATTCGTTACCATTAGAGATATTGACTAAATCCAAGGTAAATCATACAAGTCGAGTCGCCACCGCACTTCTATTTATCCAAAGGAGTGATTAGAAAGCGAACAAAAACCTAAAATTTTTAACAAAAAACTAGTAAAAGAGAACAGAGATCTAGGTAAGGGGGTTGGTTATGTAATGGGAAGGTGTTAGGCACCCAAAACATCCTAGGTACTCCTAGGGAGCCCTTTTCACACTTGTTGTAAAGGTTGGTATTTTGTGAAAATTTTGTTTGTGCAAACATGATTGAAGAGATGGGAAGAGAATATACGAGTTATTTACATTTTGTGTTTGGATGGATAAACCCATTGCCTACGTACCATCTTAAAAAAGACTAGGATCAAAACCTCGTAGTTTGGGGTAAAAATCTCAAAACAAGTTGGTGAATTGATTGGTCCAAAAGCCTTAAGGTCTTTTGTTATCAAAGGGAGAAAACTCAACCAAACCACAAATCCACCATGTGAGGATAGCTTCAACATGCTAGTGAGGGGTTAACCCTATAATAAGCATGGAAGACTCATTGTCCATCACTAAGGATGTAGGTGAGTATTACATCTACCACCAAGATAACTCAAACCTAATAGCTAAAGGTTATGAAAGATTTGATTAAGGAAGTGTTCATTGGAACCACAAAAAGACATTTGAATGGGTTATATTTACCAATTACAAGTATATACAGAAATGGTCAAAGTTGACTTAAAGATTCAATTCAAAATAAGTGTTATGAAAAGAAAGTTTGAAAATCAAAAGCATAAGGCTTAGGTTTCTAATGTTCGGAAACAATGGTTAAATGTTTGCACAAAAGGTTTTGGCTTCGGTTAGAGTGGAGGGAAGAAGAAGAATGGCTAAGTCCTAAGTAAAGCAAAAGGTGAGGGATAAAGAAATAAAACCACAATGGAGTCCCTCTCTTGAGATCATATTGATGATCCAAGTAGCTCCCATCCTTTGGAATAAGCAATCACAACAATAATAAGCTCAAGCAATCAAACAAGTCTCTTAAGAGATCCTCAATGTGTCTTGTGTCTTTCACTTTTATGAAACAAATCAATGATGGACAAGAGTGAGTTTAGAGATTTGGTACATATTCATCATTAAGGTCCTTTTGCTACAATTTTTGCATAGGGAATGTCCTAGAATCTAAGTCCATTTCTCCATTCTTTGCATAGGGAAAGTCCTAGAATCTAAGTCCATTTCTTTGCATTTGGTTCACAATAATCAAAACAAAAACACAAACACAATAGTATATACACAAATATGTGCTCAAGTGAGCAAAAGGCAAATGGCATTAACATAAACATGGGCTCAAGTGAGCAAAGAGAAAAGCAAATGGGTAAAATGTGCAAGAATGGTAAATTGCATAAAAGTAAAGAGCAAAAAGTAAATGTTAATTGTTAATGGTTAGTGTTAGTAATTAGTGTGCCATGAGGCAAATTTAGCGCTATGTTAAGCAATCGTAATTGGACTTATGTAGAAGTCACAACTATCTGAGGCCGGTCAATAATAATGTAGGCAACAACACAAGTTAGAAGTCTTGATTAGTGAACCAGGTTCCAACAACTTGCCATGCCAAAAAGAAAAGGAGAATTGATCTTGTATTGGTTTAAGCCTTTTGCATGATTTAGAAAACAACCTATCCTTAATGCAAAGCCACTCACTTGATCATTTGATCAAGATGAATTAAATTTGAATCAAGGAAGATTAAGTCTCCTTAATCAATGCTAACTTATCAACCTTCAACTCATTGATCAAAAAGAAAGAAGAAGAAAGAAGAAGGAGATGAAGAATGGATAATAAAAAATGAAAAAATCAAAATGCATAAAGAGAAATAAGATGTACAAATCCATATGTATTGACCAAATGACATTGAAAGTCAAAGTCAAAAAATGAGAAATCAGAAGTGAGATAAAGATTGGAGATCAAACAATAAGCATAATATTTTTGGCAGTTTTAATATTAAAATAAACTTGAATTAAAAATAAAAGAAAGGTCAAACTTCAAACTTACTTCAAATCAACCTTGAAAGGTCCAAGTGATTTATCCCAAGTTCAACAAGGTCAAACAAAGTTTGACAAAAAATTTCAGCATTTTTAAAAGTCATAAACTATTTTTAATCAATTAAAAATGAATAAAAATAACCTAATTGAACTAAAATCTCAAATAAATCTCAAATCAGGTAAAAAATTGATGAGAATATTTTTCATAGATCCATCACCATTCAAATAGGTTAGGAAAATATTTTTGTATTTTTTGAATATCAAAAACTATTTAAAATGAATTAAAAATAACCAAAAAAGAGAAAATTCACAAAAAATATCAAATGATGAAATAAAAAATATTAAAAATCAGAAATAGAAACTAGAATTTATTTGGAGACTAATGCAATTGGTCCCATATTTTTTGGATTAAAAATGAGAGAGTTATTAATTTTTTAAATAAAAGGGAATTAAAGAAAATAAAATCAGAAATTAAAAAAAAAATGGAAAATCATGAAGCGTTGGATCACATTCATTAATTGACGTGACCAATCTGATGGTCCTGAAGCGCGCGCTCATGGTGAACCTTGGTCAAACGCGTCACACAAAGAATTAAAAAACGTCATAACATTCAAAGGCTGAGATTGAATCTGGAGATGAGATCCAACGATCCAGATTCAAACTGGCAATGGACGGCCACCGGAGCCACCTTCTTCTCCGTTGAGCTTCCAAATTCTGGCCAGATTTGCAGGTTTTCAAACCTTCACCATTTTGCTAGATCCTTATACCAAAATGAAGTTGAGGTGATGTACATCACCCCTGTAACCTTGAATCTCACTCAAGATTCCTATAGGTTGAGAAATCTGAGGTGGAAGATTCAGGTATGAAAAATGCAGATCAAAGAAAAGCAAAATTGAAGCTACCACTAGCTTGCCTCTCAATTGAGGACTTCAGAAAACACTTTGGCCAGGCAAATAGATCAAAGAAATGAGAGATTCGAAGCAAATAAGTTTGAACAACAACCTTTGAAGTGCAGCTTTATAGGTCTTGATCCACTCCAAATCTTTTGTGCAATGTGTTCTTGAGGTAACAAGGAAGCAAGGCTTAGGAATTTAAATTCAGAGATCAACAAATGAAGTTGAAATCTGAACTGTAAAATTGAAATGGAAAACTCATAATTCCTTTAATGGAGGTTGGGATTTCACTTGTGCAGAGCTTCAGGCGCCATTAGGTTGAGAATTGAATGAAGAGGAGCATGCTATTTATAGCCAAGGCTGATGCAAGTAAGGAGAAAAACTCGTGTGCATGGAATTTGGACTCTTCATGCATGGGCCTGTACAGGCGCGTGCAAAGCACAAAAATGGATGAAAATGCAAGCTGAACTCAAATGCCAATGGTTTGGACGTGTGATTAGAGCTGCATTGGCTTGTGCATGAAGTTGTGATGTGAATTCCATAATTGAACCTAAACATTCACCTCTTCGAATATGCCAATTAGAAAATCCAAACATAAGCATGTGGGTAATGGTTGGAAAGTTGTTGATGTAAGGAACAATTGTTATGTTGGGCAAAAATCCATTTGAAGTGTGGAAATTAGTGAATTTTGAGTTTAAAGTGTAATGTGCAAAACATGTCAAGGCAAGGTTTCCAAATTTGGCCAATGTTCAAGCCCTTCTGTTTTGATGATGCAAGCCTCAAATAAAAAATCTCCAACATCAAAGTTATAGATCTTTTCAATACAATCAAAATGGACTTCAATTTTTCATCATTTGGGTTTTTGATGAAAGAGTTATGGGCACTTGAAGTTGGACTTTTTTGCCTTTCAATGCATTTGGTCCAAAAGGACCTATAATGTCTTGCATTATCACATGTATTTCCTTTGAGATTTTGAAATTTTGTTCAACATAAAATTTGAAGTAGACATCTTAAGCGTTCCAATGCATTTGATTCCACCTTAAAATCATAAAAAATGAATGAGTTATGTCCTTGGGAATTTGACCCAAAATTAGGGTTTCAGTCAAAATGACCTATAATGTAATGGAAAGGGAGATGGCCTTCCATGCTTTAAATAAATTTTTGATGAACATGAAAGTTGTTCATATTGTCCTTAAGAACATTTTTTCTTTTTGAACCATCTCTATTTGACCAACACATAAAAAGTTAGGTCTCAGTGGATTTCAAAATTGTCAGATGAATTGACTGATCAACTTCTCAAGGCCATGACACATATCTTGATGAATTGATGATTGAGGACACTCAAATAAGTTCAAATATGCATGAAATGATGAGTTAAATAACTTCCATCTATTTTATTTGATCATGGGTTGAGGTTGCTTCAAGAGCAAGGCATTGTGGTGCATAGATGAATTAGGGTTTCTTTGGGGAACCAACCTCAAACCCTTTGACTTGCTTTGATCAAAATGATAAATTGAGATGATAGGGAGGCATATTTGATGGATGAGAGATTTGGGAACCATTACCATGCTTGCTATCATCTTCTCTTGGTCATATCCCTGCACAAAGGATCTCCTTGAAGCTCTTGACCTGGTGATTGCTTAAGCTACAAACAAAAGATGTTAGTGACATATTTTTTGTGCTTTTGGTTAGCAAAATAAATAAGAAAAGCAATGATATACAATTCAAGCATGCTTGGTGATCTCAAACCATTCACAAGAGGTCCCACCCAAAGGCAAAGGGAACCAAGGTGCTAATGATCCTTGAGGCAATGCAAGTGCAATGTTATGATGCCATGAGGGATCTTAGGGACAAAATTGGGGTCTTACAGATGCCCCTATTTAAGGTCATTCTAGCCGGATAAGTGAACGTTAAAGTCTTCGTCTCGACGGGGTATAACGGGCTGAAATAATAACAGAGAGACGAATTTTGGTCCCTAAGAGACCTCATGATGCAGATGTATGTGTCATACCCCGATTTTGGTCCTAAATCTTTTATGTTTGTTTGGCATGCTTGGCCTGACCTTGCTTTGGTTTTATATGAGGATTGGTTTTGATTCAAAGTCATGGTGCTGTGATTGTGGGTGCATCTATGGTCTGGGTCATCTGAACAACCAAGTTTCTTGTGTTTCTAGCCACTTGCCAGTCATGTTATTGGTTCATGGATACTATAACCTTATGGTCTTATTTCATGGTTTTGTTCATACACATTATCAGTCAAGTTATTTTCTTCACAAGAGTCGAACATTCAAGCCAATTGTGAAAACAACCTCCCAATCATTTTTTTTCAAACCATTCCAACCCATTTCATCCATTTTAAACCATCACATTTGATTTTACACAAGAAAATACAAAAAAAAAATTGACACTTTGACCAATTGTTGACTTTGGTCAACAGTTGACTTTTTGGTCAACTTTGACCAAAGTCAACACAATTCCGAAAACCCTAAAATAAACCCATGTCCATATCCAAATTACACCAAAGGTAATGTTACATGTGGTAAAACAACACTTCCACAACTAGATCTACCAGTGCAACTTCTCAATCTCAATCTTCATCTCCCAACAACACAAGGGCACGCAAAAAAATTCATCACAAGATGCAGTTACTATTCCAGCCACAAACAACACTCAAATTGTAAAAATATAACCATCTAGGGTCACAAATCAAACCACAAATGCTACTGTTCAAGGAGTTGCTCCAGTTACTCCTCACCAGAATTTGAGTTCTAATTCTTCGTTGAAAGGTGTTGATTTGAACAGTTACACAGCTTCACTTGCTAAGAAAAAGAACAGTGAAAAAAAAAACAAACAATTCAATTTTATTCGAAATGGAAGACCGGATAAAGATTATCAGCAATACAAAATTCTGTCCCTGCTACAACATTTCTAATGGCAGTAATATTAAAAATAGAACAAAATGGATTGGCCAAAGTGGCAGGAACAATATTCTGTGTAATTGGTGCAATTGTGATTACATTATACAAGGATCCAATTTTGTAGAAAAGGACATGCTGGACAACATAGTTGCCGTACTGATCCTGGGTTAACATGCTAACTGCTCCTAAAATCTCATTCATGACTTTTTGCTGTGTGCTAGGATCTTCACAGTGCTCCAGGACTCTCTGTATCACCCGGCAACCATATGGATGGGTTGATAATGTCACAACTTGATCAAAAAAAAAAGTTGAGACAATAAAGTCGATTGCATCTTCAGATCAACAACATCTATGGCATTCTGGATGACTTGACAACCAATGCACTTACAGCACCATCTTTGTAACAATCATAAGCCCAATCTGTCAGTATAGCTTTCTCTTCATCTTCATCATCCATTTCTTGAACACATCTTCTACATGAAATTATCTCAAGTAACACTACACCATAACCATACACATCCACTTGAGCTGTGATTAGGCATGTTCTTAAACCATTCAAGTGCGACATACCCTTTTGTTCCCCTAATGCCAGTGTTGGTTTTGCTTTGATTCATGTTCATCAACTTGGTTAGTCCAAAGTCAGAAATTCTCGCATTGAAGTAATCATCAAGAAGTATGTTCTGAGGCTTTATGTCCATGGAATGATCATAATATCATGAAGCTTGTGCGTAAATGCGGAGGGAACTTTTGTGAGGCAAATCACCAGGGCGTCCAATGAACGGCACAATTTTGACTCCTTTCAGTTACAATCATTAAAGGAGCGACGCAGTGGCTCATCAACAGCAGAATCAGGGTCTGACTTTTTTATGATTACTCATCCCATACCAGACAACCGAGCGGCATCCTGCAGACCTGAAGAAACAGAAAAATGGACAGCAAAACATCATAAACATAAACGTAATCTTTCTCTAGAGAAGACTTTGAATGTTTCTACAACCTCAACTGCCCCACAAGTTGAGAATCACACAGTGGCTTATGTTAATGTATCTGCTGGCATTGCTACTGCTTCGAATGAAGTTAGTTCAGCCTTACCCGTTAATTCAACTTCGATGGTTGAGTCGTCTGTAAACCAGAAGAGGAACAATTTCAAGATTAAGCAAACATGACTTTACCACCAAGCAGCAGCAACAGCCTGCAAAACCAGTCGAAACAAACCACAGACAGTTAGAGGAACTGAGTTTACTGCTGCAGAAAAATGGAAGCTTGAGCGCGATAGAAACATTAGCGTCTACTGCTATTTGTGGAGTTATCGTCTCAGATTCGAGTTTTCGTAACGGATCATAGGATTTTGAGTACTCTTACCAACTCAAACATGTTAGTGGATCTATACTTAAGCAAAAGCCGAGTTGAAAATTTCATTACTTCAAAACCTTCAGTGACTTCTGAGCTAAAAGCTCCACCTGTAAATTTTTTCTTCCACGTTCAAACATCAAAAGCATCATTGTTGGCTGTGGAAGTGAGTGTTTACTCCAAAATAAGTATACCTTGTAGTTTAGCTTCAGTCAGTCATTTCGGGGTGAGACAGTCCGGAATCGCTCAATCTGTTGAAGAGACTCCGTCTCCTAAAGATGTAGAGAATGACCATAGTTCACCTACGGTGCAAAGATGGCATGGACAATCTCAAAATGCTAAATCTCTTTCAGATAATCCAAGCTTAATTCACATGGAAAGGGACTCGAATTCTCATATACCAGGAAAAGATTTCAGATTGCTCTGTAGAGAATTCCAATTCATCATTAACTATAGAGAGTGCGCCCATTGTTGTTTCTAGTGAGAAATGTGCTACAAACAAGGATAAACTCATTAATGACACTTTCATTGTTTCACTAAAAGTATGTTCAAAGTCACAGTATAACCTTACGCACCAGTGTTACCTGCTATTGCATCTGGACGTGTTCCCATATCTTCCCCAAGTGGAACCATTGCAGCATCCAACACCACATACACTGGTGGTTGTTGACTGCCAGACTCGTGCCTCCTCCGCACATGCTGTCGAGCTCTTTGGGAAATCAAGCAGCACGTGACATGGATACAAAACTGTCAACAGAAAAAAAAATTGTGGCATCACTATGTTCTTTCTATTCAGAGAATGATTAATACCTTTTCATTGAAGTTTTACTCTTTTTACCTGAACATACTTGGCGAGCCTGTTTGTTAATAACCCTCTCTTGTTCCTCGTCAACGGCGAAACCCTCTTCATCCATCTGCTCATGCTCTTAGTAGCAGGAAAGGGACTGCTGGTGAAATTGATGGTGTCACTTCAAATGGTACACATTCAAATATATTGAAGACCCTTAAAGTACCTAAGCAAAATCAAATGGAAATCGACATCCAGAATCCCAGTCATAGTTCTGATGTCGTCGTTACACTTGCAGCAAACAATCCAATAACTGCCAATGCATCTGTTAACCATAAGAAGCTGTTTTTTTTTTTTTTTTTGAATCAAAATACTAAATAAATTGAAACACCAACCTTGGGGGAAACCTTGAAAAATGATGGAGCAAATCATGTGACAAATTCCGGAGTTGGAGCCCAGACAAATGTTCACACCAATGCGGCAGTGTTCTCATGCATAACCAAACCAGTTCCTGTTGTCACGTCTGTTATATCTTCATTTCCTGCAAGTATCAACAATAACAGTTACAGATTGATACAATCCCGTTCCAATAATCCAGAAGCGTCACGTTCCATTTGTTTCAAGTGTGTCAAAAATTACAGTAGTGACTTGCCTGTTACTCACGGTAAAGGTTGAGGAGCCTAAGAGAAATTAAAGGAGGGACCACCTGCTGAAAGAGGACAAAATTTCCCTAACATCCTCCGTACGAAGGCTCCACTACACAGCAGAAAACGCAGCAGAGGAAAGAGGGGGGTCCTGTATAAAAAGGGGTTACTATTCATGAAACCCTAGAAGGGAGAAAGAGGAGATAGCGGCGAGAAAAAGAAAAACCCTAATCAACGAAGGTGAAGGAGGAAAAGTCTAAAGAACACTAGACCTTGTTACCACCATGGATTGAAGCTCATATCGGAGGCAAGGGAGGCGAGTTTTAGTGCAGTAGAGTGGAATCGATCGGTGAAAGAGTGAAAGGTGCAAGCGTCCGCCGCCCCAATTGTCGTGTGACTTCTTCGTAGCTGGGTCTGTTCGTTGCTTTCCGGTTGAGTCCCTTTTTTCGTCGCCGACGTTCGTTGGTGTCGCGGTTATTCGTCTGTGGATCTCCTTAAAACGAGAAGGTTTGTTTTCTCTGGAAATAATGGTTTTCATTTAGGGGAGAGGCTATTGTTTTTTTTACTTTTCATTACAGACTTCTGCTTTAAACATCTTTCTTTGCGTTTTAATTTCTTCTTTTTTTTGAAATGATTGCACCCATTTATTGTTGACCGTTGGCTTTAGTGTTGGGACTTGCTTGGTTCTCTATTACAGCCACCCATCATAAATGCCGACAGTTGGCATGGGCATGAGAGATCTCTTCTGCTTCCGTCACCCAACAGCCATGCGGCTAGGGTGACCGTTGGGCTTTTGACTTTTTCCTGTTTTGGTGATATGGGCACTGCTTCGTGGGCTTTGGGTTTGACATACTCCACCGGCCCATTTCTTTTTTTGTTAGTTTTTTATTATTATTCTTTTTATTTGTTCTTGTTTATATGTTTGGTCGTTGTTAGTTTAATAGTTGATTTCCTATGGCCGGGTGGAGGGGAAGGAGTCTCATCTCCCCTTGTGTGGTGGGTTCGATACCCACATATAACATTTCCTTTCTTTTTTAGCATTCATTTTTTTCATGTTTATGTTGTATACTCACAGTTTCATTTGTTAATAATGCAAACTTTGTTTTCTTTTAACTTCATCATTCATTCAAAACCACTTTAAAATTATAAAAAATCATATTTTTCTCGATTTAACATCGAGCCCCTTTTTCACACCCTTGTAAGTCGATTGCTTTTTAAGCATCGCCATCAACCTCACATAGCTTACTCTTGGGCTTTCTTACAATGAGCCGGTTCCTTCGCACTTACACTCATACATTATTTAATGCTTCATTATTTCATTCTTTGATTATTTGATTCGATTATATACTTGTTTATATCTTACTTGCCTGATTGACTGTTGCCCACTTGTATGGTGTATGGGGCATATACTTATATTGCTTAATTACCATGTCAACCCCCATTCATAACAAATGTACCCCTCTCCCATGAAATGTATAAAATTTACTCTTTCATTCTTTATTCACCTGTTAATACAAGAATTAAAATGAACACCCGATCACCATTTCAAAACAAGACCAAAACCTCGATCCAACGTCGAGTGATCATTTTTCAAAACCTAACAGAACCAGCACGTTTTCATCCACCCTTTTGTAAGTCGATTGCTTTATGCATCGCCATCAACCTTGTAAGTCGATTGCTCCATGCATCGCCATCTACCTTTATCCCTAACACTTCTCCTTGCTCCATTCGTCGATTCTTGTTCCGATTAGGTAGCACCCATTAGATAGAACCCTTTGCATGATAACATAGGTAGGATTCCCATATTCTTTTGTATGATAACATAGGTAGAATTCCCATATTCTTTGCATGCTAACATTAGGTAGATGTTCCCATTTGTAAATCCTAACACTTGAGTACATATTGCATGACAACTCTAGGGCAGAGCTTCCCCATTTCTTCTAGACCTTTCTGAGCGTCTCCGATCTTGTGGCATGTAGTCCGTTCCATTGCAAAGAGGTAACCGCCTAAGACTCGATTCAGCGAGCTGCGACACCTACTGCTAGGGCGTGAACACATTGCCCACTCTCTTTTGACACAACTGGTGTCCTCCTTCTCTAAGTCCATATTCAGATGGCAACCCCTATGTAGGGGAACTACGTCGCCCTGATTCTCATACCAGATGAGGTACGTAGGCAGGAGATCGTGCGAGATCTCTCCGGGCACCCTTTTCCTTTTTTGCGTGTGTTTTGCTTGACAACTATTAGGTTCGAGTTCCAGACTCCCTATTAGTTTGTGTGTTCATCCTCTCCCCTATGTAGGGGAACTACATCGCCCTGATCCTTGTTCCAGACGAGGTATGTAGGCAGGAGGTCGTGCGAGACCTCTCCGGGCACTTTTCTTTTTTCTTTTTGTGTGTGCTTGACAGTTATAGGCTCGAGTTCCCGACTCCCTATTAACTTGTTTGGTTGTTGTGTGCTTGGAAGCTGATGTAAGTCCATCAAGTGGCATTCGGGTTCCAGTGTGTGTTTGCTTGGTTCGGATGCTGATGTAAGTCCAGTGATTGGCAGTCGGGCTCCACGTTTGCCCTTTTGTGTGTGTTTGGTTCGGATGCTGATGTAAGTCCAGTGATTGGCAGTCGGGCTCCACGTTTGCCCCTTTGTGTGTGTTTGGTTCGGATGCTGATGTAAGTCCAGTGATTGGCAGTCGGGCTCCACGTTTGCCCTTTTGTGTGTGTTTGGTTCGGATGCTGATGTAAGTCCAGTGATTGGCAGTCGGGCTCCACGTTTGCCCTTTTGTGTGTGTTTGGTTCAGATGCTGATGTAAGTCCAGTGATTGGCAGTCGGGCTCCACGTTTGCCCCTTTGTGTGTGTTTGGTTCGGATGCTGATGTAAGTCCAGTGATTGGCAGTTGGGCTCCATGTTTGCCACCTTTTTGTGTGTAGGTGTCTTGTTTTGTTTGGCGTGCGTGTCAGCCGAACTACGGCAACTCTGATTCTCATGTCCAGATGAGATACGTAGGCACAAGATGCGATGTCTTGCCGAGTTTGACTAACAACTAACAACTAATCCTTGCTTTCTTTCGCCCTTGTAGCGATCCTTTCTCTCGCCCTCGTTGCGATCGAGACTTTCCCTTTCTCTTGCCCTAGTTGCAATCGAGACCCTTATTCCCGTAGTTAGTTTGAACTACGTTTTGCTCTGATTCTCATTCCCGATGAGATACGTAGGCATAAGACGCGATGTCTTAGCGAGCACACTTATCCTTAACCCTTAGGTACCCGAGCTACGAAGACTCTGATTCTCATATTCAGATGAGATACGTATGCAGTGGATGCGACATCCGTGCGAGTCATTCTTTTCTATTGACCCTTTTAGTAAATAGTACATTAGATAAACATACACCCTTTAGACAAGAAACAAACAAGAGTGGATCCCGTAGAGTACTACGGATGCGTAGGGGTGCTAATACCTTCCCTTCGCATAATCGACTCCCGAACCCAAGATTTGGTTGCGAGACCTTGTCTTTTCCTTTCCTTTCTCCAGGTTTACTTCGAGCGTTTCCTTCCCCTCCTTTGGGATAAATAACGCACGGTGGCGACTCTTCTGTCATTTCTTTCTCGCCGGTTGTTTTTTTCGCATACCGTATTTTTCGGGCTGCGACAGCTGGCGACTCTGCTGGGGATACGATTTCCCTAAGCGAGTCCCTCCTAGCTTTTGTAGGTTTCTTGTTTGTTGGGTGTTTATTCTTTTGTACAGTTATTTATTTTTAGCATTTACCTGCTTTACCTTATTGCATTCATGTACATATGTTTGCTGTATCTGCTGCTGTTTATCCGTTTATTGGGGTGGGGGTGTTCTATGAGAGGTAAGCCCATTACCCAGGCTTGAGTGTACACACAGATTTTAGAGTGGATGTTCATGAGGCTTGCCTGGCATGTTGCTACGTTAAGTCGTTCGTGAAGAACCACACCCAGACGAGGTTTCTCTTGGATATATTATGTCCTACGGATGTTCCGTAACGACATGATGTTCCTCTAGAAATTGTCGACTCTGGTGACCATTTTCCGAGAACTCAGTCGAGGCCTCTCCTCCGAGACGTGATTATGTTAGCTCTGGTGGGCGCATTCTCGCTGATCAATCCGAGGACCCCGAGACTGGGAACTTGCTTTAGGATGTCCTGTTGAGGGGAGTCAGCAGAGGTTTTTTATCCCGTAATAATGCCAAACCTTCAGTGGTAAACGTATTATTCCCGACTGAAGGGCTGAAGCTGACAAACTTCTGTTCTTAGAACCTACCAGTGAGGGACGGGCTAAATTCAGGAAACCTTAACCTCCAACCAACCCGGTTTTCTGGAGCAAAGTTTTGGTTTTGTATTATATTCCTCAGTGGGTTTTTCTTCAGACAGTGCAACCCGACAGATGTTCAAGTGGATACAGCAGTCCTGGTTTCCATGTCATTACATTGCATCACATCATTTTGCATTCATATCATTTAACACATGTTTATCCATTTCTAGGGGGTTTACATCTTCTTCTTGATTCCGGTCGGGGTTTTTCTGGTTCTCTTAAGATGGATGTTGGCAGAAAGAGACTCGTCGCCTACAAGCTTCCGGTGGTCTGTCTGGAGCCCATTCAACAGCTGATAAAGTTAATGGATCACGATTCTCTAGAAGGATTCCGGAAGGATTACGGTCTGATTCTAAGTTTCGTCACGGTCCTCTCCAAAGATCAACATGATGCTCTCTTCACACTGCTGCAGTTCTATGACCCTCCATTGAGGTGCTTCACATTCCCGGATTATGTTTTGGTCCCTACTTTGGAGGAGATTGCCAGTTTTCTCAGAGTTCCCATCAAGTCACAGTTGCTATTCTACAGCTCGGAGTGTCTGCCCGATCTCAGCATGGTTGCTTCAGCCACATATTTGAGGGAATCAGTCTTGAAGGCTAATATGTGTCAGAAGGGAGAAGTTAATGGTTTTCATCTGAGTTTCTTACTGGGACAAGCAAAGAAGAAACTGGAAGATGGTGACCAGAGGGGTTTCAATGCCGTGCTGGCTCTTTGTGTGTATGGGATTGTCCTGTTCCCTAATGTTGCAAAATTTGTGGACATAGACGTCGTACGCCTCTTTGTATTGGGTAATCCAGTGCCGACCTTGTTGGGAGATTTCTTTCATTCGGTGCATCACAGGAATGAGAATAGAAAAGGAGGATTGGTGAATTGTTGTGCGCCTTTGTTTTATAAGTGGTTCGTTTCTCACCTACCCAAATCAGGAGCGTTCGTTGATGTCGAGGACTCGTTGAGTTGGTCGAAGAGATTGATGGGGTTGAGAGCTGAAGATATTTCTTGGTGGTCTGACAGGAGTTTGCTTCGGGCAGATATTATTCACAGTTGTGGGAATTTCCCAAATGTACCGTTGGTAGGAAGAAGAGGAGGAATCAACTATAATCCTTCTCTAGCAGTCAGACAGTTTGGATATGCTTTAAGAACTCCGCCTTTGGAAAAGGACGTGGAAGAATCACTGTTTTTCCATTCTTCGCCTGATTTGACTGTATCCCGTAAGGCAGCTGAGGCCTGGCTCAAGGTGATCAAGAGAGGAAGAGTTGTGCTTGGAAAAGGAGATTGTAGGACTTATCCTCTGTATGAAGAGTGGCTTCAAGGAAGAGTTGAAGAGTTTGGTCTGCCATTTCCTATAGAAGAACCTTTGTATCCACCTACTCCTGCGCAATCAGCAACGGTGAGCCGAGAGGAGTATGGCAAATTGAAGAAAGCCATGGAGGAGCTTCAAATTGAAAACTCGGAGTTAAGTGTGAAGTTGCAAGACTATATGCATCAATTCCATGAGGCAGAATATCAGAAGGGGGAAGCCGTCAGATTGCAAGGGGAAGCAGAAAGGAAATTAGCTGTGGAGGTGGACTTCTTCAGGAAGACAGACAAGGCCTTGGGATCATCCAGTTCTGAGTTGAAGCGAGTCAAGCAACAATTAATGGATGCTCATGGTAAATTGGCAGGGTGGCAAGAGCGATGGGATGCATTTTCAACTTCTCGGAAGGCAAAGGAGGAGGAGATGGTGACTGAACTGACTGGTCAGATGGAGAAATTGAAGACTTTGTTGAAGGAGAATAACAATGAGCTGCTGTGCGCCCGTTCTACCAATGGTTACATCACCGATCAACTCAATGAGGCTCGAGGACAGATTGAAGAACTTAAGGTGTTGGCAGGTTTGAAGAAATCCAAACTTGAAGAGGTATTCGGAGAAGATGATGGGAATTACTACAGAGAACACATCAACGAGTTGGATGGAGTTATTCACCAAAGGAATCTGCTTATCCGGCGTTTGATAGAATTCCCAGATCATCCTGACACGATAGCATTGCTGGCTGAAGTGAGGAGCAGTCCTCATGGTTTGTACACAGGAGGCTGAGTCCTGATTATTGCTCCTCCTTTTACTTATTGCTTTGTTGTTGTGTAGTGATTATCCACAGGCTTGTTGTGGAGATCCTCTTTTGATGTATTTTCGGCTAAGGCCCCTTTTCTTTGAACTCATTTGTATGAAGACCTTCTCTCTATTGCATATTGATCTCAGAAGTTTATCCATGACTCGGTCTTCTTACACTATTCACCTGATGTGAGACTGGAATCAAGGGGATAGAATACCTTTTTGGATTGGATAAACATGTCATCGCATTAACATATTCATTTGCATATTCTTGCATAACAGGTGTCGCCGCGGTGTTCTCATGTTATTTGGTGTTCCAGGAGCAGGATAGCTGATTCAGGAATCCACCGATACGGAACCCGCAGAAACCAGCAAAGAGCAATGGAGAATCTACAAGCAGAGCTCGCAGAGATGAGGGTCCGCATGAACCAGTTCATGGACGTGGTCCAGGGAGTAGCGCAGGGACAGCAAGAGATTAGACAAATGATACAAAGGAATCCTGCAACTACTCAACCAGAGGTTGTGACTGATCCTCCAAATGCAGAGGTTAATGGGCCGACACCTATCCCAATCCCACACAACAACCCTGATCAACAACCCATCCACGATGATCAAGATGATCAGTTCTTGCTGCCAGAAGACTTTGGCATGGGCCATGGCATGGATCCCATGTTCAGGAGATTAGAGGAGAGGCTGAAGGCGGTGGAAGGACAAAACCCTCTGGGGGTAGATGTTTCTGACTTGGGATTGGTCCCAGGCGTGAGGGTCCCACCAAAGTTCAAAGTCCCAATCTTTGACAAGTACAATGGTAGTTCTTGTCCGAAGACCCACGTGCAAGCCTACTTCCGGAAGATGGTTGCGTACTCTGATGACGAGAAGCTACTCATGTATTTCTTCCAGAACAGCCTAGCTGGGGCATCCCTGGAATGGTACATGAGATTGGATAGAGCCCATATCCGTTGCTGGAGGGATTTGGCAGAGGCTTTTGTGAAGCAATACCAGTATAATGCAGACATGGCCCCAGATAGAACTCAACTCCAGAACCTGTCTCTTAAAAGCAATGAGTGCTTCAGGGAATACGCTCAACGCTGGAGGGAGACAGCTTCCCGTGTTCAACCTCCCATGTTGGAAAAGGAGATGGCCAACATGTTCATGAATACGTTGCCTGGACCTTACCTTGAGCGTCTAGTGGGGTGCAATGCCTCTAACTTTGCTGATGTGGTCTCTACGGGAGAGAGGGTAGAGAATTACTTGAAGACCTACAAGAGCCACAATGGAGGTGGATCTTCATCAGGAGTAAAGAAGCCATTTATGGGAGGACAGAAGCAGAGGGAAGGGGGTGTGAATTCTGCATCTTCATATCAAAACAGGGATAACCGGAGGAATAATTTTCAAAACTATCATCAGCAACCGTATGTTGCGGCTGTGACCATTCCGGCTGCAGCACCACTACAACAACAGCAACCACAACGTCAACCAGCTCAGTATCAACAACAACAACAACAACCAGGTAACAGACCCACCTATCAACAGAGGCAGAGGATGATGGACCGGCGTTTCGACACTCTTCCAATGTCGTGCGCTCAACTGCTTGCCAATCTTCAACAGCTACAACTGGTGCAGCTACGCACTCTGGCCCCTCCTGTTGGTAGACTTCCGGTGGGTTACGATGCCAACGCTAGGTGTAGCTTCCACTCTGGGGCACCTGGCCACAATATTGAGAACTGCAAAGCTTTTAAGCACGTAGTTCAGGACCTGATTGATTCAAAGGCTATCAGCCTTGCACCGGCTCCTAATGTTGTCAACAATCCCATGCCACAGCATGGTGGTGCGAACGTTAATATGCTGGAAGAAGAAGCCAAGTCTGTTAAGGATGTGTTGAAGTTGAAGACCCCGTTGTGGGAAATTAAGGAATGCTTGTTGAAGGCCAATGTCTTCCCCGGTTGTGGGAAAGGTTGTTCGGAATGCGCTACACAGGGTAAGGATTGTTTGAAGCTGCAGCAGGGTATCCAGGTCTTGCTTGACAATGGTACCCTCCAAGTTGAAGACTTGTCTGCCAAAGAGTTTGCTGAAGGGTTAGTTGAAGAGGTGTTTGAAGACGCTGTTGAAGAATTCACAGATGTTGTTCCTGCTGATTGTGTATTTCCCATTGATGTATTTAATTTTCCAAATGTTGTTGATGATATACCAAACAATGTGCCTGATTTTGATGTAACTGAACTTGATTCCGGTGTTTCGGATGTTTTTGTTTCAATGAATGAGGTTCCCGAGTATGACTTTGATGTCGCTACTATCACCATCTTTTACCCGACTAATCAGATCAGTGTGCCAGAAGCGCAACCAGTGCTACCAGTGCGACCGGCCGCTATGACAATCACAACCCCTGGTCCTTTACCTTTCACAAGTGAAAGGGCCATTCCGTGGCATTATGGGGGGAGTGTATACACACACGATCATGGGGTGGAACGACCTTTGAAGGTAGAAGAGGGTCGAAAGTCTGAACTCGCAGTTGAAGGTCCCGCAGTGGATAATGTTGGTGGAATCGGGCGATTCACCAGGAGTGGCAGACTGTTCTCACCACCGGTTACCCAAGATGATAATGTTGATGCTGCGGCGAAAGCCAAGGGCAAGCAAGTTGTAAATGAGGGTACCTCTGCACCCCAAGCCGGCTCTGAGCCTACTTTTGCGAAGGATGTGGACGAGCTTCTGAGAATCATAAAGAAAAGCGATTACAAGGTAGTCGATCAGTTGATTCAGACGCCGTCTAAGATATCCATTCTCTCACTCCTGTTGTGTTCAGAGGCACACAGGGAGGCACTTCTGAAGGTCCTTAATGCTGCATACGTGCCTCAGGAGATCTCAGTAAACCAGCTAGAAGGGATCATTGCAAATGTTCATGCGAGCAATGGGCTGGGCTTTACTGATTCTGACTTAACACCAGCTGGACGCAACCATAACAAGGCTTTGCATATCTCAATGGAATGCAAAGACACCGTGTTATCTCATGTTCTGGTGGATACAGGTTCCTCTCTCAATGTGCTACCCAAGAGAGCCCTGTCAAGGTTGGAAGTAGAAGGTTTGGTCTTGAAGCCTTCTGATCTCATGGTGAGAGCCTTCGATGGTTCTAAGAGGTCGGTGTTTGGAGAGGTAGAATTGCCAATTCAGATTGGATCACAAACCTTCAACACCGTATTCTATGTGATGGATATCAGTCCCTCGTACAGTTGCCTTCTGGGTCGTCCTTGGATCCACAATGCTGGGGCAGTCTCTTCAACACTGCATCAGAAGATCAAGTTCCCAGTCAATGGAAGAATTATCACTGTCTGTGGTGAGGAGGACATCCTGGTCAGTAACCTGTCTACATTCAAGTATGTAGAGGTGGAAGGTGAAATTCAAGAGACTCTGTGTCAGGCCTTTGAATCAGTTCAGATTAAGGATGCAGCTCCGGTGGAAGGGGTTAAAGCAGGAGCCCCTATCTCATCTTTCAAGCAGGCGCAAGCCTTGGTGGATTCAGGTGTTGCTCCTGGTTGGGGACGTCTGTTGGAGTTACCGATGAAAGACGACAAGTTCGGGATTGGGTATCAACCAACGCTGACTTCTACAACTTCAGCACTTCAGACTCGTCAGGGGCCGATTACTTTCTCCAGTGCTGGTGTCATCCAATATGGCCAGATCTCTGCGATCAACGATGAAGATGGGGATAGTGATTGCGACATCGACAACTGGGTGCGTCCGAGGATCCCGGGTGAAGTCATCAACAATTGGTCTTCCGAGGAAACTGTCCAAGTCACTCTGCTAGAGGAGTAATTTTTCTTTGTTTATTCATGCATGTCCAAGTCTTACGTTCCGCCCAGGGCGTAATGACTCATTGTAGGGCTCATCTATGTGGATACCTGCATTGTTTATCATAAATGAAGGACGTCTTTTGCATTCAAATATTTTGTTCATTGTCTTTCTATTTTTACAGTTTTCAAATTTTCAAAAAAAATAAAAATATTTGGCAATGTTTTGTTTAGTTTTCACTCACTGTCCACACTCATAAACACATACCATCACTCATGCAGATGCACATCACCGGATTCTATTGATAACGATTCTGCTATGGCTCGCTTCGACTTCGAAAACCCAATCTTCCAAGCTGAAGAAGAGGGGGATGAAGACTGTGAACTCCCTGAAGAACTTGCCAGGCTGTTAAAACAGGAGGAAAGGGTCATTCAACCACATCAAGAGGCTACTGAAGTGATTAATCTTGGCACCGAGGACGTCAAGAAAGAAATCAAGATAGGGGCTGCTTTGGAAGATGATGTGAAGAAGGGGTTGATTGAACTGTTGCAAGAGTATGTTGACGTCTTCGCTTGGTCTTATCAGGATATGCCAGGGCTTGACACAGATATTGTGGTACACCGTTTACCTCTCAAAGAGGGTTGTCCTCCGGTCAAGCAGAAGCTCAGAAGAACAAGACCAGAGATGGCTGTCAAGATAAAGGAAGAAGTGCAGAAACAGTTGGATGCAGGGTTCCTAGCGGTTACCAATTATCCGCCATGGGTTGCAAATATCGTTCCAGTACCTAAGAAGGATGGAAAGGTACGGATGTGTGTTGACTACCGGGATCTGAACAGAGCCAGCCCTAAGGATGATTTCCCATTACCTCACATCGACGTTTTGGTGGATAACACAGCTCAGTTCTCGGTATTCTCCTTCATGGATGGCTTTTCTGGCTATAACCAAATCAAGATGGCGCCAGAAGACATGGAGAAGACAACTTTCATAACCCCGTGGGGCACCTTCTGCTACAAGGTGATGCCGTTTGGTCTGAAAAACGCTGGGGCAACATATCAACGAGCTATGGTGACTCTATTCCATGATATGATTCATCATGAAATCGAGGTTTATGTGGACGATATGATTGCCAAATCTCAGACAGAAGAAGAACATTTGGTGAATCTGCAGAAGCTGTTTGAGCGTTTAAGGAAATTCGAGCTGAGGCTTAACCCGAACAAGTGCACTTTCGGTGTGAGATCTGGAAAATTGCTGGGTTTTATTGTTAGCGGAAAAGGGATTGAGGTAGATCCTGACAAAGTGAAAGCAATACAGGAGATGCCTGAGCCAAGGACAGAGAAGCAAGTCCGTGGTTTCTTAGGGAGGTTGAACTACATTGCAAGGTTCATCTCTCACCTAACAGCCACGTGTGAGCCAATTTTCAAATTGTTGAGGAAGGATCAGGCTATCAGGTGGAATGACGATTGTCAAAGGGCTTTTGAGAAGATAAAAGAGTATTTGCAGAATCCTCCTATCCTTATGCCTCCAGTCCCAGGGAGACCGCTGATTATGTACTTGACAGTACTTGACAATTCCATGGGTTGTGTTCTCGGTCAACACGACGAGACAGGTAGAAAAGAGCATGCCATCTACTACCTGAGTAAAAAATTCACAGACTGCGAGTCGAGATACTCGATGCTTGAAAAGACATGTTGTGCACTTGCATGGGCTGCTAAGCGATTGAGACAATACATGCTGACTCACACAACCTTACTGATCTCCAAGATGGATCCAGTCAAGTACATATTCGAGAAGCCAGCTCTCACTGGAAGAGTTGCTCGTTGGCAAATGGTACTGACAGAGTACGATATCCAGTATACATCCCAAAAAGCCATCAAGGGGAGTATTTTGTCAGACTATCTTGCTCAACAACCGATTGAAGACTATGAGCCGATGAAGTTTGATTTTCCAGATGAAGACATCATGTTCCTCAAGATGAAAGACTGTGAAGAGCCAGTTGTTGGGGAGGGACCTGATCCAGATGAAAAATGGATTTTAACGTTTGATGGGGCTGTCAATGCCAGAGGAAGTGGAATTGGTGCTGTCATTACTACTCCGAAAGGTGCCCACATGCCTTTCACCGCTCGTCTGACATTCGAGTGCACCAATAATGAAGCTGAGTACGAGGCCTGTATCTTGGGTATTGAGCAAGCCATTGATTTGAGAATCAAGACTCTGGACATCTTCGGAGATTCAGCTCTAGTGATCAACCAAGTGAATGGTGATTGGAATACTCTCCAGCCCACTCTAGTCCCCTACAGAGATTACACGAGAAGACTGTTGACTTTCTTCACAACAGTAAAGCTGTATCATATACCTCGTGATGAGAACCAGATGGCAGATGCTCTTGCTACTCTATCCTCCATGATCAAGGTGGTTCGGTGGAACCATGCTCCCAGGATCGATGTCATGCGCCTTGACAGGGCCGCGTATGTGTTTGCTGCTGAACTCGTAGTCGATGACAAGCCCTGGTATCACGATATCAAGTGCTTTCTGAAGAATCAAGAGTACCCTGTAGGGGCATCCAACAATGACAGAAAGACTTTGAGAAGATTGGCAGGCAGTTTCTTCTTGAACAAAGACGATGTGTTGTATAAGAGGAACTTCGACATGGTTTTGCTCAGATGCGTGGACAGACACGAGGCGGACATGTTAATGCAGGAAGTTCATGAAGGTTCCTTCGGTACGCATGCCGGCGGACATGCAATGGCTAAGAAATTGTTGAGAGCGGGTTATTATTGGATGACCATGGAATCAGATTGCTTCAAATATGCTCGGAAGTGTCATAAATGCCAAGTTTATGCTGATAAGGTGCATGTACCGCCGAATCCTCTGAATGTGATGTCTTCGCCGTGGCCGTTTGCCATGTGGGGCATTGACATGATTGGAAAGATTGAGCCGACTGCTTCCAATGGGCATCGCTTCATCCTTGTTGCCATCGACTATTTCACCAAGTGGGTCGAAGCAGCATCGTTCGCGAATGTCACCAGACATGTGGTGGCCCGTTTCATTAAGAAGGAAATCATTTGTCGCTATGGGATTCCCGAAAGAATCATTACTGATAATGGTTCTAATCTCAACAACAAAATGATGAAGGAGTTGTGCCAGAACTTCAACATTCAGCATCACAATTCTTCCCCTTATCTTCCTAAGATGAACGGTGCTGTTGAAGCAGCAAATAAGAACATAAAGAAGATTGTGCAGAAGATGGTCGTCACGTACCGGGATTGGCATGAGATGCTACCCTTCGCCTTGCATGGGTACCGCACTTCAGTACGTACATCGACCGGGGCAACCCCTTACTCCCTTGTGTATGGTATGGAAGCAGTCCTACCTGTTGAAGTGGAGATCCCTTCTCTAAGAGTCCTGCTGGATGTCAAGCTAGACGAAGCTGAATGGATTCGAACAAGGTTCAACGAGTTAAGTCTTATCGAAGAGAAGCGAATGGCAGCCATTTGTCATGGGCAGTTGTATCAGAGTCGGATGAAGAGAGCCTTTGATCAGAAAGTGCGTCCTCGTTGTTTCCAAGTCGGAGATTTGGTGTTGAAAAGGATCCTTCCTCCTCAGACAGATCACAGGGGCAAGTGGACTCCTAACTATGAGGGACCGTATATCGTCACCAAAGTTTTCGATGGTGGGGCCTTAATGCTTGCAACGATGGATGGTGAAGACTTTACTTCCCCGGTGAACTCAGACGCAGTTAAAAAATACTTCGCATGAAATAGACCCGCTGGACAGTAAAGGACAGTTCAGGCAAAAAAAAAAATGGGCATCCCGACGAACCAAGAAAATGAAAAGGTTCGGGCAAAAGTTAAGGATTAAAAATGAAAGGATCACCCGAAAAGGGCGGTCCATGCAAAAGAAGGCTGATCATCTGGAAGATTTTGAGGACGAGCAAGTCATAGCAGAATTGGAACCCAATAGAAATCCATTTCACATTGCCATTAGATTAATTTCTGTTTTTTATCTTCTGTGCGATTACCTCTTTCCAGGGATTGCTTCCTGATGTAAATGCCTATTCATAGGCCATTCAATCAATAAAATCATGTTATTCAGTACACCTCTGTGTTCATTTTCATTTTACTGTTTTGTTTGCAAAAAATGACGTCCGAATTTTTGATAAACATTGCATCATGAAACATAAGAGCTTTACAGGTACATGCTCAATGAACATTTAAAATTGCTATAAAGGTAAACTCGGGGCATTTCCTTAAGATTCCCGGCAGTTTCACACTACTGTACTCCCCAAGCGGTTGTTTCAGACTATACACTCCCTAGTAGAGTTAGCAGTGCCAGACTGTATATCCCCAGTAGAGATAAGAATGAATTGCCTCCCCTAGCAGGGTAATCTCCAAGCAGTTCAGGTTCGATGGAGTGCATCCCCAGCAAGGTTTGTCTTTCCCCAGCAGGATGGAGGTTGACATGGTTATAGGATCCTCAGCACAGTTCCTGGAGTTCCCCGGTGTTGTCTCAGGAGGAGACGTGTGTTTATGCATTCATCATTTAGATAAGCATAACATATTGCATCATTAGTGCATAGCATTTCCATGATCATGGGGCATTGTGTAATACAAAAAAACTCATGCATCAACATTGCAAACATATCCATTAGCCCTAGGCCGTGGTGACCAGCCGAGTTTGGTTTGTTGGAAAGAGTTTAGCTTCGCGCCATTGGATCGGTTTCAGAATTGGGTTCATCAGCATGTTTGAAAGGTTGGGGCTTTCCCAACAAGTGACTCCTTAGTTGAGTGGGTATCCCCAGCAGTGTTACTCCCCGAAGTTGGCATCATTTTGCAAGCATTGGTTCCATTCCTTAGTAGAAGTGGGTGTGTCTGATCTCTCCACGTAGAGTCTACCCCTTAAGCAGAAAGTGTCTACCATTTCCTTCTGCGCTCCCCACTGAGTTATATCCTCGTGGATGATGGTTGTTTCTGTTCCCTCCCTAACGGGATGGGTTTTCCCTATTGAGTTCTGTCCTCATTAGGATGAGTCCTGTTTCAGTCTGCCTTTTTGGATCGATCCTAAATTGGCTTCCTGTTGGCTGTCTCCCGTGCTCCCCTGGGGCATAAATGGAGAGTCGCTCACTAACCGACACTCATTCATCTCATCCTCAGCGGAATTTGTTGGCTTCTACCTATAAACCGGTAGTTGTAAGTCCTATCTTTGTGGTTTTCTACCTACAAGCTGGTAGTTGTAAAATCCCACCTTAATCCCCTAGCAGAGGTAACTTTTGTGGTTCATGATGTTTGTTGGCTTCTACCTACAAACCGGTAGTTGTAAGTCCTATCTTCGTGGTTTTCTACCTACTAGCTGGTAGTTGTAAAATCCCACCTTAACCCCCTAGCAGAGGTAACCTTTGTGGTTCATGATGTTTGTGTGGCTTCTACCTACAAACCGGTAGTTGTAAGTCCTATCTTTGTGGTTTTCTACCTACTAGCTGGTAGTTGTAAAATCCCACTTTCATCCCATTGGCAGAGTTAACCCTTTGTGCTCATCCTATCGATGACTGATTACTTTTCCGTGGTTTTCTGCTTACTAACCGGTAGGTGTAATCCCCTCTCTATGGTATTGATAGTTTTGTCCCCTGTCGATATTTGCCCTGATCAAGCAGTACTGTCCCTAGTGGGTCTTCCCCTTTCTTTTGGGTATTTGCTCCGAGTTAGCAACTTTATCTTCTTTTGATTGGTCAGCTTTTGCATGCCTAGCCCTGCATAGGTCTTTGGCACGCGTGCCGGCTCACGTACCACTGTTTTGTTATCTTCGCCAATGCTGATAGACATGAAGAGTTTTCCGGTGTTCAGACCGAGGCGGTATTCAGACCGATGTGGCGATCAGGCCAGTTTCCGATTCCAGATCGAAGAAGTTCTCAACAGTCAGGACGAAGAACTTGTGGTGTTCAGACCAGTTTTCCGGTGTTCAGACCGAGGCGGTATCCAGACCGATGTGGCGATCAGGCCAGTTTCCGATTCCAGATCGAAGAAGTTCTCAACAATCAGGACGAAGAACTTATGGCATTCAGGCCAATTTTCCCGGTATCCAGACCGAAGTGGCGTTCAGGCCAGTTTTCCCGGTATCCAGACCAAAGTGGCGTTCAGGCCAGGTTTCCGATTTCCAGATCGAAGAAGTTCTCAACAGTCAGGACGAAGAACTTGTGGCATTCGGGCCAGTTTTCCCGGTATCCAGACCGAAGTGGCATTCAAGCCAGTTTTCCCGGTATCCAGACCGAAGTGGCATTCAGGCCAGTTTTCCCGGTATCTAGACCGAAGTGGCATTCCAGGCCAGTTCCCGGTATCCAGACCGAAGTGGCATCCAGGCCAGTTCCCGGTATCCAGACCGAAGTGGCATTCAAGCCAGTTTCCGATTTCCAAATCGAAGTGGAGTTCAGACCAGATTTCCGGTGATCAGACCAACATTGATACTCTCATATTCCAATGCTCGGTGTTCAGACTAATGTGTGGCGTTCAGGCCATGGGTATTCCTGTGTTACCATTTATTTTGGTATCCAGGTCAACTTTCTGTTTCGGTACTCAGGCCGATTTTCACCGTACCAGACGGACTTTTCTTTCGAGATTGCTTCTTTGCCGATTCTGACAGACATTGTTAACTATTTCATGGGGATTCAGGATCAAAATCCGGGTCTTCTTAGTATTTAACCATCTCCCACTTTGATCATATGAAGAGTGTCCTGCTTCATATTCTCTAGTTGAAGACGCTTAAATAGGGGCAGCTGTCATACCCCGATTTTGGTCCTAAATCTTTTATGTTTGTTTGGCATGCTTGGCCTGACCTTGCTTTGGTTTTATATGAGGATTGGTTTTGATTCAAAGTCATGGTGCTGTGATTGTGGGTGCATCTATGGTCTGGGTCATCTGAACAACCAAGTTTCTTGTGTTTCTAGCCACTTGCCAGTCATGTTATTGGTTCATGGATACTATAACCTTATGGTCTTATTTCATGGTTTTGTTCATACACATTATCAGTCAAGTTATTTTCTTCACAAGAGTCGAACATTCAAGCCAATTGTGAAAACAACCTCCCAATCATTTTTTTTCAAACCATTCCAACCCATTTCATCCATTTTAAACCATCACATTTGATTTTACACAAGAAAATACAAAAAAAAAATTGACACTTTGACCAATTGTTGACTTTGGTCAACAGTTGACTTTTTGGTCAACTTTGACCAAAGTCAACACAATTCCGAAAACCCTAAAATAAACCCATGTCCATATCCAAATTACACCAAAGGTAATGTTACATGTGGTAAAACAACACTTCCACAACTAGATCTACCAGTGCAACTTCTCAATCTCAATCTTCATCTCCCAACAACACAAGGGCACGCAAAAAAATTCATCACAAGATGCAGTTACTATTCCAGCCACAAACAACACTCAAATTGTAAAAATATAACCATCTAGGGTCACAAATCAAACCACAAATGCTACTGTTCAAGGAGTTGCTCCAGTTACTCCTCACCAGAATTTGAGTTCTAATTCTTCGTTGAAAGGTGTTGATTTGAACAGTTACACAGCTTCACTTGCTAAGAAAAAGAACAGTGAAAAAAAAAACAAACAATTCAATTTTATTCGAAATGGAAGACCGGATAAAGATTATCAGCAATACAAAATTCTGTCCCTGCTACAACATTTCTAATGGCAGTAATATTAAAAATAGAACAAAATGGATTGGCCAAAGTGGCAGGAACAATATTCTGTGTAATTGGTGCAATTGTGATTACATTATACAAGGATCCAATTTTGTAGAAAAGGACATGCTGGACAACATAGTTGCCGTACTGATCCTAGGTTAACATGCTAACTGCTCCTAAAATCTCATTCATGACTTTTTGCTGTGTGCTAGGATCTTCACAGTGCTCCAGGACTCTCTGTATCACCCGGCAACCATATGGATGGGTTGATAATGTCACAACTTGATCAAAAAAAAAAGTTGAGACAATAAAGTCGATTGCATCTTCAGATCAACAACATCTATGGCATTCTGGATGACTTGACAACCAATGCACTTACAGCACCATCTTTGTAACAATCATAAGCCCAATCTGTCAGTATAGCTTTCTCTTCATCTTCATCATCCATTTCTTGAACACATCTTCTACATGAAATTATCTCAAGTAACACTACACCATAACCATACACATCCACTTGAGCTGTGATTAGGCATGTTCTTAAACCATTCAAGTGCGACATACCCTTTTGTTCCCCTAATGCCAGTGTTGGTTTTGCTTTGATTCATGTTCATCAACTTGGTTAGTCCAAAGTCAGAAATTCTCGCATTGAAGTAATCATCAAGAAGTATGTTCTGAGGCTTTATGTCCATGGAATGATCATAATATCATGAAGCTTGTGCGTAAATGCGGAGGGAACTTTTGTGAGGCAAATCACCAGGGCGTCCAATGAACGGCACAATTTTGACTCCTTTCAGTTACAATCATTAAAGGAGCGACGCAGTGGCTCATCAACAGCAGAATCAGGGTCTGATTTTTTTATGATTACTCATCCCATACCAGACAACCGAGCGGCATCCTGCAGACCTGAAGAAACAGAAAAATGGACAGCAAAACATCATAAACATAAACGTAATCTTTCTCTAGAGAAGACTTTGAATGTTTCTACAACCTCAACTGCCCCACAAGTTGAGAATCACACAGTGGCTTATGTTAATGTATCTGCTGGCATTGCTACTGCTTCGAATGAAGTTAGTTCAGCCTTACCCGTTAATTCAACTTCGATGGTTGAGTCGTCTGTAAACCAGAAGAGGAACAATTTCAAGATTAAGCAAACATGACTTTACCACCAAGCAGCAGCAACAGCCTGCAAAACCAGTCGAAACAAACCACAGACAGTTAGAGGAACTGAGTTTACTGCTGCAGAAAAATGGAAGCTTGAGCGCGATAGAAACATTAGCATCTACTGCTATTTGTGGAGTTATCGTCTCAGATTCGAGTTTTCGTAACGGATCATAGGATTTTGAGTACTCTTACCAACTCAAACATGTTAGTGGATCTATACTTAAGCAAAAGCCGAGTTGAAAATTTCATTACTTCAAAACCTTCAGTGACTTCTGAGCTAAAAGCTCCACCTGTAAATTTTTTCTTCCACGTTCAAACATCAAAAGCATCATTGTTGGCTGTGGAAGTGAGTGTTTACTCCAAAATAAGTATACCTTGTAGTTTAGCTTCAGTCAGTCATTTCGGGGTGAGACAGTCCGGAATCGCTCAATCTGTTGAAGAGACTCCGTCTCCTAAAGATGTAGAGAATGACCATAGTTCACCTACGGTGCAAAGATGGCATGGACAATCTCAAAATGCTAAATCTCTTTCAGATAATCCAAGCTTAATTCACATGGAAAGGGACTCGAATTCTCATATACCAGGAAAAGATTTCAGATTGCTCTGTAGAGAATTCCAATTCATCATTAACTATAGAGAGTGCGCCCATTGTTGTTTCTGGTGAGAAATGTGCTACAAACAAGGATAAACTCATTAATGACACTTTCATTGTTTCACTAAAAGTATGTTCAAAGTCACAGTATAACCTTACGCACCAGTGTTACCTGCTATTGCATCTGGACGTGTTCCCATATCTTCCCCAAGTGGAACCATTGCATCATCCAACACCACATACACTGGTGGTTGTTGACTGCCAGACTCGTGCCTCCTCCGCACATGCTGTCGAGCTCTTTGGGAAATCAAGCAGCACGTGACATGGATACAAAACTGTCAACAGAAAAAAAATTTGTGGCATCACTATGTTCTTTCTATTCAGAGAATGATTAATACCTTTTCATTGAAGTTTTACTCTTTTTACCTGAACATACTTGGCGAGCCTGTTTGTTAATAACCCTCTCTTGTTCCTCGTCAACGGCGAAACCCTCTTCATCCATCTGCTCATGCTCTTAGTAGCAGGAAAGGGACTGCTGGTGAAATTGATGGTGTCACTTCAAATGGTACACATTCAAATATATTGAAGACCCTTAAAGTACCTAAGCAAAATCAAATGGAAATCGACATCCAGAATCCCAGTCATAGTTCTGATGTCGTCGTTACACTTGCAGCAAACAATCCAATAACTGCCAATGCATCTGTTAACCATAAGAAGCTGTTTTTTTTTTTTTTTTGAATCAAAATACTAAATAAATTGAAACACCAACCTTGGGGGAAACCTTGAAAAATGATGGAGCAAATCATGTGACAAATTCCGGAGTTGGAGCCCAGACAAATGTTCACACCAATGCGGCAGTGTTCTCATGCATAACCAAACCAGTTCCTGTTGTCACGTCTGTTATATCTTCATTTCCTGCAAGTATCAACAATAACAGTTACAGATTGATACAATCCCGTTCCAATAATCCAGAAGCGTCACGTTCCATTTGTTTCAAGTGTGTCAAAAATTACAGTAGTGACTTGCCTGTTACTCACGGTAAAGGTTGAGGAGCCTAAGAGAAATTAAAGGAGGGACCACCTGCTGAAAGAGGACAAAATTTCCCTAACATCCTCCGTACGAAGGCTCCACTACACAGCAGAAAACGCAGCAGAGGAAAGAGGGGGGTCCTGTATAAAAAGGGGTTACTATTCATGAAACCCTAGAAGGGAGAAAGAGGAGATAGCGGCGAGAAAAAGAAAAACCCTAATCAACGAAGGTGAAGGAGGAAAAGTCTAAAGAACACTAGACCTTGTTACCACCATGGATTGAAGCTCATATCGGAGGCAAGGGAGGCGAGTTTTAGTGCAGTAGAGTGGAATCGATCGGTGAAAGAGTGAAAGGTGCAAGCGTCCGCCGCCCCAATTGTCGTGTGACTTCTTCGTAGCTGGGTCTGTTCGTTGCTTTCCGGTTGAGTCCCTTTTTTCGTCGCCGACGTTCGTTGGTGTCGCGGTTATTCGTCTGTGGATCTCCTTAAAACGAGAAGGTTTGTTTTCTCTGGAAATAATGGTTTTCATTTAGGGGAGAGGCTATTGTTTTTTTACTTTTCATTACAGACTTCTGCTTTAAACATCTTTCTTTGCGTTTTAATTTCTTCTTTTTTTTGAAATGATTGCACCCATTTATTGTTGACCGTTGGCTTTAATGTTGGGACTTGCTTGGTTCTCTATTACAGCCACCCATCATAAATGCCGACAGTTGGCATGGGCATGAGAGATCTCTTCTGCTTCCGTCACCCAACAGCCATGCGGCTAGGGTGACCGTTGGGCTTTTGACTTTTTCCTGTTTTGGTGATATGGGCACTGCTTCGTGGGCTTTGGGTTTGACATACTCCACCGGCCCATTTCTTTTTTTGTTAGTTTTTTATTATTATTCTTTTTATTTGTTCTTGTTTATATGTTTGGTCGTTGTTAGTTTAATAGTTGATTTCCTATGGCCGGGTGGAGGGGAAGGAGTCTCATCTCCCCTTGTGTGGTGGGTTCGATACCCACATATATAACATTTCCTTTCTTTTTTAGCATTCATTTTTTTCATGTTTATGTTGTATACTCACAGTTTCATTTGTTAATAATGCAAACTTTGTTTTCTTTTAACTTCATCATTCATTCAAAACCACTTTAAAATTATAAAAAATCATATTTTTCTCGATTTAACATCGAGCCCCTTTTTCACACCCTTGTAAGTCGATTGCTTTTTAAGCATCGCCATCAACCTCACATAGCTTACTCTTGGGCTTTCTTACAATGAGCCGGTTCCTTCGCACTTACACTCATACATTATTTAATGCTTCATTATTTCATTCTTTGATTATTTGATTCGATTATATACTTGTTTATATCTTACTTGCCTGATTGACTGTTGCCCACTTGTATGGTGTATGGGGCATATACTTATATTGCTTAATTACCATGTCAACCCCCATTCATAACAAATGTACCCCTCTCCCATGAAATGTATAAAATTTACTCTTTCATTCTTTATTCACCTGTTAATACAAGAATTAAAATGAACACCCGATCACCATTTCAAAACAAGACCAAAACCTCGATCCAACGTCGAGTGATCATTTTTCAAAACCTAACAGAACCAGCACGTTTTCATCCACCCTTTTGTAAGTCGATTGCTTTATGCATCGCCATCAACCTTGTAAGTCGATTGCTCCATGCATCGCCATCTACCTTTATCCCTAACACTTCTCCTTGCTCCATTCGTCGATTCTTGTTCCGATTAGGTAGCACCCATTAGATAGAACCCTTTGCATGATAACATAGGTAGGATTCCCATATTCTTTTGTATGATAACATAGGTAGAATTCCCATATTCTTTGCATGCTAACATTAGGTAGATGTTCCCATTTGTAAATCCTAACACTTGAGTACATATTGCATGACAACTCTAGGGCAGAGCTTCCCCATTTCTTCTAGACCTTTCTGAGCGTCTCCGATCTTGTGGCATGTAGTCCGTTCCATTGCAAAGAGGTAACCGCCTAAGACTCGATTCAGCGAGCTGCGACACCTACTGCTAGGGCGTGAACACATTGCCCACTCTCTTTTGACACAACTGGTGTCCTCCTTCTCTAAGTCCATATTCAGATGGCAACCCCTATGTAGGGGAACTACGTCGCCCTGATTCTCATACCAGATGAGGTACGTAGGCAGGAGATCGTGCGAGATCTCTCCGGGCACCCTTTTCCTTTTTTGCGTGTGTTTTGCTTGACAACTATTAGGTTCGAGTTCCAGACTCCCTATTAGTTTGTGTGTTCATCCTCTCCCCTATGTAGGGGAACTACATCGCCCTGATCCTTGTTCCAGACGAGGTATGTAGGCAGGAGGTCGTGCGAGACCTCTCCGGGCACTTTTCTTTTTTTTTTTGTGTGTGCTTGACAGTTATAGGCTCGAGTTCCCGACTCCCTATTAACTTGTTTGGTTGTTGTGTGCTTGGAAGCTGATGTAAGTCCATCAAGTGGCATTCGGGTTCCAGTGTGTGTTTGCTTGGTTCGGATGTTGATGTAAGTCCAGTGATTGGCAGTCGGGCTCCACGTTTGCCCTTTTGTGTGTGTTTGGTTCGGATGCTGATGTAAGTCCAGTGATTGGCAGTCGGGCTCCACGTTTGCCCCTTTGTGTGTGTTTGGTTCGGATGCTGATGTAAGTCCAGTGATTGGCAGTCGGGCTCCACGTTTGCCCTTTTGTGTGTGTTTGGTTCGGATGCTGATGTAAGTCCAGTGATTGGCAGTCGGGCTCCACGTTTGCCCTTTTGTGTGTGTTTGGTTCAGATGCTGATGTAAGTCCAGTGATTGGCAGTCGGGCTCCACGTTTGCCCCTTTGTGTGTGTTTGGTTCGGATGCTGATGTAAGTCCAGTGATTGGCAGTTGGGCTCCATGTTTGCCACCTTTTTGTGTGTAGGTGTCTTGTTTTGTTTGGCGTGCGTGTCAGCCGAACTACGGCAACTCTGATTCTCATGTCCAGATGAGATACGTAGGCACAAGATGCGATGTCTTGCCGAGTTTGACTAACAACTAACAACTAATCCTTGCTTTCTTTCGCCCTTGTAGCGATCCTTTCTCTCGCCCTCGTTGCGATCGAGACTTTCCCTTTCTCTTGCCCTAGTTGCAATCGAGACCCTTATTCCCGTAGTTAGTTTGAACTACGTTTTGCTCTGATTCTCATTCCCGATGAGATACGTAGGCATAAGACGCGATGTCTTAGCGAGCACACTTATCCTTAACCCTTAGGTACCCGAGCTACGAAGACTCTGATTCTCATATTCAGATGAGATACGTATGCAGTGGATGCGACATCCGTGCGAGTCATTCTTTTCTATTGACCCTTTTAGTAAATAGTACATTAGATAAACATACACCCTTTAGACAAGAAACAAACAAGAGTGGATCCCGTAGAGTACTACGGATGCGTAGGGGTGCTAATACCTTCCCTTCGCATAATCGACTCCCGAACCCAAGATTTGGTTGCGAGACCTTGTCTTTTCCTTTCCTTTCTCCAGGTTTACTTCGAGCGTTTCCTTCCCCTCCTTTGGGATAAATAACGCACGGTGGCGACTCTTCTGTCATTTCTTTCTCGCCGGTTGTTTTTTTCGCATACCGTATTTTTCGGGCTGCGACAGTATGCATGCAAATAGTAAAAATCTGTGGGGATAGGCATCCACAAAAGAAGAAAGAAATCCGAAGAAACTGGAAATCCAAAGGAGTAAGACACTCACTAGGGAGACAGAGACTCTGGGGGAGTAAAGGGTGAAAATGCGCGAGCAGGTCACGACTTGAGGCATGCTAAGAGACACGGAGAGAATCCATAAAATGAATCAATGGAAGGACTCGAGCTGACTCGAAGATGCATGTATTGGGGAATATGCCAACACAGCCAAAAATTATCCACAACGGATACTTCGGATAAAAAATCCGGACTCAGGTGGGGAAGTCCACTTAAGGACTCAGTTGAGGAAGATCCCAACAGAACTCTCCTGGGGAAGCAACGGGATGAGGTATTACCGGTTATTGGGTAATAAGCTCAAAGAGACGTGTGATCTGAACACCGGTATAAGGGTGAGAGAACAACAGGCTCCTGAAGAATGAATATCTAAGACCGATATAAGGGTGAGAGATATCAATCAACCAAATCATCTGAGGAAGACCTAGAAAGGCATATCTCAACTCAGGAAAATCTGACTCCACAGGGGACGAAAAGTCATAATAGGTAGCAAAAGGAGGGAACACCAGGGATGCCGGTTACTGGGCATATAATAGGTGACCAACCAAAGCGTGCATTGGGGAATATTCCCAACACACTCATCATCCGAAAAGAGGGCAAAAAGCAAAATCGATTATGGGATGGACATTCGATTCCAATGCAGGGATACGAATCTTACTCAACTGGGGAAGAACAAAAGGCTTCGACCAAAGAGTGCATGAGATATATTATCTATTACCGTCAGAACGTAGATAATATACTCGCATGGAAGATTATCCACAACCGGTTACCGGCTTAATAAAGGATAAATCGACCGAGAGAGAAGGGCATCGGGATACCGAAACTAGGTATATAATGATGACCAATCAAGGGAAGCAACAAACATCACCGACAACCGGTATAAAAGATGACTTGTTGGGGATAAACTTCCTAATTAGAGCAGTTATCCAAAAAGAAGAGAATATCAACACTGAATATTGGATAATGATAACCGTCAAGGGGGGGATTACATCTACCGGATACTGGGTAGAAAACCACGGAAGAGTAACTGTCATCGATTAGGATGAACAAAAAGGTTAACTCTGCAAAGGGGAGAAAATAGGGTTTACAACTACCGGTATAAGGGTAGAAAACCAGAGACTCCGCCGAGGATAAGATGAATAATTACCGATTACTGAGCAATTATTCATATATACCACGGGGAAACACAGGAAACAGTCACAAGAAACCAATTTAGGATCAAACTAAAGAGGCAAACTGTATCAAGACTCGTCCTAGTGAGGATATAACTCAATAGGGGAACCCATCCCAATATATGTGTTGGGAGGAAGCAAAAACAACCGTCGTCCACGAGGATATAACTCAGTGGGGAATGCGGAAGGAAAGTAAAACACTTTTTGCATAATGGGCTAACTCTATATTGAGGGATCAGACACCAACATCTACTTGGGAAATGCATTACCAACTAGCAGGGGATAACAAACAAAGATACATGGCAAAGAATGCAATATGAATATCTGCATGTTTGAAAATTATATGCACACATGCATGGTTTATGTATGATGAATGTTGACAAACAGACATTTCTAACACAAACAGGCTCCAAAGAGTAAGCACACGAACATCCGGTACTACATCTCAAGAGAGAAAGCCAGGTTCACCGGAGGGTATCCAATATGATGAGGGCAAGAGAAACCAGGAAGCCAAGATCCCTGCAGGGGAATGAACATCAGTCATTCCAGCTGGGGACGGGAGCTATTGCACAGATAAAATCCGCCACATAAGCAACTCTACTGGGGAATTTATCCAAGGGAGGTAAAGGAATAAAGGGATTCTGGGGATCAACCACCAAGTACCGTACCCGCCAAAGAGATCACATCTGCTGAGGAGGAAAGGTCACCACCCTGCTGAAGGGGAAAAGTGGTGAATATCTCACCAAGCAGGAAAGCCACAAAAGGCTCCGGAGGAAGAAGATACAGTCATGCCAGGAATATGGACAAATGTCTTACCCTGTTGGAGATCATACCATCGTTGGGAGAGCACTGAGGATCTCCTAAGTATCCTTTCGTCATCGTGAATGTTCACTTGGTTTAAAAACAAGTTATGAAAAATTCGATTATTCAAAACAATGACATTTTCTCAATTAAAGCATGCAAAACGTTTGTTGAATAGAAACAAATACGAGTGCAAATAACTGGATAAGAGGCTCAAATTTATTTGGATGGAATGGTAGTCTGCAAATGGCAAGACTCCATAGATCTTTACAAGTTTGAAATTGGTGATATATATTGGAAAAGGGCTACATTGAACATAATGACCATTTCTCCACCAATTCTGAATTCGATGTATTCGAAGCTTCGGTTGATGATGAATGAGCGAGATTCTCTGATGGATGACGGTTGTAGAACAAAGGCTTGTCAGAATGCAGTTACTTGCCAAATCCCTAATTTTTGCCTAGATTGCCCCAGGATAAGGTACTCAATCTAGAGGGATACATATATTCATTTTTTATGTCTCTAACTTTTGCCTGGACCGCCCTTTCGGGTTTTCAATCCACCGAGACGCTCCTTTTTGCCTAAGCTGTCCTTTTAGGTTTTCAACTTAGCGAGCTATTCTGTTTTTATTTTAGGAGAAGTATTTCTTGACTGCATCTGAATTCACAGGACGAGTGAAATCCTCCCCATCCATAGTTGTAAGTATCAAAACACCGCCTGAAAAGGCTGTCTTGACAACATATGGACCTTCGTAGTTTGGAGTCCACTTGCCCCTGGAATCGGGCGCGAAAGGTCACCTTCTCGGAACACACGAGGCTTGACCTTCTTATCAAAAGCTTTCTTCATTCTTTGTTGATATAACTGACCATGGCACATGGCAGTCAATCTCTTCTCTTCTATCAAGTTCAGCTGGTCATAACGACTCTGAACCCATTCAGCATCAGTCAACTTGGCCTCCATCAAGACTCTCATTGATGGGATCTCCACCTCTACTGGGAGCACGACCTCCATTCCATAAACAAGAGAGAAAGGGGTTGCCCCTATTGACGTGCGGACAAATGTGCGATATCCATGTAAAGCAAATGGCAACATCTCATGCCAATCCTTATACGTGACAACCATCTTTTGTATAATATTCTTGATATTCTTATTAGCAGCTTCAACAGCCCCATTCATCTTAGGTCTGTAAGGAGAAGAATTATGATGTGCGATCTTGAACTCACTACACAGCTCTTTCATCATCTTGTTGTTCAAGTTAGATCCATTATCAGTAATGATCTTATCTGGCACACCATAACGACATATGAGTTGATTCTTGATAAACTTCACGACCACCTTGTCGCTCCCCGGATTTCCCGAATCCAAGTACAAACGCGAAAGGAGTGGCGAGGAAAAAAGGAGTAGAGTCGCCAGCTATGTACTTTTATCCCAAGAGGAGGGAAAGGTAGTACTGCATAACCAAAAGGAAACGGATAAAACAAAGTCTTGAACCAAAGAAAACTGAGTAAGGGGGCCGGTTACGTGAAGGGAAGGTTATCGCACCCCTTCACGTCTGTGGTACTCCACAGGATCCACGCTTGCTATTTATGTCTAAAGTGTGTGTATAAAAAGTCCTATATGCAATGCGAAAGAGAGAAAATTAAAGTAGGGAAAAGAAAGAGTTATTGGTCGCACAGGCCCTACCCTGCTGCATACGTATCTCAGGAAGGATTGAGAATCATAGCACCGTAGCTCGGCTAACCTATTTTTGTTTGTTTTGTGTTTTTTAGATGAACGACGTTACTACGCAATCTACCAGATGCTCGACCTTTGCAGACTTACTCAGCTGTAGTAGAAGGAATTAACGTGTTCTTAAGAAAAGGAAATCAAAGAGTTTGTTTGTGTTTTAGGAATGCTCATGCAAAAAGGAAGTCCTATACGAAGGAACCGTGCTACCTAAATTGACATGCAAACGAGAGACTATACGAAGCCTAACAATCCTATGGGAAGACGATCACACCACACAAATAATTATAACATGAAGTAAACACACCAACAAGGGGCTCAAACATACATGGGTGGGGCTTTAGTCAAGAGGGGTCATATCAACCTCGACAAACAAGCCATGGAAAGGTAATCGAACGGACTCTCAACCACTGACATTGAACGTCAAGGTGAGCGGATCAAAGGGGTAATGAGGATAAGACCTCATAGATCTTAACCCTGAACAGGGTGAGCTCATGACAAAGCGTGGGGGTTCAGAAAGATGGAACCCTCTCCACTGACTGACCGGACAAAAGATCTTGGGCTTTTGTTCTGAAGCATCGACACGTAGTGTGAGCATAAAGAACGACACACTGAATGACGGGGGATTGGCTACTAATCCCTTTTATCCGTCAATTGCCTCTTTATGGGGGTCTTTAGCACTGGTGCCTCCTCTTGGAGGTCTTTGGGCACAAAAGTAAACACAGAAAAACATTGCCTCCTATCGAGGTCTTCCAGCTAAGAAAGCGGTAAAATGCTGGAAAGATGTAAAAGGGGTCAAGAGATCTACCACACGGATAAAGATCCGAAGTAACAGCGACTAAAGAAATAAGAAACCCAGAGATCTCTCAAGCTAGCACCATCAAAGAAAGCAAGTCAGCAAAGCAATCAGAATAAATCTCCAAATGGTGTCCCACAAATAAAGTGGAATACCAAGCAAGCTATCTCTTCAAGAGTCATGTGAGCCCTCACAAGAACTCAGCAAACAGGTTAGAGAAACAAGATGGGGTGCAATCAAGAGTTGCACCAAATAAGAGAATAAAAAATGTAACCACATGAATCACGCCATTAAACTTCACAAAAAGCAGCCAAGGATAGGAGGCCTAAACCTCTTGTTAAACAAATGCATAAAAAGGGTATCAAAACTCAAAGTCAGGGGGCAAGGGTCCACACCTCAAGACATGACTTACATACTAAAACATGTGCCCGGATGCAATAAAAAGCATGTCATAACAAAAGCAAAACAGATTGGAGAGCAAACAGAAAAAGCAGCTACTGTCGCGATCGCTACTGCTTCGCTTAGCGAAGCTTCGCTGCAGGTTCGCTTAGCGAGGTGCTAGCGAATGCCTGCGGGTTCTGGGTTCTTCTCTGATACCAGCACGATTTCCGAAAACCCAAACCCTATGGTATCCATCTTAGAAACGAAGTGACTAAATTTTCAAGGCGTTGTTCTACACATTCATGCATATCCGAACCCACGTGCAAAACCTAACGATACCCACTATTCCAAATTCAACCATAATACCTCATACATTCAGAAATTTCAAATTGAAAGCATAAAGTAGTGGAAATAGGGCAAACCTGATAGGAGAGTTCGATTGAAATTGAATTGCACGGTTCGATTTGTAGAGCAATCTTAGGGTTTATACGAGATGGAATTGATAGAGGTGACTTTTTATGCAAATGAGTTCTTTCTTCAGTGTCTGTGGAGGCTGCTCTGAATTAGGTCTCTCTTTTCTCTCTGCTGATTTTTTTAGAATTTATAACCTAATTTTCGTGGCTTTGTGGGCTCAAATGAGAGAGGTCCAAGTCCAAGATTTTTCTGTTATATTTTTTTTTATTTTCAAAACGCGTGGGCTTTGCCTAGCGAAGAATCTTCTCGCCTAGCGAGCGTGACAGTTTAGGAAATTCCTTCTGAGCGCAGGTGACTCTGGTGGCTTTCTTGGGACTCGCTAGACGAACCATTTTGCTCGCCTAGCGAGCATGACAGCTCATGAACAAACTTTTTCTCCTTCAAGATTAACGTTTTGAATGATGAATAGATCCTATTTGAACATGTTGGAAGTAACTCAAGTCATTCCCTGGCCATATCACCTTCAGTTGACCAATAGTTGACTTTTGGCTTCATAGTTGAATTTTGAATCGTACTGGGTCCATTAAGCTTGATCCTTCAGATAGAACCCACAAAGTGACTTGAATGATATCCGAGCTTCTTGGAAGATAAACTCTTGGAGCTAATTCTGATTGACATGGTGAAATGCAATATGAAATGTTAAATGACCTAAAAGGAATGCATGAATGAGGAGGGAAAATTTGAGGTGCTACAGCTGCCCTTATTCAATCGACTGTGAACCTGAACGGATGAAAGCAGCGGCTATCAGACTTTCAAGGTAAATAGGGATTGAATACCAAAAGAATCGGAGAATTTGCACTCTGCAGGTGACGAATCAAGGAAAGCGAGGCCATTTACCGATGGCGGCTTCAAGACATAATTGATATTTACCGATATCAAGGAAAGTGAGGCGGCTTCAAAATAGAATTGATATTTACCGATATCAAGCAAAGCGAGGCCATTTACCGATGGCGGCTTCAAAACAGAATTGATATTTATCGATATCAAGGAAAGTGAGGCCATTTACTAATGGAGGCTTCACTGGGGAGGAACAAGATGTTTACAAGTGAAACAAGACCAGACATTTACTGATGACTGGGAAGGAACTCGATGTTTACCGACATCGAACAAAGGTATTTACAGGTGAAACGAGACCAGACATTTACCAATGACTGGGAAGGAACTCGATGTTTACCGACATCGAACAATGATGTTTACCAACACCAAAGAAAGAATACACTTATGAAACAAAACCATTTACCGATGGCAAAAACGAAACACTCGATATTTACGGATAGCGAATCTGCTGGAGAATCTTAAACGACAAAACCATTTACCGATGGTTAACAAGCGACTGATGTTTACTGACATCGAACAATGATGTTTACCGACACCAAAGAAAGGAAAAGGACACACACGGGTGTTGACATAACGATTTTTGTAGACACCATGAGGGACATGCCTTTTATTGATGGACAACAATTGGAATTCGACGTTTACCGACATCGAAAGATGATGTTCGCCGACATCAAAGAAAAGCACAGACATTTATGGGGATCAACACGACACTTACCGGAATCGCAAGGATGATATTTACTGGTGACTAAATCGGAAGAGGATCAAGCTTTCCTTTCACGGACTGGTGAGAAAATAACTCTCATTGGGGTTATCGATTCTGAATGTTGCCAAGAGCAACTGCTGCAAATGGGCTACACTGATGTTGAAAAAATATCCGTCTCTTCCGAAGATATGATCCAATCTGGTTTAATACATGTATGCATATGTTTGAGTTTTCCATGGCATAATGCTCCATACTTAATGGAAATGCTACGCGATTTGAGAATGCGAATGCAAATGATGATTACTACATGCAAGATGCAAAGGGAGGAAAACTCTTGCTGGGAAAGAAAATGATCACATTACTGAGCACACAATTTCTGATCCGATCTTCCAACTCTGTGGGGACATACAACAATTCTGCTGAGGATACTTACTGATTTGACATTCTCGGAACGGTAGAGAAACCAACTCAACTGGGGTGTCACTTGTTGGGAAAACACCAACCTCTCGACCATGCTAGGGAAACAAATTCTGAACTCGACTTAGACGACCCAACTTCTTACACGACTGGACGGTGTTGAAACAACAGGGTCTTCCTTCGAACAAACTTTGGCTCATCTGCTTTAGCCATCAATCAAAGATAGTAACCTGAAAAATGGCCAGACGTACATGCCCCAGGGGATCGTATGGACAAAATATACTCAAGTGTACTCAACATTCAAAATGATTTTCAGATGTTTTATCTTTCCGTACGTCATTGTCTAGCCTTCATGTTTTTAGATGCAATGTTTATCAAAAATTCGGACGTTTTTTGCAAACAAAACAGTAGAATAAAAAACGAGAGAGCAATTTGACTGAATAACGACTTTTATTGATTGAAAATGGCCTATAAAGGCAAATACATCAGAAAGAAATTCCTAGGAAGAGGTAATTGCGCCAAATGAGAAAATAAACTATCCTATTGGCAATGTGAACATGGCATTCCACTATTTTCCAATTCTGTTATGACTCATAGATCTTCAATTTCCCCCAAATTCTTTGCTTTCTGAGAAGAGTGCTTGGACCGATCATATCCTTCAAGATGGTAGACACTGAAAACGCGATGAAGTACAGATAACTCAGACTGTAGTCTTCGCTTTAATCCCTCTTTTGCCTGAACCGCCTTTTCAGGTTTTCAATCCACCGGGATACCCATTTTTGCCTAAGCCGCCTTTACAGGTTTTCGACTTACCGGGTGTACATATTATTTTTATTCTTTATCCCTAACTTTTGCCCAAACCTTTTTTTTTCTTTTTCTCTTGGTTCGCCAGGATGCCCTTTTTTGCCTGGACTTTCTTTCTTTATGTAGCGGGTCAGTTTATGCGAAGTATTTTTTGACTATATCTGAATTCAAAGGAGATGGAAAATCTTCACCATCCATAGTTGTAAGCATCAAGGCTCCACCAGAAAATACCTTTTTAACAACATACGGACCTTCATGATTCGGAGGCCACTTGCCCTTGTTATCTGTATCGGGAGGAAGGATCCTCTTCAAAACCAAGTCACCTATCTGATAGCTTCGAGGACGCACTTTCTGATCAAAGGCCTTCTTCATCCTTCTCTGATATAGTTGTCCATGGCACATAGCTGCTAATCGCTTTTCCTCAATTAAATTTAACTCATCAATTCTGGCTTGAACCCACTCAGCCTCGTCAAGTTTTACATCCATCATCACCCTCAAAGAAGGGATTTCAACTTCTACTGGCAAGACTGCCTCCATGCCATACACAAGTGAAAACGGAGTTGCCCCGGTTGACGTACGCACTGAGGTACGATACCCATGCAAAGCGAAAGGCAACATCTCATGCCAATCCTTGTACGTCACAACCATCTTTTGCACAATCTTCTTAATGTTCTTGTTTGCCGCCTCTACAGCACCATTCATCTTTGGTCTGTAAGGAGAAGAATTGTGGTGTTCGATTTTAAAGTCTTTGCAAAGCTCTTTCATCATCTTGTTATTGAGATTCGAACCATTATCAGTGATGATTCTCTCAGGAACCCCATAACGACAGATAATTTCTTTCTTAATGAATCGAGCAACCACTTGTCTGGTAACATTGGCATAGGAAGCTGCTTCCACCCACTTGGTAAAGTAATCAATCGCGACTAGGATGAAGCGATGTCTATTAGAAGCAGTAGGTTCAATCTTTCCAATCATATCGATGCCCCACATCGTGAATTGCCAAGGAGAATTCATAATATTCAGAGGGTTTGGTGGTACATGCACTTTATCTGCATAGATCTAACATTTGTGGCACTTCCGAGCATATTTGAAACAATCAGATTCCATGGTTATCCAGTAATAACCGGCTCTTAACAACTTCTTGGCCATTGCATGACCACCAGCATGGGTACCGAAAGATCCCTCGTGTACTTCCTGCATTAACATGTCTGCTTCGTGTCTAACTACGCATCTGAGCAGAACCATGTCAAAGTTCCTCTTGTACAACACATCATCCTTGTTCAAGTAAAAGCTTCCAGCTAGCCTTCTCAGTGTCTTCTTGTCATTCTTTGACGCTCCTTCAGGATACTCTTGGCTTTTGAGGAAATTCTTAATATCATAAAACCATGACTTCTCATCAATAACAGACTCGGCTACAAACACATACGCATGCCTCTCGAGTCGATTCACAACAACGTGTGGCACATGATTCTGCCAATGAACTTTAATCATGGAAGACAATGTGGCTAAGGCATCAGCCATTTGATTTTCATCTCGGGGTACATGATACAACTTTACTGTCTTGGAGAAAGTCAAGATCCTTCTGGTGTAATCTCTATAAGGAATCAAATGCGGTTGATGAGTATTCCAGTCCCCATTGACTTGGTTAATCACTAGAGCAGAATCTCCATAAATATCCATAGTTTTGATCCTTAGATCGATGGCTTCCTCAATCCCCATGATACAGGCCTCGTACTCAGCTTCGTTGTTGGTTACTTCAAAAGTCAATATGGCGGAAAAAGGTATGTGTGCACCTTTAGGATTAATGAGTACTGCCCCAACACCATTTCCATTCACATTTACCGCCCCATCAAACATCAGTGTCCACTTGTCATCGGGATCCGGTCCTTCCTCGACGAGAGGCTCTTCACAATATTTCTTTTTTAAGTACATGATATCTTCATCGGGGAATTCAAACATCATCGGCTAATAGTCATCAATTGGTTGCTCGACAAGGTAATCAGACAGAATACTACCCTTGATGGCCTTTTGTGATGTATACTGGATATCATACTCTATCAAAATCATCTGCCAACGAGCCACTCGTCCGATAAGAGCCGGCTTTTCAAAGATATACTTTACTGGGTCCATCTTATAAATCAACAAGGTAGTATGGTTCAACATATACTGTCTTAGTCAGCGAGCAGCCCATGCCAAAGCGCAGCAAGTTTTCTCGAGCAGCGAATATCTTGTTTCACAGTCGGTAAACTTTTTGCTAAGGTAGTATATTGCATGCTCTTTTCGACCAAACTCGTCATGCTGTCCCAATACACACCCCATCTAATTCTTTGTTACTGAAAGGTACATTATCAGAGGCCTCCCAGGAACTGGAGGTATAAGAATTGGAGGTTTCTGCAAATATTCTTTTATCTTATCAAAAGTTTTTTGACAATCATTGTTCCACCTGATTGCTTGATCTTTTCTTAGCAATTTAAATATCGGTTCGCACGTAGCTGTTAGGTGAGATATGAACTGTGCAATGTAGTTCAGCCTCCCTAAAAACCCACGCACCTGCTTTTCCGTTCTTGGTTCAGGAATTTCTTGAATAGCTTTTACTTTCGCTGGATCAACCTCAATCCCTTTCTTACTGACAACGAAACCTAACAGCTTTTCAGATCTCACTCCAAATGTACACTTGTTTGGATTCAGCCTCAGTTTGAACTTTCTCAATCTTTCAAACAACTTTTGCAAGTTTACCAAATGCTCCTCTTCTGTCTGAGACTTCGCAATCATATCATCCACGTACACTTCAACTTCTTTGTGCATCATGTCATGAAAGAGAGTCGTCATAGCTCTTTGGTAGGTAGCACCGGCGTTCTTCAACCCAAATGGCATCACCTTATAACAGAACGTGCCCCAAGGTGTAATGAATGTCGTCTTCTCCATGTCTTCTGGCGCCATCTTGATCTGATTATGGCCAGAAAATCCATCCATGAAAGAGAAAACCGAGGACTGAGTAGTGTTATCGACCAATACATCAATGTGAGGTAATGGGAAGTCATCTTTCGGACTGGCTCTGTTTAAATCTCAGTAATCCACACACATCCTGACTTTACCATCCTTCTTCGGCACGGTTACGATGTTGGCCACCCAAGGGGGATAATTGGTAACTGCTAGAAAACCTGCATCCAACTGTTTCTGAACCTCCTCTTTGATCTTGACAGCCATATCAGGACTAGTTCTGCGAAGCTTCTACTTTACCGAAGGACAATTTTCTCTGAGAGGTAGCCTGTGCACCACAATGTCTGTATCTAAACCAGACATATCTTGATACGACCATGCGAATACATCCACATAATCCTGCAGCATTTCAATCAGCCCTCTCTTGACATTTCCCTCTAAAGCAGCCCCTATCTTGATTTCTTTCTTTGCGTCCTCAGTACCAAGGTTAATGACTTCCAACTCTTCCTGATGAGGTTGAATGACCCTTTCCTCCTGTTTCAATAGTCTGGCCAATTCTTTGGGGAGTTCACAATCTTCTTCACTCTCCTCTTCGGTTTGGTAAATGGGATTATCGAAGTCATACTGTGCCATAGCAGAACTATTTTTAATGGAATCCGCAAGATCAATTCTGCACGAACGATGTTTCATGCTTTATTTTAGAAAAGAGTTCAAGGAAGTCAAAAAAAAAAAAACATTGTCATTTTTATTATTTTGAAAATGAAAGTAAAAACAGAAAGACAGTGAGCACAAATTTGATTGCAAAACGTCCTTTATTGATGATAATCATTGAAAATTCAAAACATGATGTGGCCCTACAATGAACCACTACGCCCTGAGCAGAGCATAGGGCTTTCATGCAAAATGAAAAACAGAAGAAAATTACTCTGTCTGAAGAGTAACTTGGACTATTTCTTCAGCAGTCCAATTGTTGATCTTCTCCCCTGAAGCACACGGGCGCACCCAATTATTCATATCATAATCACTGTCACCATCTTCATTATCTGTTGCAAAGACATCCCCGTGATTCATCAATCCAGCACTAGTGAAAGTACACGGCCCTTTCTGATTCTGGCCACCCTGCTCGGATGGTTGAAAAGGCTTCTAACCGATGCCAAACATGTCTTCTTTTACGGGCACGTCAATCACCTTGCCCCAGCCTTCCGCGTCACTTGAATGAATGACCTCCAGAGCTTGTTTATAGGACGCAATCGAGGTACCTGGTTTCTTCTGTTCAACAAAAGCCATCTTCTCAATACTGACAGTCTCAAAAGCTTGACATAGAGTTTCATGAATTTCGCCATCCATCTCCACATATTGGAAGGAGGATAAATGGCTCACAAAGATGTCCTCTTCGCCACACACGGTCACAACTTGACCATCCCACACATATTTTAGCTTTTGGTGGAGAGTCGAAGAAACTGCTCCGACTCCATGTATCTAGGGACGCCCCAATAGACGACTATATGCTGGTTGAATATCCATCACATAGAAGATAATATTAAACACTTCCGGGCCGATCTTCACAAGCAACGTGACTTCACCACAAACTGATCGCTTGGACCCATCAAAAGCACGGACAACAATATCACTTGGTGCGAGAACAACCCCTTCGACATCAAGCTTACTCAGAGCCTTTTTGGGCAGCACATTCAAAGAAGAACCGGTATCCAACAAAACATGCAACAAAACCGCGCCTTTGCATTCCATCATGATATGCAGAGCTCTATTGTGATTGCGACCCTCAGGTGTCAAGTCTAGATCCGTGAATCCCAAACCATGTCTCGTGTTAACATTTACAATAACACCTTCAAGCTGGTTAACAGAAATCTCTTGAGGCACATAAGCCATATTCAACATTCTCAATAGGGCGTTACGATGTGCCTCGAAACACATTAACAGAGAGAGAATAGAGATTTTTGACGGTGTCTGGTTCAACTGATCCACGATCTTGTAATCACTTTTCTTGATAATTCTCATAAATTCCTCCACGTCCTTCTCAAAAGAATTCTCGGGCACTTCCTTTCGCACTGGTTCTTCTTCAACTACAACTTGTTTTCCTTTTGTTCTAGCAAGAGCCTCAGCGTTGTTATCCTTCGGAACCTGTGGTGCGAACAAACGAGCACTTCTCGTAAATCCTCCGGGTCCTCCCACATTACCCACAGCGGAACCAACTATTACTGGAGTCTGATTTACTGATCTGGTCTGATTCTCTAGTCTTCTATTTCTGCAAAAAGCATTGTCATATTGCCATGGAATTGCTCTACTATTCTCATAAAGTCTTCCACTAGAAGCTGCAATGTTGGTAGGGGTACTGATAGTTACTGGAGCATTAATCACGGGAACACCAATAGTCACCGGAGTACCAATAGTCACGGGCGCACTAATAGTTCTTGAGCACGTATAGGACCTTCTGACGGTGTAAAGTAAATGGTAACAGTTGATACCTCTCCACGGTCTTTCACTACTCGATCAAACTGTAAACAACCCTCATTCATCAATTCCTGGATACCTTCTTTCAATTTCACACAGCCGTTTTCATGATTACCACAATCTGAACAATTCTTGTCACATCCCGGAAATACTCCCCCTCTAAGCAGACGTTCCTTCACCACAAACAACGAAGTTTGAACATTATTAACATCGACTACCAAGCTCAAATTTTCCCCATCTTCCACACTGTTTACTCTGGGCCCTCCATGTTGAGGCATAGGATTATTCACCATATTCGGAGTAGGAGCAAAGTTAATCGTCCTGGGGTCAATCAAATCTTGAACTTTATGGTGAAAAGCCCGACAATTCTCGATGTGGTGCCCTGGCGCACCAGAATGAAAATCACAACGGACATTCGCATCATAACCAGCGGGAATCCTTGTTAATGGAGCCATAGTGTGAAGTTCAACAAACTTTAACCTGAGCAGTTCAGGGAGTAACTCAGCATAAGTCATTGGCAACGGATCAAAATGACGATCTGGCAGTCTTTGTCTTGGTTGGAATTGGCGTTGCTGTTGTTGTTGTGGTTGTCCCCTTTGTTGTTGTTGAGGTTGGGTTGCTGGAATAGTCACAACAACAACTTGACGGTATTGTTGTCCTCTATTTCCATTTCTCTGATTATGTATGGCATTTGTCTCACCCTCTCTCCTTCTGGGTGCCCCTGAAAATGGTTTCTTAGCACTTGAAGAACTTGAAGAACCAGGGTCTTGGATTTCTCCCGCTTTGATAAGACTTTCAGTTCATTCTCCGCAAATCACAACATCCGAAAAACTACCAAATGGGCAACTTCCCATACGACCCATGAACACACTTGCAGGGTTCCAATGAACATATCAGTCAATTCTCTCTCCAACATCGGAGGTTGTACTCTTGCAGCAAGTTCACGCCACCTCTGGGCGTATTCCTTGAAACTCTCACCGGTCTTTTGAAACAAACTCTGCAACTGGGTTCTACTCGGAGCCATGTCCATGTTATGCTTGTACTGCCTTAGAAAAGCTTCACCTAACTCTCTCCAGCTTCTGACAGATTCTTTCCTCAAGTCCATGTACCAATCCAAAGAGGCTCCAGACAAGCTGTCTTGGAAAAAGTACATCCACATCTTTTCATCATCAGTATAAGCGGATATCTTCCGGTAGTAAGCTTCCATATGAGTTCTGGGACAAGAAGTTCCATTGTACTTGTCGAAAGATGGCGCTTTGAACTTGTACGGGATCCTCAACCCATCAACTAAACCCATGTTAGTAACATCAAAGCCCAAAGAATTCTGGCTCTCCATGGCGCGAATCTTTTCAGCAAGGGCGTCAACCTTTCTATCTCTCTCTTCCGCCTTTCCAAATTCATCATCATCACTAGGAATAGTGAACATATCTTCTTGCTTGTCAACCAAATGAGAAGGATGGTGAACTGGAGCACGTGTCGCTCGAACATTAGTAGCCTCTGTAATGATGGGTTGTCCATCGATTCTAATACCACGCAATTCGTCACCAGTGGCATAGTTGTTGACAGGGTCGGTAGCAGCAGTGGTGTCATTGACAGGGGTTCCTTCTGGCGGATTCTGACCGACAGGGGGAATCACAGTTTCTTGTCTCTGGGCCAAGGCTTGGAGTTCCTCTTGCCCTTGCACTACCCCTTGCATCATATTCATGAATTGGGCCATGTTGGTCCTCATCTCTGCTAGTTCTGCTTGAACTTGACCCATGATCTTCTGTTGATTCTACCTTGTTGCATAACGGTGCGGACGATGATCAACAATTCTGCTTGAAACGGGAGCAAGAATGAGAATTCCTCTTCAAGAACACCTGTAATGATGCAAGAATGATATATGTATGATGCGTATGGTATGTTTTATCATTTCTCAGGTACTCAAGAGTCTCGTCCACCTTTGAAAAATGGCAACCTGCACTCGTAAGCGGAACATAAACAACAAAGAAGCAACATACACTGGACGGCAAGCAAAAGTGAAACATCAATAATCTCATCCATAAACATAAGAAATAAGGTTCATACAAACATAGTTCAAGCAAAGATTCGGTGTATCAGTGTAGAACAAGGAATCCCTTCCAACAGTCCTGGAGGTGATTCTCAAAATAAACAACAAGACAAACTAGGGAAGTCGTCCTTCAGGAATGAGAGTCTTCAAATACTGGCACTGATCCATCAATCGGTCACACTCTGAACACTCAGGTAGAGGGGTGAACTTCTCTTTCAGTTGCACCCTGAGTTCAACAACTTCCTCTAGGAAATGAGATGCACGAATGTCACTTCCTCTGAGTTGGCTCTCTGTTGCGTGCCTCAGATCTACTTCTTTCTTCAACTGAGTATCTTTGTCCTTAAGCTGTCTTTCTAAGTCTCGTATCTTCTTTTTGTAATTGGCTTCCACTTTTTGTAATCTCAAGCGTTCATGGTGTTCTTCATCCAACATTGTTTCTATCTCATCATAGGACCTCTTTTTGTTTCTCGATCTACTAGCACTTTCACTTTGCACTCCTTTGAGTTTATGAGCCAAACTCAGCTTATCAGTTTTTGCTTTGTAAAGCTCCATTCGGATATCTTGTTCATTTTCTTTCAACTGGCGATTCTCCATTAAGGCTTGTTTGTAATACTCAGCAGGCACACTCTCAGAAAGGATCAAAGGCAGTTGCCCCTGTAATGGTTCCATCCGGTCATACGGTAGTAACAAAGTTCCAACCCTTTCCTTGACCCACTCAGTGTAAGTAGGCATAGCAATTGCAAACTTCCTCCCTAAAACAGATCCATCTTTTATACCAATATTCTCTCAAGCTTTTCCCACTTGCTCCAATCTTGCCGGATCGCTCCTTTTCTCAAAGTACACACTTTCATCTATCTCGACATCTTGCGGCCTTTTATTCATGACAAAACCCAACTGACGGAGAGAAAGAACCGGGTTGTAGTTGATGCAACCCCTAGTTCCTATGAGTGGAACATTGCGAAACTCTCCACAGCTCATAATGACGTTGCGCACATTAATCCTACAAGCTTGCCACTTGATATCATAAGATGTAAGCGACATGATCCTCTGAGTCCATTTGTGAGTATTCTGAGTATCCACAAACGGTCCATTGGTTGGTAGAAAAGACAAGAACCACTTGAGTAGCAATGGGAGACAACACCTGATAGCTCCACACTTACCATGCCTGCTGTGTATTGCATAATAGGTGTCAGCTAACAAGGTAGGCACCAGGTTTCCTCCAATGAAAATAGTGATTACTGCCAGGTCCACGAAACTAGGCATACTAGGAAACAAAATAACTCCATAAATCATGACAGCCAACTGAGCGTTGAAAGCTACCCAGTTTCCTTTCTTTGCTTCTTCCTTAGCCACCCTTACCAAGAACTTCAAGGATAAACCCACAACATCACCGCTTGGTTTCCAATTATCGCTCACTTCCTTGATGCTCAAGTAAAGAGCCTTAGCGACAACTTTGAAATCCACCTCCTTTGGCACATCCAGGAAAGGTACTCGATTTTTGATTCGGACATTCATAAGGATGGAATACTCTTCAAGAGTGGGAGCTAGCTGGTAGTCCTGAAAAGTAAAGCAACGAAGCTCCGGATCATAAAACTGTAAGAGAGTCTGCAGAGGTACCGGATCAACTACCATCTTCAACAATGCCAAGATATCCCCATACTGATCATCAAAAACTCTCTGATTATGGTCGGTCACGAGATTACCCAATCCTTCCAAAGATGTCAACGGCTCATGGTAAAAGTTGTAGGTGCAAGTCTTCCTCTTCAACTCTAGAATGGCAGCCATCTCTCGGTGTGAACAGACTCCTGAATAAACGTAAAAAATGATATGCATATGCGGGTTAGCTTTTTCTTTTTTATGCATTATTTTTTTGAAAATAAACATGCTGTGATGCAAAATGATGAAACAATGGCTGGTTGGTTGTGTATCACAAGGCACAGGATCAGAACATCAGCATGAATTCAGAACCGAGAACCATAGAACACAGTCATCAACTTAGAACTCATACTTCAGAACCAACGGTCACCAACAAGAACCAAACAAAAGTCACCAACAGAACAAGTCACCATCAGTACCTGTAAATGATTCATTCCCGCCCCACTCACGGGTGTAATCTAGGCCAGGGTAAGGTCAATAGAAACACAGGATAAACAATCCTTTCAAGAATATCATCATATGCACACCAGGTGTATGCAACGATAATACCCCATCAGAATCTGAATTGCTCGTGATACCATGTTCCGCTAAATAACGCCATACCACCCGCTTCCCATGAATCACTCTATTCCTAGGTGTCCTAAAGTTCACTCATAGCCTGTGTATTGGGCCTTTTACCTCTTGTGACTCCCACCCAACAGCGAAACAGATACACAGCCAGTGCAGTATGCATGAAACAGTAAAGCGCACATAGGATGCAATGCAAGCAGATAAGTATGCAAAGCAATAAATAAATAGCACACAATAGACAATAAACAAACAAACGCTAAGGAAAGACCCACTAGGGAAAATAAATCCCCAGCAGAGTCGCCAGCTGTCGCTCCCCGGATTTCCCGAATCCAAGTACAAACGCGAAAGGAGTGGCAAGGAAAAAAGGAGTAGAGTCGCCAGCTATATACTTTTATCCCAAGTGGAGGGAAAGGTAGTACTGCATAACCAAAAGGAAATGGATAAAACAAAGTCTCGAACCAAAGAAAACTGAGTAAGGGGGCCGGTTACGTGAAGGGAAGGTTATCGCACCCCTTCACGTCTGTGGTACTCCACAGGATCCACGCTTGCTATTTATGTCTAAAGTGTGTGTATAAAGAGTCCTATATGTGATGCGAAAGAGAGAAAATCAAAGTAGGGAAAAGAAAGAGTTATTGCTCGCACAGGCCCTACCCTGTTGCATACGTATCTCAGGAAGGATTGAGAATCAGAGCACCGTAGCTCGGCTAACCTATTTTTGTTTGTTTTGTGTTTTTTAGATGAACGATGTTACTACGCAATCTACCAGATGCTCGACCTTTGGAGACTTACTCATCTGTAGTAGAAGGAGTTAACGTGTTCTTAAGAAAAGGAAATCAAAGAGTTTGTTTGTGTTTTAGGAATGCTCATGCAAAAAGGAAGTCCTATACGAAGGAACCGTGCTACCTTAATTGACATGCAAACGAGAGACTATACGAACCCTAACAATCCTATGGGGAGACGATCACACCACACAAAACATATAACATGAAGTAAACACACCAACAAGGGGCTTAAACATACATGGGTGGGGCTTTAGTCAAGAGGGGTCATATCAACCTCGACAAACAAGCCATGGAAAGGTAATCGAACAGACTCTCAACCACTGACATTGAACGTCAGGGTGAGCGGATCAAAGGGGTAATGAGGATAAGACCTCATAGCACTTAACCCTGGACAGGGTGAGCTCATGACAAAGCGTGGGGGTTCAGAAAGATGGAACCCTCTCCACTGACTGACCAGACAAAAGATCTTGGGCTTTTGTTCTGAAGCATCGACACGTAGTGCGAGCATAAAGAATGACACACTGAATAACAGGGGATTGGCTACTAATCCCTTTTATCCGTCAATTTCCTCTTCATGGAGGTCTTTAGCACTGGTGCCTCCTCTTAGAGGTCTTTGGGCACAAAAGTAAACACATAAAAACATTGCCTCCTATCGAGGTCTTCCAGCTAAGAAAGCGGTAAAATGCTGGAAAGATGTAAAAGGGGTCAAGAGATCTACCACACGGATAAAGATCCGAAGTAACAGCGACTAAAGAAATAAGAAACCCAGAGATCTCTCAAGCTAGCACCATCAAAGAAAGCAAGTCAGCAAAGCAATCAGAATAAATCTCCAAATGGTGTCCCACAAATAAAGTGGAATACCAAGCAAGCTATCTCTTCAAGAGTCATGTGTGCCCTCACAAAAACTCAGCAAACAGGTTAGAGAAACAAGATGGGGTGCAATCAAGAGTTGCACCAAATAAGAGAATAAAAAATGTAACCATATGAATCACGCCATTAAAGTTCACAAAAAGCTCACAAAAAGCCGCCAAGGATAGGAGGCCTAAACCTCTTGTCAAACAAATGCATAGAAAGGGTATCAAAACTCAAAGTCAGGGGGCAAGGGTCCACACCTCAAGACATGACATACATGCTAAAACATGTGCCCGGATGCAATAGAAAGCATGTCATAACAAACGCAAAACAGATTGGAGAGCAAACAGAAAAAGCAGCTACTATCGCGATCGCTACTGCTTCGCTTAGCGAAGTTTCGCTGCAGGTTTGCTTAGCGAGGTGCTAGAAAATGCCTGCAGGTTCTGGGTTCTTCTATGATACCAGTACGATTTCCGAAAACCCAAACCCTATGGTATCCATCTTAGAAACGAAGTGACTAAACTTTCAAGGCGTTGTTCTACACATTCATGCATATCCGAACCCACGTGCAAAACCTAACGATACCCACTCTTCCAAATTCAACCATAATACCTCATACATTTAGAAATTTCAAATTGAAAGCATAAAGTAGTGGAAATAGGGCAAGCCTGATAGGAGAGATCGATTGAAATTGAATTGCACGGTTCGGTTTGCAGAGCAATCTCAAGGTTTATACGAGATGGAATTGATAGAGGTGACTTTTTGTGCAAATGAGTTCTTTCTTTAGTGTCTGTGGAGGCTGCTCTGAATTAGGTCTCTCTTTTCTCTCTGCTGATTTTTTTAGAATTTATAACCTGATTTTCGTGGCTTTGTGGGCTCAAATGAGAGAGGTCCAAGTCCAAGATTTTTCTGTTATATTATTTTTATTTTCAAAACGCGTGGGCTTCGCTAAGCGAAGAATCTGCTCGCCTAGCGAGCATGACAGTTCAGGAAATTCCTTCTGAGCGCAGGTGACTCTAGTGGCTTTCTTGGGACTCGCTAGGAGAACCATTCTGCTCGCCTAGCGAGCATGACAGCTCATGAACAAACTTTTGCTCCTTCAAGATTAACGTTTTGAATGATGAATAGACCCTATTTGAACATGTTGGAAGTAACTCAAGTCATTCCCTGGCCATCTCACCTACAGTTGACCAACAGTTGACTTTTGGCTTCATAGTTGAATTTTGAATCGTACTGGACCCATTAAGCTTGATCCTTCAGATAGAACCCACAAAGTGACTTGAATGATATCCGAGCTTCTTGGAAGATAAACTCTTGGAGCTAATTCTGATTGACATGGTGAAATGCAATATGAAATGTTAAATGACCTAAAATGAATGCATGAATGAGGAGGGCAAATTTGAGGTGCTACACACCTGCCTGGTCACATTTGCATATGATGTTGCTTCAACCCACTTGGTAAAGTAATCAATTGCTACGAGAATAAATTTGTGTCCATTAGACGATTTCGGCTCTATCATGCCAATCATGTCAATTCCCCACATGGAGAAAGGCCACGGTGATGAGATCACATTCAGAAGTGTCGGAGGAATATGAATCTTATCCGCATAAATCTGACACTTATGGCATTTCTTCACATATTTGCAGCAGTCAGATTCCATTGTCAGCCAATAGTAGCCTGCTCTCAACATCTTTCTAGCCATGGCATGTCCATTGGAATGAGTACCAAATGAACCCTCGTGGACCTCAGTCATCAATAGGTCTACTTCGTGTCTATCCACGCATCTGAGCAGAACCATGTCATACTCAGCCATATTATTCGTGCATTTGAATGTTAGCCTTGCTGTAAAAGGAATATGTGTGCCCTGAGGAGTAATAATCACTGCCTCAATAATACAGGCCTCATACTCATAATACAGGCCTCCAATCCCATAATACAGGCCTCATACTCAGCCATATTATTCGTGCATTTGAAAGTTAGCCTTGCTGTAAAAGGAATATGTGTGCCCTGAGGAGTAATAATCACTGCCTCAATACCATTTCCATACTGATTTACAGCGCCATCGAACACCATACTCCATCTGGAACGAGGCTCTGGCCCTTCATCGAGTGTAGGCTCATCGCAATCTTTCATTTTCAAATACATAATCTCCTCATCAGGGAAGTCATACTGATCTGACTGATAATCCTCAATCGGCTGATGTGCCAAGTGGTCAGCCAAAATACTACTTTTAATAGCCTTCTGGGCTCGATACTCAATATCATACTCAGATAACAACATCTGCCACCGGGCGATCCTCCCCGTTAAAGTAGGCTTCTCGAAGATGTACTTGATTGGATCCATTCTAGATATCAACCAAGTCGTATGATTTATTTTATACTGGCGTAAGCGCTTAGCAGCCCAAGCCAAAGCACAACATGTCTTCTCAAGCATCGAGTATCGAGACTCACAATCAGTGAACTTCTTGCTCAGGTAGTAAATGGAATATTCTTTCTTTCCTGATTCGTCTTGTTGACCAAGGACACAACCCATTGAGTCTTCAAGAACAGTCAGGTACATGATCAAAGGTATTCCTTCCACGGGCGGAGACAAAATCGGAGGCTCGGACAGATACTCTTTAATACTGTCAAAAGCTTTCTAGAAATCCTCGGTTCAATCATGGGACTGATCTTTCCGGAGGAGCTTGAATATCGGCGCACATGTGGCAGTCATGTGGCATATGAATCTAGAAATATAATTCAAGCGGCCAAGAAAACCTCGGACTTGCTTCTCAGTTTTGGGCGCAGGCATCTCTTGTATTGCTTTGACTTTTGCAGGATCAACCTCAATACCTCTCTCACTAACAATAGAGCCCAATAACTTGCCGGAACAGACCCCAAATGTACACTTGTTGGGATTCAGACGGAGTTTATACTTTCTCAAACGCTGAAAAAGCTTCAACAAGTGCTCTACATGTTCCACTTCCGTTCTTGACTTGGCGATCATATCATCAACATATACCTCGATCTCCTTGTGCATCATATCATGAAACAAGGTGGTCATAGCTCGTTGATACGTGGCTCCGGCGTTCTTCAAACCGAAGGGCATCACTCGATAACAGAATGTTCCCCAAGGTGTGATGAATGTTGTCTTCTCCATATCCTCGGGTGCCATCTTGATCTGATTATATTCGGAAAATCCATCCATAAATGAGAAGACATTGAGTTTAGTTGTATTGTCTACCAACATATAAATATGCGGTAGAGAAAATCATCTTTCGGACTAGCTTTATTCAAGTCTCTATAGTCCACACACATCCGGACTTTTCCATCTTTCTTAGGCACAGGCACAATATTGGCCACCCATTGAGGATATGTAGAAGTCACCAGAAACCCCGCATCAATTTGCTTATGAACTTCCTCTTTGATCTTCACTGCCTTATCAGGATGAGTTCTTCTGAGCTTCTGCCTCACAGGCACGCACTCAGGTTTCAAAGGTAGGAAATGTTGCACAATATTTGTATCTAGACCTGGCATGTCTTCATATGACCAAGCAAAGATATCGACATACTCTCGTAGCAACTCAATCAACCCCTTCTTAACATATTCTTCAAGGAGTGCCCCAATCTTTACTTCTCGCACACAAGCTTCAGACCCCAAGTTGACTGTTTCCAGGTTCTCAAGATGCGGCTGAATGATCTTCTCTTCATGCTCAAGTAGACGGGTAATCTCATCAGGAATCTCTTCAACATCATCTTCTTCCGCCTCAAATACAGGGAATTCAAAGTTGGGAGATGGTGTTGGGTCATTATGTTCAATGGGTTTGATCAACCTGCATAATGATTTTGGATATGAAAAGCTTTAGAATTCAAATAAGGCAAATCATTATGCAGATGAAAAGATTGATTTTATTCTATTTTTAGGTTTTATGTGGTCACCAATTTCATGCAAAAAGCGAAAAGGGAAAATAATTGGAAAACAAACATTTAGCATGAATTTATTGAATGAAAATATCACTGTATTTATGCGCCAACAATGTCATCACTCCTCCTTTTGACATGGGAGGAGGGTTTTTAAACACAATGAACATTACTTTGACTTATGGATGACTGTTGGAATATCCACAGCGACCCAATTATTGCAGATTCCCCTAGGGATGACGAAGTTGCCAGAATCCTCTTCGTCTTCTTCCAAGATGGTAGCAGCCTCCTCGCCTTGACTAGTGTGGATGAACCCTCCACTCTTGAACAACCCTTGCGTGTTGAAAGCCCCAAATGAATAACCTATGCCAGCCCGAGACTTGTTGTCTTCTAGCTCAATCATTTTCCCTAAACCAGCAGTTGTGCCACGCTCAATGGCCAACTTTTCATCTTTATAGGAAGCAAATGAAGGAGTTCTCTTCTCAATAGGCTCAGCAATAGATAAAGCTTGGAAAGGAGTTCCAACTTCATCCTCAACATCTATATATGAGAAGGAAGACCAATGGATAACCAGGAGAGCCTTTTCTCCCCCTACCACCACCAGCTTCTAATTCTTCACAAATTTCAGTTTCTGGTGTAGGGTGGATGTCACGGCGCCAACCTCGTGAATCCATGGTCTGCCTAAGAGACAGCTATACGATGGGTGAATGTCCATAACATGGAAGGTAATCTGGAAATCACTTGGTCCGATCTTGACTGGGAGATCAACCTCACCAATCACAATTTTGCAAGACCCATCGAAAGCCTTCACAACTACTCCACTCTGCCTCATGGGAGGCCCTTGATATGACAGTTTCGAGAGAGTGGTTTTTGGCAATACATTCAATGATGACCCAGTGTCCACCAGCACATTGGACATGGCGTCCTCCTTGCAACCCATGGATATATGCAATTCCAAGTTGTGGTCTCTTCCCTCATCAGGGAGATCAAATTCACAGAAACTCAAATTGTTACAAGCAGTAATATTTGCAACAATGCTATCGAATTGTTCTATCGTGACATCGTGATTCACATATGCCACATCCAAAACCTTATGCAGAGCCTCTCGGTGTGGTTCTGAATTCAACAGCAATGATAACATAGATATTTTGGATGGCGTTTGTAGAAGTTGGTCTACAACATTGTACTCGCTTCTCTTGATGAGCCTCAGCATTTCATCACAGAAGAGTACGGTACTTGCCCGATGGCCTTGATGGTTAATGCAGGAGAAACCTTCTGTTTGCTACCATCATACTTGATGATAACAGGCTCGGGAATCCGAAATACTGGAGAAATTACGTTGACCTCATCAGCATCGTCGTCAACATTTCTATTTTGAAGGATCTCAATAACCCCTTCATCCAGCATTTCTTGAACGTCTTTGCGCACCTGGCGACAACCCCTTTGGTTGACAGAACAAACTCGGCATCTATTATGGTCATGCTCATAATGACTATAATCACATAGCAAACGATGCATCTCGACCAGAGATTGTCGAATATGACTGACGTATTTGACTTTGTACTTGCCAGGGCAGCCCTTGACCATATTGACCGATTTCCCATGCTCGGGCAATGGGTTCTTCTTCACGTTAGGACCTACGTCCTCGAAACACAGAATGCCACACCTCACAAGGTCTTGAACCTTGGTCTTCAAAGGGTAACAATTTTCCCCGTCGTGGTCGGGAGCACCAGAGTGATAAACACAATGTAATTCAGGCTTATACCACCACTGGGGGTTAGCAGGTATAGCCGGTGGGTCTCGCGGAGTAATCAACTTCCTCTCTATCAAAGAGGGATATAACTCTACATACGTCACCGGAATAGGATCGAAGGTGACCCTTTTCCTCTCGTAACTTGTGCTGGTTTGATTACTGTTTCGAGGCTGGTAGGCCTGCTGTTGCGGACGGTGCTGCTGATGTTGATATTGCGGATGTCGTTGCTGATTGTTGTTATGATGCTGATATTGTTGACTGTCTCTGAAAACAGGTGCTATGTGAGCCACCTGGTGCTGGTTACCGGCAGGACTCACGGTCTTCCTCCTCACATAGGGTGTTCTTGGTTTTATATGGGAGGTCACAACATGTGCCTCTCCATCTTTCTTCTTCGCAAACGCCCCATAACGCTTGGCAGAAGAGCCTTCTTCTCTGGTCAGACGTCCTTCTCTAACCCCTTCTTCTAGACGCATCCCCATATTCACCATCTCGGTGAAGTCAGAAGGAGAGCTAGCAATCATCCGCTCATAATAAAAAGAACTTAAGGTCTTTAAAAAGATCTTAGTCATTTCTTTCTCTTCTAGCGGAGGCACGATCTGTGCTGCTAACTCTCGCCACCTCTGGGCGTACTCTTTGAATGTTTCCTTGTCCTTCTGGGACATGGCTCTCAATTGATCCCTATCGGGAGCCATATCCACATTGTACTTGTATTGCTTGACGAAGGCCTCGCCAAGATCATTAAAGGATCGGATGTTCGCACTGTCTAAACCCATATACCAACGCAGAACAGCACCGAACAGACTGTCCTGAAATTAGTGGATGAGCAATTGATCATTGTCGGTCTGAGTCAACATTTTCTTGGCATACATGACCAGGTGGATGAGAGGGCAAGTATTCCCCTTGTATTTTTCAAAGTCAGGGACTTTGAATTTCACAGAGATCTTCACATTAGGAGCCAAGCAGAGTTCGGCAGCAGACTTGCCGAAAAGATCATTTCCTCTGAGAGTTTTCAATTCCTTGCGAAGCTCAAGAAATTGATCATTCATAGCGTCCATCTTCTCATACACATTTGGGCCTTCAGATGGCTCAGAATGATAGATGGTGTCGTCTACTCTGGGCAGAGTATGCACGACAGGAGGAGGAACAACAAGGACCAGGCTAGATGCCGGCATAGAAGCAAAGGTGGGAGCTGGACCCTCGGGCATGAAATTGGGAGGCATCCCCCACGGGAATCCGGCTGGCATGGCCGTTGGAGCAAAGTGTGCACTGGCTGCAGGCACAGTCGAGGAGACAATCTCAGAGATGACTGTCCTCTGGGGAGGAGTTGAAGGTGTCGGAGAAGACTGGCCCTGAGCAGCCATGAATGATTCCATCAAGGCACTTAATCTGGCCACTTCCTCTTTCAGTTTGCGGTTCTCTTGTTCCAGATGATCCATCAGTCTTGAAATGTTGGCTCTGGTGTAGTACCGGTGAGTCAGCTTGTCTTCAAAATAAATGAAGAACACAGAGTTAGACCACAGGACAAGAAGCTGGGAACAAAACCTGCTTATGCACATGATGCATGCAATGTTTGTGCATATGATTTGTCTTTTATTTGAAAGGAACTCTAGGGTTTTATTTGCAAATTTTGGAAATATTAAACATTTATCACATATGGAAATATCTCATCAAATAACATCGGGGAAAAGAAGCACAACATTGTTAACCATATACAAGAGAAAAGGAAAATAATCATCCTATGGATCCCTAGAAACAATCATCTAAAGCTCGGGACACAGGGGAATAGGATGCACGAAGCCTCTTCACTTCCCTCTCGTAGGCTGCCTCCATATCTGCCTTCTCCTTGGCGAGTCGGTCGTCCTTCCTTTTCCAAAATTTGGAAGACTGAGGAAGTAGAGAAGTCCATGCATCATCAGGATCATCAATAACTTGATGTTCGAGGAACTCTATCAAAGCATCCTTCACCTTGATCTGCTGGAGCAACTCCTCCCTTTCACGGATCCAAGCACGTGAACGGTCTTCGTCTCTCAACTCCTCCACTCCTTGGTCAGGGAGGGTTGAAGGCCCAGCCATAACCAAAGGTGTAGGTCTCAGATACTCGTAAGGCATGAGATACTCAGACGCTCTCTTCCTAACCCAAGCAGTGTAAGGCTCCATAGCAACACAATTCTTAAGACCCAACTCCTTCCTTCCTTTCCTATGAATCTTGTGCCAAGCGTGGACCATTCTGCCCTTCAAGTTTTGGGGATCCTTACCCTCCTGAAAGAACATTCCCTCTAACAAAATGTTATTAGGTTTATCCTTTAGGGGGAACCCAAGCTGACGACGTGCCAAAACAGGGTTGTAGTTAATCCCACCACATGTACCAAGAAGAGGTACATTGGAGAACTCACTACAAGAGTCGATAATCTGCACACCATCATACACACGATTGTACCAAAAGATATCATCATTGGTGAGAGACATAAGTCTCGTGGACCATCGTAGACATCTCTTGTTCTCCTTGAAGGCGACCGTCTGCGGTAAGTGAGAAATAAACCACTTATACAACAGAGGCAAACAGCACACAATGGCACCACCACCCTTTGCATTTCTCAAATGCAAAGAGAAATAGGTATCACCCAACAGAGTCGGAACGAGATTAAGAGTAGAGAAAATCCTAATAGCGTTCACATCCACAAACTTGTCGATGTTGGGGAACAACACTAACCCATAGATGAGAAGTACGAATATGGCTTCAAAGGCATCCTCACTCATGGCCTTCCCATATACAGTAGCTTGAGCAATGAGGAACTCAGAAGGGAGACCTTGAATTCCACCTTTGGTAGTCATATGAGCACCAACCAGAGATTCATCTATGTGCAACATGTCTGCTATCTCTTGAGAAGTAGGAATACTCTCTAAGCCACTGAACGGAAATTGGTCTATAATAGGTATACCCACAAGGTAGGCATACTCCTCAAGTGTAGGCAAAAGTTGGAAATCCGGAATCGTGAAGCAACGGTACAAAGGATCGTAAAACTGCACCAATACACTCATCAACCCTTCATCCACCTGAGCAGACAGAAGAGGAAGAAGCTTCCCAAAGAGAGCTTTAAAACCCAAGGGATCTAGTACATAGGATGTTATGTTCCTTAACTCTTCCAAATCTGGTTGTCTGAAACTGTACTTCTTTGTATTCCTTCTTTGTCTTTCCATGTCTGAAAATTTGAAAATAAACCCCCTTAAGTTCCTTGAAAGTTTTCTTCATTATTGATGATATGGATGCAAATGGGTGCATGAATGCATGAATGCAACAATCACACTCAAGGATCAAGCAAAGCACACCAAACAAAGGTCATGGGATGGATCATATCATCCTTAATATCAATCATCCATTTTGGTGGATTATGGTTTACACCTTATTAACACCCAAGTTCCATTGATATTAAGGATATATGAACGGATCAACCATGAATCAAGGGTTTGTTGCGAGTCACGAGCATGGAGTCTCGGTTAAGAACCACCCAAAGGGAGTGTACTAGGGTCTAAACCTGCCAAACATGTTCTATAAGGGGTTCCCATAGTCATCATTCCATCTTTCGGATATTATCGGATAAACGACTACTCGTATTCCAAAAAATATTCTCAAGAGAGACTCTTATGAGTGTAGTATCGCGTAACAATCGTATCAAATCTTACATTTGAACAACTTTCGCACTACGTCTTAAAAATAGGTCAAGATGGGTTTGGTAAACTAAGGTCCTTGGCTTCTAAGGTCTATAATGGAAAGAGTAATGTGTAACCACAACTTACTTGTGTGACATTATTGATCCCAACATGACCTCCACCAAGTGAATGGACTTGAAAGTCAACTTGCTAAGGAATAACTCCACACAAGTCAACAAGACTACGCCATTCTCCTATCCTAAGTGCACTCGAGTCCGGGTATAGAACTCATCTCACAAAGATCACCAAGCATACAAGGAATTAATATTCAAGCAAATCAATCATTACATACAATACAATAATCCCAAATTGCACAAAAATATGTCACAAGACAATATAATACAACAAGCATGAAAAGTAGGCAAAACCCACTAGGCAAATTTGTCCCCAGCAGAGTCGCCATTTTTCTGTAACGGGGTATTCGTTACCATTAGAGATATTGACTAAATCCAAAGTAAATCATACAATTCGAGTCGCCACCGCACTTCTATTTATCCAAAGGAATGGTTAGAAAGCGAACAAAAACCTAAAAGTTTTAACAAAAAACTAGTAAAAGAGAACAGAGATCTGGGTAAGGGGGTTGGTTATGTAATGGGAAGGTGTTAGGCACCCAAAACATCCTAGGTACTCATAGGGAGCCCTTTTCAAACTTGTTGTAAAGGTTGGTATTTTGTGAAAATTTTGTTTGTGCAAACATGATTGAAGAGATGGGAAGAGAATATACGAGTTATTTACATTTTGTGTTTGGATGGATAAACCCATTGCCTACGTACCATCTTAAAAAAGATTAGGATCAAAACCTCGTAGTTCGGGGTAAAAATCTCAAAACAAGTTGGTGAATTGATTGGTCCAAAAGCCTTAAGGTCTTTTGTTATCATAGGGAGAAAAATCAACCAAGATAAGCATGGAAGACTCATTGTTCATCACTAAGGATGTAGGTGAGTATTATATCTACCACCAAGATAACTCAAACCTAATAGCTAAAGGTTATGAAATATTTGATTAAGGAAGTGGCCATTGGAATCATAAAAAGACATTTGAATGGGTTATATTTACCAAATAGAAGTATATACAAAAATGGTCAAAGTTGACTTAAAGATTCAATTCAAAGTAAGTGTTATGAAAAGAAAGTTTGAAAATCAAAAGCATAAGGCTTAGGTTTCTAATGTTTGGAAACAATGGTTAAATGTTTGTACAAAAGGTTTTGGCTTGGGTTAGAGTGGAGGGAAGAAGAAGAATGGATAAGTCCTAAGTAAAGCAAAAGGTGAGGGATAAAAAAATAAAACCACAATAGAGTCCCTCTCTTGAGATCATATTGATGATCCAAGTAGCTCCCATCCTTTGGAATAAGCAATCACAACAATAATAAGCTCAAGGAATCAAACAAGTCTCTTAAGAGATCCTCAATGTGTCTTGTGTCTTTCACTTTGGATGGACATGGCAATGGTCCTTCAATTAATCTCAAGTGGGAACCCCTAGCACAAGAACACACACATCAAAGAGTTTTATGAAACAAATCAAGAATGGACAAGAGTGAGTTTAGAGATTTGGTCCATATTCATCATTAAGGTCCTTTTGCTCCAATTTTTGCATAGGGAATGTCCTAGAATCTAAGTCCATTTCTCCATTCTTTGCATAGCGAAAGTCCTAGAATCTAAGTCCATTTCTTTGCATTTGGTTCACAATAATCAAAACAAAAACACAAGCACAATAGTATATACACAAATATGTGCTCAAGTGAGCAAAAGGCAAATGACATTAACATAAACATGGGCTCAAGTGAGCAAAGAGAAAAGCAAATGGATAAAATGTGCAAGAATAGTAAATTGCATAAAAGTAAAGAGCAAAAAGTAAATGTTAATTGTTAATGGTTAGTGTTAGTAATTAGTGTGCCATGAGGCAAATTTAGCGCTATGTTAAGCAATCGTAATTGGACTTATGTAGAAGTCACAACTATCTGAGGCCGGTCAATAATAATGTAGGCAACAATACAAGTTAGAAGTCTTGATTAGTGAACCATGTTCCAACAACTTGCCATGCCAAAAAGAAAAAGAGAATTGATCTTGTATTGGTTTAAGCCTTTTGCATGATTTAGAAAACAACCCATCCTTAATGCAAAGCCACTCACTTGATCATTTGATCAAGATGAATTAGATTTGAATCAAGGAAGATTAAGTCTCCCTAATCAATGCTAACTTATCAACCTTCAACTCATTGATAAAAAAGAAAGAAGAAGAAAGAAGAAGGAGATGAAGAATGGATAATAAAAAATGAAAAGATCAAAATGCATAAAGAGAAATAAGATGTACCAATCCATATGTATTGACCTAATGACATTGAAAGTCAAAGTCAAACCATGAGAAATCAGAAGTGAGATAAAGATTGGAGATCAAACAATAAGCATAATATTTTTGGCATTTTTAATATTAAAATAAACTTGAATTAAAAATAAAAGAAAGGTCAAACTTCAAAATTACTTCAAATCAACCTTGAAAGGTCCAAGTGACTTATCCCAAGTTCAACAAGGTCAAACAAAGTTTGACAATTTTTTTTAGCATTTTTAAAAGTTATAAACTATTTTTAATCAATTAAAAATGAATAAAAATAACCTAATTGAACTAAAATCTCAAATAAATCTCAAATCAATTAAAAAAATGATGAGAATATTTTTCATAGATCCATCATCATTCAAATAGGTTAGGAAAATATTTTTGTATTTTTTGAATATCAAAAACTATTTAAAATGAATTAAAAATAACTAGAAAAGAGAAAATTCACAAAAAATATCAAATAATAAAATAAAAAATATTACAAATCAGAAATAGAAACTAGAATTTATTTGGAGACTAAAGCAATTGGTCCCATATTTTTTGGATTAAAAATGAGAGAGTTATGAATTTTTGAAATAAAAGGGAATTAAAGAAAATAAAATCAGAAATTAAAAAAAATGGAAAATCAGGAAGCGTTAGATCACATTCATTAATTGACGTGGCCAATCAGATGGTCCTGAAGCACGCGCTCATGGTGAACCTTGGTCAAACGCGTCACACAAAGAACTAAAAAAATTAATAACATTCAAAGGCTGAGATTGAATCTGGAGATGAGATCCAACGATCCAGATTCAAAATGGCAATGGACGGCCATCGGAGCCACCTTCTTCTCCGGTGAGCTTCCAAATTTCGGCCAGATTTGCAGGTTTTCAAACCTTCACCATTTTGCACGATCCTTATACCAAAATGAAACTGGGGTGATGTACATCACCCCTGTAACCTTGAATCTCACTCAAGATTCCTATAGGTTGAGAAATCTGAGGTGGAAGATTCAGGTATGAAAAATGCAGATCAAAGAAAAGAAAAATTGAAGCTACCACTAGCTTGCCTCTCAATTGAGGACTTCATAAAACACTTTGGCCAGGCAAATAGATCAAAGAAATGAGAGATTCGAAGCAAATAAGTTTGAACAACAACCTTTGAAGTGCAGCTTTACAGGTCTTGATCCACTCCAAATCTTTTGTGCAATGTGTTCTTGAGGTAACAAGGAAGCAAGGCTTAGGAATTTAAATTCAGAGATCAATAAATGAAGTTGAAATCTGAACTGTAAAATTGAAATGGGAAACTCAGAATTCCTTTAATGGAGGTTGGGATTTCACTTGTGCAGAGCTTCAGGCGCCATTAGGTTGAGAATTGAATGAAGAGGAGCATGCTATTTATAGCCAAGGCTGATGCAAGTAAGAAGAAAAACTCGTGTGCATGGAATTTGGACTCTTCATGCATGGGCCTGTACAGGCGCGTGCAAAGCCCAAAAATGGATGAAAATGCAAGCTGAACTCAAATGCCAATGGTTTGGACGTGTGATTAGAGCTGCATTGGCTTGTGCATGAAGTTGTGATGTGAATTCCATAATTGAACCTAAACATTCACCTCTTTGAAAATGTCAATTAGAAAATCCAAACATAAGCATGTGGGTAATGGTTGGAAAGGTCTTGATGTAAGGAACAATTGTTATGTTGGGCAAAAATCCATTTGAAGTGTGGAAATTAGTGAATTTTGAGTTTAAAGTGTAATGTGCAAAACATGTCAAGGCAAGGTTTCCAAATTTGGCCAATGTTCAAGCCCTTCTGTTTTGATGATGCAAGCCTCAAATAAAAAAATCTCCAACATCAAAGTTGTAGATCTTTTCAAGACAATTTGCATCATTTGGATTTTTGATGAAAGCGTTATGGGCACTTGAAGTTGGACTTTTTTGCCTTTTAATGCATTTGGTCCAAAAGGACCTATAATGTCTTGAATTATCACATGTATTTCCTTTGAGATTTTGAAATTTTGTTCAACATAACATTTGACGTAGACACCTTAAGCTTTCCAATGCATTTTATCCCACCTCAAAATCGTAAAAAATGAATGAGTTATGTCCTTGGGAAGTTGACCCAAAATTAGGGTTTCAGTCAAAATGACCTATAATGTATTGGAATGGGAGATGGCCTTCCAAGCTTCAAATAAATTTTTGATGAACATTAAAGTTTTTCATATTGTCCTTAAGAATATTCTTGCTTTTGGAACCATCTCCATTTGACCAACACACAAAAAGTTAGGTCTCAATGGATTTCAAAATAGTCAGATGAATTGACTGATCAACTTCTCAAGGCCATGACTCATATCTTGATGAATTGAAGATTGAGGACACTTGTAGTGGTGTATTCATCACTTTATGATTTATTTATTAAACCAAAAGCAAAACATACAAGATAGAGTCGCCACCACACTTTTATTTATCCGAAGGAATGGCTAAAAAGCGAACAAAAGCCTAAGAAGTTTTGCAAAGAAAACTAATAAAAGAGGTACATAGATCTGGGTAAGGGGGTAATTATGCAAAGGGAAGGTGTTAGGCACCAAAGCATCCTAGGTACTCCTAGGGAACCCTTCTCACAAATTGTTGCAAAAGATATTGTTTATGAAACATTTATTGTGCAAACATGAATGAGGGGATGAGAGAAAGAATATACAAATTTTATTATTTTTGTGTTTGGATGGATAACCATTGCCTACGTACCTTTACAGGATCAAAACCTCGTAGTTCGGCTAAAAGATTTCCAAAATATGGGTGAATTGATTTTAAAACAAAAGCCCTAAGGTCTTTCGTTATCCACAGGAGAAAACTCAACCTATACAACGACAAGTCCATCATGTGAGAAAAGCTTCAACTTGCTAGTGAAGGGTTAACCCTATAATAAGCAAGGAAGTCTTACAATTCACTCACTAAGGACAAAAGGTGAGATTAACATCAACCAACTAGGATAAATCAAACCTATGGCTAATGTATGAAAACTTATCAAGAAAGTGGACTTCAGCCACAAAACAATTGAATGAGTGAAATTAACCAATTAGGGTTATTCACAAAAATGAAGTCAAAGTATGATTAGAATTCAATTCAAAAGAAGTATTATGAAAATGAAGTTTGAAAAATTCAAAGGATTAAGGCCTAGGTTTCTAATTTGAAAAGAAATGAAAATGTTTGCACAATATTTTTCTGGTTTGAGTTAACATGCAAATGGAGGTTTAAAGAACAAAAGGGGTGAAGGTTAGGGGATGCAAAACTTCTTATATGTTCACCTCTTGAGATCATATGTAGATGATTCAAGTGATTCCTTCGGAAAAGGCAACAAGTGATAACAAATAAACAACATAAATGGATATCGGATGCCAATCAATGGACTTACACCAATCTCACAAAACAAAATGGATATCGGATGTCAATCAATGGACTTATACCAATCTCACAAAGCAAACATGGATATCAGATGCCAATCAATGGACTTATACCAATCTCACAAAACAAAAATGGATACCGGATGCCAATCAATGAACTTATACCAATCTCCTAAAACCAAAGAGAAACATGGATACCAGATGCCAATCAATGGACTTACACTAGTCTCACAAAAGAAAACAAAATGCAATAAACAAGAGGAAACAAGTTGCCAATAAATGGTCTTACACTCGACTCCAAGGACATGGGATGCCAATCAATGGTCTTAGTCCCAACTCCTTCCAGATCATAGGAAACAACTGCCAATAAATGGACTTAAAATTGACTCCTCAATGGACAAACAAAGATGTCACAAAGATATGAACAATGATCATGAAATGATATACAATTAATGCTCAAAGATGAAAGCAATGCACAAAGGCACACTAAAACAGATATGCACACATGGGCAAACAAGCCAACAATCATTCAATTAGCACACACTATACACAATCAATTAGGCTCAAGCAAGGTTAGGCTTTACAGCCAACTGGAATGGGGTATTTTGAGCTCTTAACCCTAACATTGAGAGTTAGGGTGAAGCAGATGAAATGGAGATGAGGGTTATGCCTCATAGCTCTTATCCTTGGCCTGGGAGAGCTTTTAAACAATAGAAAGTGTGGGAGTTCAGAATGTAGGAACTCTTCTCCACAAATGATTGACTCTATAGGATCTTGGGTTCTTATTCACAATGCATCAACACATGGTGTGAGCAAAGTGAATGACACAACTGAATAGCAGGGGATGGAATACACATCCCTTTTATCTGCCAATTGCCTCTTAAGAGGACTTTACCTGCTTGGCACAAAATTAAACAAACAAAAGCATGGCCTCTTAAGGAGGGCTTCAGACAGGTGCCTGCCAAGGTAACATGACAGGTCTTCCAGACTACATGAAGATTAGGGATTATACCTAAGTGGTATGCCAACCACAAGCAAAAGAAAAGCAAAGTTCAAATGAACTTAAAGCAACTTATGTACCTGTGGAAACAACTAAACCAATCAGTACAACATTCAGACAAACAGATAACAGTCAATTTCAAACAGACAACCCCAATGTAAAACACAAAAGCCATAAGGCAAACTCAAATGAGTTATCATCAACCTATAAAACAGCAAGTGTTAGCAATCAAAAGCAAATATCAACATCCAAATGATGAAGCATCATCAACCATGGAACTTGGATGCTTAAACCTGAAATTCAAAGCTCACATGTAAGCAACAAACCACTAGGTCAAAGCCTAGGGTCAAAGGTGAGGAAAAAATTCAAAACAGGAGCTGAAATTCAACACAATGCAACTTCAAACACATATTAACATGTCCTAAAAAGGCTCACATCAAAATCAATAAGCAAAAGCATTTCATGATCAAAAGAAGTCAAAGGCAATTTCAAAGCTCATATATGATCATCATGAATGAAAATTCCAAATCAAAACAAAAATGATTCAAATAATTCTATAAAAATTCAAGAACATTTAACACATCCAATCCAATCATCACATAAAAAATCAGAAGCATCAAAGATCATTTGGCATGGAAATTAAATTGCACAAGTAAGAACAACCAAATGTGTGACACAAATTGTCACACCATGCAAACACATTCATAAAACAGAAATGGAAAATGAGAAAAATACCAAACCAAGCCCAAAACATCCATTAACATGTCTAGAATCAGCATGTAAAATTTCATTCAATTTGGATTAAAATCAAGCATTTCACAAAGGAAAGAGTAAGGCAAGGTCATAAATGCACCTATGATCAATCAACCTAGAAGAAACAGAAATCCAGCCATGCCAAACTTCATAAAATATCATCATTAAAAACTAGACATCTCAAGGAACAATTAGCAAAAAACCGGGTATTTTTTGGATCAATTTTCAATTTGATATGCATTTTACAAGTTGATGAAAAATGAAAAAAACAAATGAAGCATGTAGCATACAAAAGTGGAGGGAAAGCATAAAACATGAAGAACATTTGAAAAATGGCACCGCTGGGAATCGAAGTATGTTAACATTTGAAAGAAGGCCCGCGCTAGAGATGAAGCGCTGCGTTTCATTTATGACTGGACTGTACAGTCATCAGTCAAGCGCTGCGTGGCACGGTCAAGGCATTATGAGCCAAACAAACTGCAAACAAGGCATGGACGTGGACCAATGAGAATGAAACCCTAGCACAGCATGGCAAAAACCAGAGTCCGTCGCTAATGAAGCAAAATCCGACGCTAACATGAATCTTCATCTTCTTCATGAGGAAGAAGATGAACAGTGAAGAACATTCAAACAAGTTTCCAGAAATTTTCCAGAAATTCAAAGTAAGCATACCAATTCAAAGATCCTTTCATGGTGAACACGAATCAAGCAATAGCTAAGCTTAAATCATCAAAACAAGAGAGAAACGAGCAAAAGAAAATTTGTGCATAAAACTTGAATCACTCATATCTTGCTCAATAATGCACCAATTCACATGAAATTTTCATCAGAATCATCAGCAAACTTAGATCTACAAGAATATAGCAATGAATTTCAAAATTAAGAGGTTCGAGACTTGACCTCTTGAAGAGCAGAATCTTCAATTCACACGATCCACAGCTTGTAATGATCCAAATCCACTCCACAATGCTTGCAATGATGTTTGATGAAGAAAAGGAAGCTTGAACACGTGTAGATCTAGCTTAATTCTGAATTTCCATCTTCAACTTCATGAGCTTCAACTGCTTGATTCTTGCACGAATTCAACAAACCAGCACTTGATCTGCACTAAATCAAAGCTAGGGAACAAGAATGTGAAGTAAAATTGCAATGCTATTTGAAGAAAATTTGAATTATGAATGGAAGAAAATTTTGGAGGGAGAGAGAACTTTGGATCTAGAAATGTGAATTGTGATTAACCTCCCTCCATTCTGTTATGATTAGAGTATTTATATCCTTTCCTAATCACCTTGCTAATCCATGTTTAGTTTGGTTAATGAAAATAAGGTGTTTTTGCAAATTTTTGAAAATGCATGGTGCATGGGATAATTGCACGTGAACAGTACCATTCCCTTGATCATTTTCACTTAAAATCCTCTTTTAAACTCAATGGCAATGGTAGAAAGTCCATACAATGCACCATTTTTGAATTTTGCAATTTCCCTCCAAAAAAGGCATGGAATAGTAAGTGATCATGTGATAATAATTCATGCAATGTGATGAGTATTTTGAAAAGCTTATTTCATGAGAAGAAAAGTGCAAAAAGAACCACCAAATTTGGAGTTATGGATCAAAAGATATGGCCATTTGAAGTTCCATGTGCACTTGTCATTGATTGGATCATATCTCCTCAACCATTCATCAGATGCTCTTGATCTTGGACTTTTTGGAAATGGGAGAGAGAGATCTTCAACTTTAATGTTGGACAAAATTTCATTTGAAGCTTATTTGATATTGGAAAGTTGAGTTGAAGTTGGATCAAAAACTTGCCATTTTTGGAAAGTTGAAATTATAGGTCACTTTCCAAATTTGGAAACTTTTGACTTGACTTCAAATTCTTCAACCTTGATCTTTGATATGATGAATAAGCATGATTGGGACATGAATGGGATGAAGAAACTCAATTTCTCAATTCAAAATCCACAGTTGACTTTTCAGTTGATTGCATTGGCCCTTAGATGACCTGAAATTGTTCTGATGAATTTGGGGCCTTTGCCACTTGGGAACTTGCTCCAACATGAACCTCTAGCTCACATAAGCTCAAAATGATGATCACATGATCCATATCTCAATGGAAATTTCATCTCTTGCATAAATGATTCACTTGAATTGCCTTGACTGGTTGAGTGTCTAAGCTACAAAACAAATGTTAGATGACATATTTTTGTACATTTTAGTTAGTAAACAAATGAGATAAGCAATGATATACAAATGCAAACATGCTTGGTGATCAAGAACCATTCTCAAAAAGTTGTAGATCTTTTCATCAGAATCATCAGCAAACTTAGATCTACAAGAATATAGCAATGAATTTCAAAATTAAGAGGTTCGAGACTTGACCTCTTGAAGAGCAGAATCTTCAATTCACACGATCCACAGCTTGTAATGATCCAAATCCACTCCACAATGCTTGCAATGATGTTTGATGAAGAAAAGGAAGCTTGAACACGTGTAGATCTAGCTTAATTCTGAATTTCCATCTTCAACTTCATGAGCTTCAACTGCTTGATTCTTGCACGAATTCAACAAACCAGCACTTGATCTGCACTAAATCAAAGCTAGGGAACAAGAATGTGAAGTAAAATTGCAATGCTATTTGAAGAAAATTTGAATTATGAATGGAAGAAAATTTTGGAGGGAGAGAGAATTTTGGATCTAGAAATGTGAATTGTGATTAACCTCCCTCCATTCTGTTATGATTAGAGTATTTATATCCTTTCCTAATCACCTTGCTAATCCATGTTTAGTTTGGTTAATGAAAATAAGGTGTTTTTGCAAATTTTTGAAAATGCATGGTGCATGGGATAATTGCACGTGAACAGTACCATTCCCTTGATCATTTTCACTTAAAATCCTCTTTTAAACTCAATGGCAATGGTAGAAAGTCCGTACAATGCACCATTTTTGAATTTTGCAATTTCCCTCCAAAAAAGGCATGGAATAGCAAGTGATCATGTGATAACAATTCATGAAATGTGATGAGTATTTTGAAAAGCTTATGTCATGAGAAGAAAAGTGCAATAAGAACCACCAAATTTGGAGTTATGGATCAAAAGATATGGCCATTTGAAGTTCCGTGTGTACTTGTCAATGATTGGATCATATCTCCTCAACCATTCATCAGATGCTCTTGATCTTGGACTTTTTGGAAATGGGAGAGAGAGATCTTCAACTTTCATGTTGGACAAAATTTCATTTGAAGCTTCTTTGATATTGGAAAGTTGAGTTGAAGTTGGATCAAAAACTTGCCATTTTTGGAAAGTTGAAATTATAGGTCACTTTCCAAATTTGGAAACTTTTGACTTGACTTCAAATTCTTCAACCTTGATCTTTGATATGATGAATAAGCATGATTGGGACATGAATGGGATGAAGAAACTCAATTTCTCAATTCAAAATCCACAGTTGACTTTTTAGTTGACTGCATTCGCCCTTAGATGACCTGAAATTGTTCTGATGAATTTGGGGCCTTTGCCACTTGGGAACTTGCTCCAACATGAACCTCTAGCTCACATAAGCTCAAAATGATGATCACATGATCCATATCTCAATGGAAATTTCATCTCTTGCACAAATGATTCACTTGAATTGCCTTGACTGGTTGACTGTCTAAGCTACAAAACAAATGTTAGATGACATATTTTTGTACATTTTGGTTAGTAAACAAATGAGATAAGCAATGATATGCAAATGCAAACATGTTTGGTGATCAAGAACCACTCTCAAAAAGATATTGTAGCACCTCAAATTTGCACCTACCTTTTGTACATACATTCTCATGTTAGGTCATTAACATAACATAGTCCACTGCATAGCATTGCATTGTCCTTTGCCCAAGTGCAAGTTCAATTGACAAATTAGGTCAAACTGGTCAGGAGATCAGTCAATCAAGCAAGCAAGCGCAATTTCCATTGGGACACGCCCTAGGGTTGGTCCAACATGCTCACATGACCTAGGGGTTCCTTGGAAGTGGTTTGGTCAAGGTTTGGGTGCTCAGAAGTCATTAGTCATTGGTCAGTCAACCAGAAAACCTAGAAAGTCAATTGTGGTCAACTGTGCCTGATTTTATGGATTTGAAGGTGTGAGATGGTTTGAAAGGGTTCATTCATGTCCATACAAGTCTTATTTTACATTTCAAAGATCAAGATTGGAGAAAATAAAGTCAGACAAAAAGTTTCCTAAAATGGCAGGTGACCTGTAATTGGAAATTGCCAAAAATAGAAAGTTTTTCTCCTCAAATTTACATCATGATACAAGCTTCAAATGAAATTTTGTTCAACATGAAAGTTGAAGATCTTGCTCTCACCTTTCCAAAACGTCCAAGAACACTCATTTCTCATTTATGGTTGGCAAGTTATGATCAAATCATTCTCAAGAATTTTTGAACTTCAAAGTTGCATATCTTCCAAACCATTTGGCCAAATTGGGTGGGGTTTTTTGCTACAAGTCATATTTGATGTGCTCTATCCAAATATTTCATCACAATTCACCAAAAATCAACCAATCAAAATGGCTTTTTTTAAGTGGCTTGAATTAAAAATGAGGAGGTGAAAAAATGGACTTTCAAATAAATCATTTCCAACACTTTGTACCAATTGCCATTGTTCTGAAATGATATTTGGAGATTGTTTAAGGCCCATTTCGTGCATATACATGCACCCCTTGCATTTTTCAAATGGTTTTAGCAAATTGGTAAAAACACTTCATTTAAGCCAAAACCAATTACCATCTTCATTAACCATGATTAGCAACATTAAACAGAGTACATATAGATCATTTTCAGTCTGAAAAACCCTAGCACACTTTACCAAAACAGATCAAAAATTTCATTCTCTCCAAAACCTCTCATTTTTGCTCACTTGAACTTTCCTCTGAAAAATTGCAAAGAGCCCGTGTCTTTGAGCTTTGTGCCATCACTTACCATCATCTTGGAAGCATTTGAAAGCAAGGAAGCACGACTGTAAGGCCATCTTCCAGCACTGTTTTATTGAGCTTCATCGATGGCAGATTTCGACTGGAGCGGTTCCAAAGGTTGCTAAGGTAAAATTCATTCTCCATTCATCATCTGAAACCTCCTTGCGCATCTGTTTCAACTAAACATAGCCAAACAACCACAAATCATCACTGCTCTTCAAATTTGGTAAGAATTCGAATCACACCATTTTCAAAATCATGCTATGCTTTAGAAAGGTCTTTCCATGCTGATCATTTTGAACTTTAAATCGTGGCAAATGGTTGTGTATTGAGAGAGATACATGGATTCAAAGTTGCATTGTCAAATATGTTTGTGCTTGTTTCTTTCTTGATAGCTCGATTTAGTGAAAAATAGGGTTGGATTTGTGTTGTACGTGTTGAGTTGGTTTGATTGGTATGCTGGATTCAAATTTCTGGGAATCATTACCAATCAAAAGGGTAAATGAAAGAGGACTCACTGAGGATAAAATTGCTAGCATACGACAATTATCCACAAAAACTTGCTGGGAATACAAGTGCTTACTCAGAGCAACTACCCAAACAAGGAGGGAATATCAACATCGAATACTGGATGAAGATAACCACAAAGAGTAACCATCATCGGTTAGGATGAACAACAAGGTTAACTTTGTAAAAGGGGAGAACAAAGGATTTACAACTACCGAATACTGGGTAGAAGACCAAAGATTCTGGCTGAGGAAACGAGAGGTTTACCACTACCGACTACTGGGTAGAAAACCAAAGACTCAGCTGAGGATAAGGTGAAATAATTGTCGGTTACTGAGCAATTATCCATCTATTCCAACAAAGGGAGCACAGACTCCGCTAGGGAGACAACCACAACATAGGATTTACAACTACCGAATACGGGGTAGAAGACCACAAAATCCGCCATCGACCAGGATGAACCACAAAGGTCACCTCTGCTAGGGGATGAAAGTAGGATTTATAACTACCGAACACTGGGTAGAAAACCATAGAGATAGGACTTACAACTATCGAATACGGGGTAAAGCCAAAAACTCCGCTGGGGGATAGGATGAACTATTGCCGGTTACTGGGCAATTTATTCATTTATTCCATAGGGAAGCACAAGAGACAGTTGAAAAAAGGCGAATTCAGGATCAATCAAAAAAGGCGAACTGAATCAAGACTCGTCCTAATGAGGATATAACTCAAAAGGGAACACCATCCCAATATATGTGTTGGGAGGAAACGGAAAAAACCGTCATCCACGAGGATATGTCTCAGTGGGGAACTGTAGAAGGAAGGACATACACTTTCTGCTTATGGGGCTGACTCTATATTGAGAGATTAGACACCCGACATCTGCTTGGGGAGATCTACTGGGGAGATCTACATCACCAACAGCAGGAGACAACAAACAAAAGATATATGGCAAAAATGCAACATGAATATCTGAATGTTGAAAGTATGCATGAATATGCGTGATTTATGTTTGATGAATGCTGACAAAACAGACATTTCTAACACAAACAGGTCCAGGAATCAAACGCCCGGTACTACACTTCCAGAGAAAAAGTCCAAGACATCCAACTGGAAAGCCAATCTGCTGGAGATCTGAATGCTAAAAAGCAAAGATCTACTGGGAAGCAAAAGATCAGAGATATCAGAGAAATCACAAAATCTCTGAGTGATGGATCGTCAATCAACCCAAATGGGGAACAGAAGTTCACAACAGGCAGCAACTGCCACAAAGATAAATCTGTTGGGGAAGTAGAGAGATCACGACCCTCGACAAGGAAATCAGTCTCAACCAAGAAAAGGAGCTCACTGCACAGGCGAAAACTGCCACGAAAGCAACTCCAAACAACTCCACTAGGGGGAAACCCACTGAAGGAGAAACGATCACACAAGTAGATTCTGCCATACAAGCCACTCTACTGGGAATCAAAACAATCAGGAAATCACCAAATCTCTGCAGGGGAGGAATCATCACAGATACAACCTACCACCAAATCTGCTGAGGATTTATCTGAGGCAGAGAAGGAACGCTGGGGATCAACCACCCAACACTGATCCTTCCAAAAGGAAAACCACAACTGCTGAGGAGGAATAAATCGCTGCTCTGCTGAAGGGAGTGGAGGAGCAAACCTCAACAAACACTCTGATGGAGAGAGATAGCATAGATGAAATACATCATACCCACCACTCCACTGGGGATTACACTGAGGAGAGTGACGAAGTACCTGGATGTCAACCCATCCACTACCGAATCTTCCAAAAGGAAAGCACCCATGCAGGGGGGAGAATATATTGCTGGAGAGAAAAACTGAAGTTTCCAACAAACAACTCTGCTCTGGGAACACAAAATCTCAACAGAAGCTCTGCTTAGGGAGCAACCCCAACAACAATCTGAAGAACGAGGATACAGCCAATGCCAGGAATATGAACGAATGTCTTACCCTGTTGGAAATCATGCCACTCTTGGGAGAGCACTGAGAAATTCATAAGTATCCTTTCATCATTGTGAATGTTCACTTTGTTTAAAACAAATTTTGAAATTTTTTTGTTTAAAACAATGACATTTTATCAATTAAAACATGCAAAACATTTGTTGAATTGAAACAAATAAGAGTGCAAATAATTGGATAAAAGCTCAAATTTATTTGATGGAATGGTAGCTTGCAAATGGCAAGACTCCATAGATCTGTACAAATTTGAAATCGGTGATATATATTGGAAGAGGGCTACATTGAACATAATGACCATTTCTCGACCAATTTGAATCCGATGTATTCGAAGCTTCATTTGACGACGACTGAGCGAGAATCTCTGACGAAAAGACAGTTGTGGAACAGAAAGTCTTGTCAGGATGCAGTTACTTGCCAAATCCCTAATTTTTGCCTAGATTGCCCCAAGGTGAGGTACTCAATCTAGCGGGATGTGAATATTCTTTTTTTCATGTCTCTAACTTTTGCCTAGATCGCCCTTTCGGGTTTTCCACCGAGACGCTCATTTTTGCCTAAGCCGCCCTTTCGGGTTTTCAACTTAGCGAGCTATTGTGTTTTTATTTTTTAGGCGAAGTATTTCTTGACTGCATCTGAATTCACAGGACGAGTGAAATCCTCCCCATCCATAGTTGTGAGCATCAGAGCACCGCCTGAAAAGGCTCTCTTAACAACATATGGACCTTCATAGTTTGGAGTCCACTTGCCTCTGGAATCGGGCGCGAAAGACAAGACTTTCTTGAGCACGAGGTCACCTTCTCGGAACAGACGAGGCTTGACCTTCTTATCGAATGCTTTCTTCATTCTCTGCTGATATAACTGACCATGACACATGGCAGTCAATCGCTTCTCTTCAATCAAATTCAGTTGGTCGTAACGACTCTGAACCCATTCAGCATCAGTCAACTTGGCTTCCATCAAGACTCTCATTGATGGAATCTCCACGTCTACTAGGAGAACAGCCTCCATGCCGTAAACAAGAGAGAAAGGGGTTGCCCCTGTTGAAGTGCGGACAGATGTACGATATCCATGCAAAGCAAATGGCAGCATCTCATGCCAATCTTTGTACGTAACTGTCATCTTCTGGATAATCTTCTTGATATTCTTATTAGCAGCTTCAACAGCCCCATTCATCCTGGGTCTGTAGGGAGAAGAATTATGGTGTGCAATCTTGAACTCAGCGCACAACTCTTCCATCATCTTATTATTCAGATTAGATCCATTATCAGTAATGATCTTATCTGGCACACCATAACGGCAAATAAGCTGATTCTTGATAAACTTCACGACCACCTGCCTGGTCACATTCGCATACGACGCCGCTTCAACCCACTTGGTGAAGTAATCAATTGCTACGAGAATAAACCTGTGTCCATTAGACGCTTTCGGCTCAATCATGCCGATCATGTCGATTCCCCACATGGAGAAAGGCCATGGTGATGAAATCACATTCAGAAGTGTCGGAGGAATATGAATCTTATCCGCGTAGATCTGACACTTGTGGTATTTCTTCACATATATGCAGCAGTCAGACTCCATTGTCAGCCAATAGTAGCCTGCTCTCAACATCTTTCTAGCCATGGCATGTCCATTGGAATGAGTACCAAATGAACCTTATTGGACCTCGGTCATCAACAGGTTTGCTTTGTGTCTATCCACGCATCTGAGCAAAACCATGTCATAATTTCTCTTATAAAGCACTTCACCACTTAGGTAGAAACTGCCTGACAACCTTCTCAGAGTTTTCTTATCTTTCACAGATGCCCCAGGCGGGTAGACCTGATTCTGGAGGAAATTCTTGATATCAAAATACCAAGGCTTGTCATCATTCACTTCTTCCACTGCAAACACATGAGCTGGTCCATCCAAACGCATCACGGTGATATTGGGAACTTCATTCCAATACTTGACTACAATCATGGAAGTAAGCACTACGCCAAAAACTGGAATAGACAGCGCACCTTAGAGGGCGCTTTATTACAAAAGCGCACTCTAAAGTGAAGCGAAAAAATAAGGAGTGAACAACTGGAATAGACAGCGCACTTTAGAGGGCGCTTTTGTAATAAAGCGCCCTCTAAGGTGAAGCGAAAAAATAAGGAGGAGATAGAGGGACAACAATACAGAGCGCTTTTTAGAAAGCGCCCTCTAAGGTTACCCTTAGAGGGCGCTTTTAAAAAAGCGCTCTATAAGTCCATGTGCATTTCCAGTTTATAAAGCGCTTTTGGAAAGCCTTAGAGAGCGCTTTCATAAGCTCCCTCTTAGGCCCCCTTTAGAGGGCGCTTTTTTTCCACAAGCGCCCTCTAAGGTCCCCTTTAGTAAACATTAAAATTATAACATACTGCGCGTATTGTTATTTCACTCTCTGTTATTTTCGTTCTTTTTCACGTTAGGGTTCTCACTGCTACGATTTTCGCTACTTCTAAGGCGTTCTCCTTCTACCTCTGTTAGATCTACGACGTAAAGGCGACAACTTCTCAGCCACCAACAGCTTCGCAGTTGTTGCAGGTATTGTCACCAAGTATCTCTGCAATTAGTCCTAATGATTTTAGTTGTTTGATGTTTCTTCTGTTGTTTAGATCAAAGAGAGTGTTGATGAGCCAAAGTTTTATGTTGTTGAAGAGTGTGAAGTGGTTACGGTATCCATATAACTTATACTATGCACTTTTTTTTAAACTTAGCCCTTCAAATAATTCTTCTAATCACATAGTCATATTGCTTTTGCTTTTTATATCAGAGAGAGTGTTGATGAGGAAAGGTCTGATGTTGTTGAAGAGTGTGAAGTAGTTACGGTATCCATATAACTTATGTTATGTAGTGTTTTAAAAATTTAGGGTTACACAATTATTTATTCGTTTTCCAAATTTTATGATAACAGGAACTTGAAATTACATAAAATTTTATGGTGTGACAGGGTCTGGGTTATGCCTAGATGTAATTTCAAGTTCCTGTTATCATAAAATTTTATGGTGTGACAGGGTCTGGGTTATGCCTAGATCTAAACTTACTTACAAAAACCAAATAGCTGAAGCATCTTGTAACCATGCTACTGGAGCTGCATTGGGTTTAGTTCAACCACACAGTTGCTTATAAAATAAACTTGCTACAATCACAAAAAAACATATTATTAAGGAAAGATTCTTGATATATATAGATAATGAAAATTCATACTAATAATATTCTGTTGTAATTTGAGAAGTTGCTAATTTTTGGTTCATTTAGGCCACAGTGGAGCCTGGTGTTGCAATGCTAGCAATGGAGACTAGGCATTATGGGTTAAATTTCACCAACTGTTCCATTTGTTTCTCGATGTAGAAAAAGGAGGCAGCAATATCTAAAACACCTTCTACCAATCAAAGGTACACTATGCAGCTATTGAGTGTATTTATTCTAGCATACATAGCGTAGCTAGTAACTTAAGAAGTTTAGGTATGGATGTTATTTGATAGAGTAAATTAGAGTCGACTATTCTTCTGTTAGCTTTCAGTTAGACCATTATACAATTCTACATATATATTTTCTAGTCAATGTTTATCTTTTGTAAAAACTATATGATGATATATAACTATGCTACAAATTAGTGCATACCATTAATGCTTAATGTATGGTTCATACATTCTCATGCTATTGAAGTCAGAGATATCTGAAAATGTTGAGAAACTAACTCAATAAACCAAAATTGTTTTGGTTTTGGGTTGTTGTTGGAGACATGAATGCCCTGCACAGAGACTAACTCAATAAAGCGAAATTGTTTTGTCTCATCCCATTTTTGGTTTCTCTTCTGAAATTGTTTTTTGTTTATTCTAATTAGTAATGGATAATACATGGATGTCTTCCAATCGATTGTCGAGAGAGTACGAGAATGGGGTATCAGAATTCGTTAAGTTTGCCGTTGCGCACGCCGAAGAGAACTTAGTGAAAAAGGTACAGGTCAAATGATTTTAATTGTTTTCTTTATTACAGGTAAAATGGCTTTTATGATTTTAATTGTTTTTATATTTGTCATCTGATTTTAATTGTTTTCTTTATTACAGGTAAAATGGCTATTATGAAGTTAATCATTCGTGCAAGGGGCAAGGGATACTTGAAAGTATCAATTGATATTTGTTTAGATGGAGATGTTCCATCGTCGTCAAGCCTCATTCGCGTAGATGATGATGCTGGATATTTGAAAGTATCAATTGATATTTGTTTAGATGGAGATGTTAATTCTTGATCTTATACTTCACCTAACTAATTTTATGATATTTTAGGTTCATGCTATTGATATTGAACAAAAAGAGGTTGTTGCTAAGAAGACTGCGGCTAGCAAAAAAAACATACATCTCAGAGATGCTTTTGCTACTTAGTTTTATTTCTTTTTAAGTTATGAATTGGTTGTATATTTAGAATCTTTAGAAGTTAAACGATTATATATCAGTGGATTGTTGTATATGTATGGATTGTTGTATATAAGGCTTGTTGAATGCAATGTGTGAAAAAGGGTTTCATATTATACAGTTTTAGGTGTACTGCTTCAATATACAGGTTGTCTAAAATAAATAAAAAATATAGCGCTTTTTAAAAAAAAAAATTTAAATAACCACCCACTTTAGAGGGCGCTTTCCAAAATAAGCGCCCTCTAAACCCTTTAAATTTCCACTTTAGAGGGCGCTTTCCAGTAAAAGCGCCCTCTAAACCCTTAAAAGTTTCCACTTTAGAGGGCGCTTTCCAGTAAAAGCGCCCTCTAAACCCTTAAAAGTTTCCACTTTAGAGGGCGCTTTCTTTAAAAAGCGCCCTCTAAAGTGGCCCTTAAAGGGCTTAAAGAGCCACTTTAGAGAGCGCTTTCACCAGGAAAAAAAACGCTGTCTTTACCTATGCCAGCGCCAGATTAGAGGGCGCTTTAAAGCGCTGTTATAGGCCAAAAAAAGCGCCCTCTTTTCCCTTATTTGGCGTAGTGAAGCGTAGCAAGAGCATCTGCCATCCGATTATCTTCTCGAGGAATATGATGAAAGTCAACTTCTGTAAAGAACATTGAGATCCTCCTCGCATAATCCCTATACGGAAGGAGACTTGGCTGATTCGTCTCCCATTCACCCTTGATCTGATTGACAACTAGGGCTGAATCACCATACACATCAAGATGCTTGATCCTCAGATCAATGCATTCTTCCAATCCCATAATACAGGCTTCATACTCAGCCATGTTATTCGTGCATTTGAAAGTTAGCCTTGCTGTAAACGGAATATGTGTGCCTTGAGGAGTAATGATTACTGCCCCAATTCCATTTCCATACTGATTCACAGCGTCATCAAACACCATCGTCCATCTGGGACCAGGTTCTGGACCTTCATCAAGTGTTGGCTCATCACAATCTTTCATTTTCAAATACAGAATCTCCTCATCTGGGAAGTCGTACTGAACAGACTGATGATCTTCAATCGGCTGGTGTGCTAAATGGTCAGCCAAGATACTACCTTTGATAACTTTCTGAGCTCGATACTCAATATCATACTCAGACAACAACATCTGCCAACGGGCAATCCTCTCGGTTAAAGCAGGCTTCTCGAAGATATACTTGATTGGATCCATTCTGGATATCAACCAAGTTGTATGATTTATCATGTACTGGCGCAAACGCTTCGCAATCCAAGCCAAAGCACAACACGTCTTCTCAAGCATAGAGTATCGAGACTCACAATCAGTGAACTTCTGACTCAGGTAGTAAATAGCAGATTCTTTCTTTCCCGATTCATCTTGCTGACCGAGGACACAACCCATCGAGTCTTCAAGAACGGTCAAATACATGATCATAAGTCTCCCTTCTACTGGCGGAGAGAAGATCGGAGGTTCAGATAGGTATTCTGTGATACTGTCGAAAGCTTTCTGGCAATCCTCGGTCCAATCATGAGACTGATCTTTTCGGAGGAGCTTGAATATCGGCGCACATGTGGCAGTCATGTGGGATATAAATCTGGAAATATAGTTCAAGCGGCCAAGAAAACCTCGGACTTGCTTCTCAGTTTTGGGTGCAGGCATCTCTTGTATTGCTTTGACCTTTGTAGGATCAACCTCAATACCTCTCTCGCTGACAACGAAACCCAATAACTTGCCGGAACGGACTCCAAATGTACATTTGTTCGGATTTAGACGAATCCTGAACTTCCTCAAACGCTGAAAAAGCTTCAACAAATGCTCAACATGTTCAACTTCCGTTCTGGACTTAGCAATCATATCATCAACATAGACCTCTATCTCCTTGTGCATCATATCATGAAACAAGGTAGTCATAGCTTGTTGATACGTGGCTCCGGCGTTCTTCAAACCGAAAGGCATCACTCGATAATAGAATGTTCCCCATGGTGTGATGAATGTTGTCTTCTCCATATCCTCGGGTGCCATCTTGATTTGATTATATCTGGAAAATCCGTCCATAAAGGAAAAGACTTTGAATTTAGTTGTATTGTCTACCAACATATCAATGAGTGGTAGAGGGAAATCATCTTTCGGACTTGGTTTATTCAAATCTCTGTAATCAACACACATACGGACTTTTCCGTCTTTCTTGGGCACAGGCACGATATTGGCCACCCATAGAGGATATGTAGAAGTCACCAGAAACCCTGCATCAATTTGCTTCTGAACTTCCTCTTTGATCTTCACTGCCATATCTGGATGAGTTCTCCTGAGCTTCTGCTTCACAGGCACGCACTCAGGTTTCAAATGCAGGAAATGTTGCACAATATCTGTATCTAGACTCGGCATGTCTTCATACGACCAAGCAAAGATATCGGCATATTCTCGTAGCAAACTGATCAACCCCTTCTTAACAGACTCTTGAAGGAGCGCCCCAACCTTCACCATCCGAACACAATCTTCAGACCCCAAGTTGATTGTTTCCAGATTCTCAAGGTACGGCTGAATGATCTTCTCTTCGTGCTCAAGGAAGCGGGTAATCTCATCAGGGATTTCTTCAACATCATCTTCCTCTGCCTCGAATACAGGGAATTTAAAATTGGGAGATGGCGTTGGATCATTATGTTCAATGGGTTTTAAAATCAACCTGCATAATGATTTTGGATAATAAAAACTTCAAAATTTAAACAAGCAAATCATTATGCAGATGAAAAGATTGCTTTTATTCTTGTTTTTAGGGTTTTTTGTGATCACCGATTTCATGCAAAAGGAAAAAGTGAAAACAAATGGAAAAACAAACATTTAACATGAATTTATTGAATGAAATATCATTGTATAAATGCTTTGCCAACAATGTCATCACTTCTCCTTTTGGCATGGGAGAAGGGTTTTAAACAAAGTGAACATATTACACTGACTTATGAATGACCGTAGGAACATCCACAACGACCCAATTATGGCAGATCACGCCAGGGATAACAAAGTTGTCAATATCCTCTACATCCTCTTCCAGAATAGCAGCAGCTTCTTCAGCTCGATTAGCATGGATGAAACCTCCACTCTTGAACAACCCTTTCTCATTGAAGACCCCAAAAGAATAGCCAATGCCATCCCGAGACTTGTTATCTTCAAGCTCAATCATCTTTCCTAAACCAGCAACTGCACCACATTCAATGGCCAGTTTCGCATCACGATAGGAAGCAAATGAAGGAGACTTCTTCTCAATCGGCTCAGCAATGGATAAAGCTTGGAAAGGCGTTCCAACTTCATCCTCAGCATCAATATATGAGAAAGAAGATAAGTGGCTAACCAGGAGAGCTTTTTCTCCCCCTACCACAACCAGTTTCTTATTCTTAACAAATTTCAGCTTCTGGTGTAGGGTGGATGTCACGGCGCCAGCCTCGTGAATCCATGGTCTACCAAGGAGACAACTATAAGATGGGTGGATATCCATAACCTGGAAGGTAACCTGGAAATCACTTGGTCCAATCTTGATTGGGAGATCAACTTCCCCAATCACAGTCTTACGCGACCCATCGAAAGCTTTCACAACAACACCACTCTGCCTCATGGGAGGCCCTTGATATGACAATCTAGAGAGAGTGGTCTTTGGAAATACATATAGAGATGACCTAGTGTCCATCAGCACGTTGGACATGGCGTCGTTCTTGCAATTCATGGATATATGTAAAGCCAAGTTGTGGTCTCTTCCCTCCTCAGGGAGATCAGCGTCACAGAAACTCAAAGTGTTGCAAGCAGTAATGTTTGCAACGATACTGTCAAACTGCTCAATAGTGACGTCGTGATCAACGTAAGCTACGTCCAATACTTTCTGCAGAGCCTCCCTATAAGGGTTCTGAATTCAACAACAAAGATAACACGGAGATCTTGGACGGCGTTTGTAGAAGCTGGTCTACAACGTTGTACTCACTCTTCTTGATGAGCCTCAACATCTCATCACAATCTTCATTCACAGTGCCACTCGGGCCAACAGAAGAAGTAGGAGTCTTTTGTACAGAGGAGGATTTGGCAACAGCAAGTGCCGGATTCGGAGGATTAACAGCATTCCCCACCAGACGCACAACAGTGTTTGCAATATCAGCTCTGGCCTGAGGCTTAGGAGGTGATGAAAATATACGACCACTCCGGGTCAATCCGCTTACATCAGCTATGTTAACAACAGCGGATGAAGGCAAAGGCACTTGTTTCCCATCTTCCACAGCAACAGGATTATAGCGGAAGGGAACAGCTCTATCTGAAGAATAAGGCACAGGGCCTGCAGGCTTGATCACCAAAGAAGGAGAGACCTTCGGCTTGCTGCCATCATAACGAATAACAACAGGCTCAGGTATCTTGAACACAGGGGAAATCACATTCACTTCTGGTTCGTCTTCATCAACATTTCTGTTCTGAAGAATCTCAATGGTCCCTTCATCCAACAGCTCTTGAAGCTCTCTGCGCACCTGGCGACAACCCAATCTGTTGACGGATCAGATACGACACTTGTCATGGTCGTGCTCCATATAACTGTAATCACACAGCAGACGATGCAACTCGACCAATGACTGTCGAATATGGCTTACATATTTGACCTTGTACTTGCCAAGGCAACCCTGGACCATGTTAACCGACTTCCCATGCTCGGGCAATGGGTTCTTCGTAACATTAGGGCCTGAGTCCTCAAAGCTCAGAATGCCGCACCTCATAAGGTCTTGAACTTTAGTCTTCAGCGGATAGCAATTTTCAATATTATAACCGGGAGCACCCGAATGATAAACACAATACTGGTCAGGCTTGTACCACCACTGAGGGTTAGTAGGTACGGACGGAGGGTCCCTCGGAATAATCAATTTCCGCTATATCAAAGAGGGATATAGCTCAGCATATGACATAGGAATTGGATCGAAAGTGATCTTCTTCCTTTCATAATTCAAATTAGCTTGATTACTGTTGTTGCGAGGCTGGTAAGCCTGTTGCTGCGGGCGATGCTGTTGCTGATACTGTTGAGGTTGTTGCTGATTATGCTGCTGATGCTGATATTGCTGATTATCACGGAAGACGGGTGCTATGTGAGCCACCTGGTGCTGATTGTTGGCATGACGCATAGGCTTCCTCTTGGCAGAGGGTCTTCTTGGTTTAGCATGGGACTGCACAGCATGGGCCTCCCCATCTTTCTTCTTAGCAAATGCCCCATACCGCTTGCTAGAAGAGCCTTCATCCTTGGATAAACGTCCTTCACGGACTCCTTCCGCCAATCGCATCCCCATGTTCACCATCTCGGTGAAATCAGAGGGAGCACTAACGATCATCCGCTCATAGTAAAATGAACTCAAAGTCTTCAAAAAGATTTTGGTCATTTCTTTCTCTTCTAGCGGAGGAGTAATCTGAGTTGCCAGCTCTCGCCACCTCTGGGTGTATTCCTTGAATGTCTCTTTGTCCTTCTGGGAAATGGCTCTGAGTTGATCACGGTCAGGAGTCATATCCACATTATATTTGTACTGCTTGACGAAGGCTTCGCCAAGGTCGTTGAAGGATCGGATGTTTGCACTATCAAGGCTCATATACCACCGAAGAGCAGCACCAGACAAACTATCCTGAAAATAATGAATCAGCAGTTGATCATTATCCGTCTGAGTAGACATTTTCCTGGCATACATGACCAGGTGACTGAGCGGGCAGGTGTTCCCCTTATACTTCTCAAAGTCAGGGACTTTGAATTTGACAGGTATCTTAACTCCGGGAACCAAACAGTTCAACAGCAGATTTGCCGAACAGATCTTTTCCTCTAAGGGTATTCAATTCCTTGCAGAGTTCAAGAAATTGGTCGTTCATAGCATCCATCTTCTCATTAACATCTGGGCCCTCAGACGGCTCAGAATGATAGATGGTGTTGTCTACCCTAGGAATAGTATGCACGACAGGAGGAGGCATCGCAAGGACCGGGCTAGATGTCGGCATGGAAGCGAAGGTCGAAGCTGGAATATCAGGCATAAAACCAGGAGGCATACCCCACGGGAACCCGGCTGGCATGGCTGGTATGAAGTGGGCACTGGCGGCTGGCATAGTAGAAGAAACCACTTCAGATATAACAGTCCTCTGAGGAGGAGTTGCAGGCGTCGGCGACGGCTGATTCTGAGCAGCTAAGAATTGCTCCATCAGAGCAGTGAGTCTGGCGACTTCATCTTTCAGCTCGCGATTCTCTTGTTCAAGTTGATCCATTACTCTTGCAGAATTGGCTCGGGTGTAGTACCGGTGAGTCAGCTTGTCTTCAAAATAAATGAAGAGCACAGAGTTAGGCCACAGACAAGAAGACCAGAACAACACCTGCTTATGCAAAATGATGCATGCAATGCTCGTGCACATGATTTGTTTTTATTTTCAAAGGAACTTTTAGGGTATTATTTGCAATTTTTTGAATATTTAGCATTTAATCGCATATGGAAAACATCTCGTCAAATATATTTGAGAAAAAGAAGTACAACATTGTCAATTATTACAAGAGAAAAGGAAAATAAACATCCTATGGATCCCTAGAAGCTCGGGATGTCGGAAGATAAGCTGCACGAAGCCTCTTAATCTCTCTCTCATATGCTGCTTCCATATCCGCCTTATCCTTGGCGAGTCTGTCATAACTCCTTTTCCAGAACTTAGAAGACTGAGGAAGTAGATAAGTCCAAGTGTCATCAGGATCATCAATGACCTGATGCTCGAGAAACTCGATCATGACATCTTTCTCCTTGATTTGCTGAAGCAACTCTTCTCTTTCACGGATCCAGGCACGTGAAAGGTATTCATCTCTCAACTCCTCTACGCCTCGGTTAGGGAGGGTTGAAGGCCCAGCCACAACCAAGGGTGTAGGTCTCGGATAATCATATGGCATGAGATACTCAGATGCTCTCTTCCTCACCCAAGTAGTGTATGGCTCTAAAGCTATGCAGTTCTTCGGACCCAATTCACTTCTACCCTTCTTGTGAATCTTGCGCTAAGCGCGAACCATCCTGGCTTTCAGGCCTTGGGGATCTTTACCCTCCTGAAAGAACACACCTTCTAACAGAATGTTATTAGGTTTATCCTTTAGGGGGAACCCAAGCTGACGACGGGTTGTAGCTAATCCCACCACATGTACCAAGAAGAGGCACATTGGAGAATTCACCACAAGAATCAATAATCTGGACACCGTCATATGCATGATCATACCAAGAGATATCATCATTAGTGAGAGACATAAGCCTCGTAGACCACCGTAGACATCCCTTGTTCTCCTTGAAAGCGACCGTCTGAGGTAAGTGAGAAATAAACCACTTATACAACAGAGGCAAACAGCACACAATAACACCACCACCCTTCGCATTCCTCAAGTGCAAAGAGACATAGGCATCACCCAACAGAGTAGGAACGGGATTAAGAACAGAGAAGATCCTAATAGCGTTCACATCCACAAATTTGTCGATGTTGGGGAATAATACCAATCCATAGATGAGAAGCACGAATATGGCCTCAAAGGCATCTTCACTCATGGCCTTCCCATAAACGGTAGCTTGAGCGATGAGGAAATCAGAAGGAAGACCTTGAATTCCACCTTTGGTTGTCATATGAGCTTTAACCAAGGATTCATCTATGTGCAACAAGTCTGCGATCTCTCGAGAAGTAGGAATACTCTCCAAGCCACTAAACGGCACCTGATCCAGAATCGGAATACCCACAAGATGCGCATACTCCTCCAAGGTAGGCAACAGCTGAAAGTCTGGAAAAGAGAAGCAGTGATACAGAGGATCATAGAATTGCGCCAAAGTATTCATCAGTCCTTCATCAACCTGAGTAGTCAGCAGAGGCAGAAGCTTCCCATAACGAGCTTTGAAACCCAAAGGATCTAATACATAAGATGTCAGATTCCTTAACTCTTTCACATTGGGTTGTCTAAAGTTGTACTTCTTTGTATGCCTTTTTGGTCTTCCCATATCTGAAAATTTTGCAAATAACCCCTTAAGTTCCTTGAAAGTTTTCTTTTTATCTGATGATATGGATGCGGATGAATGCATGAATGCATGAATGCAACAATCACACTCAAGGATCAAGCAAAGCACACCAGACAAAGTTCATGGGATGGTTCGTATTATCCTTAATATCAATCATCCATTTTGGTGGATTGTGGCTTTCACCTTATCGACACCCAAGTTCCATTGATATTAACGATATACAAACGATTCAAACCTCCTTAATATCAATCATCCGCTTTGGTGGATTATGGTTTACACTTTATCAACACCCAGGTTCCATTGATATTAAGGTTGTCTGAACGAATCAACCATGAATCACGGGTTTGTTGTGAGTCACGAGCATGGGGTCTCGGTTAAGAACCACCCACAGGGAGTGTACTATGGTTTAAACCTGCCGAACATGTTCTACCAGAGGTTCCCATAGTCGTCATCCCATCTTTCAAATATTATCGGAGGAACGAATACTCGTATTCCAAAAATATTCTCAAGAGAGACTCTTATGAGTGTAGTATCGCGTAACAATCGCATCAGATCTTACATCTGAACGACCTCCGCACTACACCCTAAAAATAGGCCAAGATGGGCTTGGTAAACTAAGGTCCTTGGCTTCTAAGGCACATGATTGGAAGAATAATGCCTAACCACAAATAACTTGTGTGACATTATTAGTCCAACATGACCTCCACCAAGTGAATGGACTCGCAAGTCAACTTGCTAAGGAATAACTCCACACAAGTCGACGAGACTATGCCATTCTCCTATCATAAGGTACACTCCAGTTCGGGTATAGAACTCATCTCACAGATCACCAAACAAGCAAGCAATTGATATATCAAACAAATCAATCATTACAACCAATACATTCATCCCAAATTTGTACAAAAATATGTCATAAACAATATATCACAACAATTGTGAAAAGTTGGCAAACCCACTAAGAAGGTTAGTCCCCAGCAGAGTCGCCACTTTTCTGTAGCGGTGTATTCATCACTTTATGATTTATTTATTAAACCAAAAGCAAAACATACAAGATAGAGTCGCCACCGCACTTTTATTTATCAGAAGGAATGGCTAAAAAGCGAACAAAAGCCTAAGAAGTTTTGCAAAGAAAACTAATAAAAGAGGTACAGAGATCTGGGTAAGGGGGTAATTATGCAAAGGGAAGGTGTTAGGCACCCAAAGCATCCTAGGTACTCCTAGGGAACCCTTTTCACAAATTGTTGCAAAAGATATTGTTTATGAAACATTTATTGTGCAAACATGAATGAGGGGATGAGAGAAAGAATATACAAATTTTATTATTTTTGTGTTTGGATGGATAACCATTGCCTACGTACCTTTACAGGATCAAAACCTCGTAGTTCGGCTAAAAGATTTCCAAAATATGGGTGAATTGATTTTAAAACAAAAGCCCTAAGGTCTTTCGTTATCCACAGGAGAAAACTCAACCTATACAACCACAAGTCCACCATGTGAGAAAAGCTTCAACTTGCTAGTGAGGGGTTAACCCTATAATAAGCAAGGAAGTCTTACAATTCAATCACTAAGGACAAAAGGTGAGATTAACATCAACCAACTAGGATAAATCAAACCTATGGCTAATGTATGAAAACTTATCAAGATAGTGCACTTGAGCCACAAAACAATTGAATGAGTGAAATTAACCAATTAGGATTATTCACAAAAATGAAGTCAAAGTATGATTAGAATTCAATTCAAAAGAAGTATTATGAAAATGAAGTTTGAAAAATTCAAAGGCTTAAGGCCTAGGTTTCTAATTTGAAAAGAAATGAAAATGTTTTCACAATATTTTTCTGGTTTGAGTTAACATGCAAATGGAGGTTTAAAGAACAAAAGGGGTGAAGGTTAAGGGATGCAAAACTTCTTATATGTTCACCTCTTGAGATCATATGTAGATGATTCAAGTGATTCCTTCGGAAAAGGCAACAAGTGATAACCAATAAACAACATAAATGGATACCGGATGCCAATCAATGGACTTACACCAATCTCACAAAACAAAATGGATACCGGATGCCAATCAATGGACTTATACCAATCTCACAAAGCAAACATGGATATCAGATGCCAATCAATGGACTTATACCAATCTCACAAAACAAAAATGGATACCGGATGCCAATCAATGAACTTATACCAATCTCCTAAAACCAAAGAGAAACATGGATACCAGATGCCAATCAATGGACTTACACTAGTCTCACAAAAGAAAACAAAATGCAATAAACAAGAGGAAACAAGTTGCCAATAAATGGTCTTACACTCGACTCCAAGGACATGGGATGCCAATCAATGGTCTTAGTCCCAACTCCTTCCAGATCATAGGAAACAACTGCCAATAAATGGACTTAAAATTGACTCCTCAATGGACAAACAAAGATGTCACAAAGATATGAACAATGATCATGAAATGATATACAATTAATGCTCAAAGATGAAAGCAATGCACAAAGGCACACTAAAACAGATATGCACACATGGGCAAACAAGCCAACAATCATTCAATTAGCATACACTATACACAATCAATTAGGCTCAAGCAAGGTTAGGCTTTACAGCCAACTGGAATGGGGTATTTTGAGCTCTTAACCCTAACATTGAGAGTTAGGGTGAAGCAGATGAAATGGAGATGAGGGTTATGCCTCATAGCTCTTATCCTTGGCCTGGGAGAGCTTTTAAACAATAGAAAGTGTGGGAGTTCAGAATGTAGGAACTCTTCTCCACAAATGATTGACTCTATAGGATCTTGGGTTCTTATTCACAATGCATCAACACATGGTGTGAGCAAAGTGAATGACACAACTGAATAGCAGGGGATGGAATACACATCCCTTTTATCTGCCAATTGCCTCTTAAGAGGACTTTACCTGCTTGGCACAAATTAAACAAACAAAAGCATGGCCTCTTAAGGAGGGCTTCAGACAGGTGCCTGCCAAGGTAACATGACAGGTCTTCCAGACTACATGAAGATTAGGGATTATACCTAAGTGGTATGCCAACCACAAGCAAAAGAAAAGCAAAGTTCAAATGAACTTAAAGC